>NC_135017.1:20191188-20500688 GCF_051020955.1 Megalopta genalis | reverse complement strand
CGGCTTAATTTACATTAGCCGGCGCATCCAGGTTGCATTATGTACACGGAAGCGGCGGCTCTCGAGGGGAGAAAGACCCGGCGAACGGCGTCGTAAAACGGACGGCAGAAACGCCGGTAAAGATCCCGGCGAGTTTAGACATGCGGGGGGACGCGGAGGGGCGGACGATTAGCTCGATAATATAAAGCGTGGACGAGAGAGGCTAACGAGAAAGCCGGAGGAGAACGGCGGAAAGGCCGCAGCAGCCTCCGACGGAAATCAGCGTGGCCACGCACGGAGAGACCGGCCGATTTACGCGTCCGTCGTTGCGATCCGCGGTCCACGGCTTTCCCCGGCGATTTCCCTGAAAATTTTAGGCTCGCGTGCCACCGCTTTCCGCGGCAGCCGGCGCATAAATAAACGCGGGGAAACAGAACTCGCGAGAAAACGAGGCGCGAACAGATTAAGCTATCAGCGGCCGCCTGTGAACCGCCGGCGAAGTAACAGCCCGCTGCGGCAAAGGAGCCTCGATGATCCTGGGAAGATTGATTTTTCTTCTTCGCAAGGGTTCAACGGTACTCGGTTCGTCAGATCGATCAGGAAATTGCATCGATTTCGAGGTTTTTTTACGGTTCTGGCGCTGGATTTACGGAACGCGTCAAAATGGCGGGTCGCTGATGTTTTAATTTACGGTGAAGTCTCCTCGGCTTGGAAACGAAAATGAACAATTTGGGGAGAGGAGATACGATTGTCTGAGCCTTGTGCACCTCGTTTTTGTAATTGTTGGCGATCGGCGGCTGTAAAAATTAGCCGCGAGGCTCCGATAGTCGTGTCTTCTCTTTCCAAATTGTCCATTTTTGATTGCAAGCTGAAGGAAAATTGGGGGAATTTACTGTGTTCAGATTGTACAGATATATTTTGTGTTATTTATGCAATATATTTGTTGTTACTTGTTAATTTGATATTACGATAACACTCGAATTCAAAATCAGAACGAACGTCTGTATAAATTGTTACATTCATAAAATAATATAAAACAGCTGATTTCGGGACAGACTTCATTAAGGACGATACAACTCGATGGAACAGATAACACCATAATTTTCAGCATTCAATTATTACGAAATTTTATCGAGACAATAAAAATTCGATTGTTACATCGTCCGGTGAATTGTTCAACATGTGAAACCGGACCCTCTGCAACTCTCAATATTTTATTACCATTTTAAAGGCTTTTCCTGGCTAACTCCATAAATGACGATATAACTCGATGAAACGGATAACATCGTTATTTTCAGCAGTGAATTTTGTAAAAAATTGTCATCGAGGCAATAAAAATGATTTTTACATCGTCTGCAGAATTGTTCATCGTACGAAACCACAGCTCGAGGGAAAAATCGATTTCTGAAAAATGGAAAATAAGCTATAAATATTTTTATCTTGTTTTTTTATCTGTAATACAGAAATCGGCCAACTTTTTCTTGAAATAAATAATAGCTACACGTGTGAAAATGGCAGTCGAATTATTTCCATAATTATTTCCAATAGCTACTACTTATGGAAAAAGTTTATGTCACCGGTAACTGGACAGTTCGAGCGAACCGAAACGCGAGAAGACAGCCGGTGCTCCACAAATCCTCAACCTAATTACGGTGTATTTGCCTTTTGCCGAGGACTAACGCGACCCGTTGATTGTTTCGATAATGACCGTGCAACGCGGCGGCGAACGTAATCAGGTAGCTGTAGCTCATCGCGGAACGAATCCGATTGCCAGCTGTAATCGTATAAGATTTTTTCTCGGCCGCTAATGAACCCGTACGCGCCACTCATTAGACAGTGACGTCCAGGAAACAACTTCGTATAATGAATGGTACACGTTTTTGCTCGCGGTGCCCGGCTTGTCGGACAAATCATCGCGTACGGTAGGTACCGCCGCGCCGGCTCGATGATATCCCGATCAGTACGATCGGCCGGGTAATCATTTACAAACCAGATTAAGACGCGAGCTGTTACGTCACCGAGCTTTATTCCTTCGATCATCGATTTTTCTTTCGAAGTAACTGTGTCGTCGTCGTCGGACGACGCACACCTGCGCTTTCTTCGCGATCGCTGTTCTTTTTATTCGGCGATGCAGCGATTCCAGGCTGCACTCCGATGCAGCAAGAATGTGTGAAATGTGGGAGACTAGTGTCATATACTTGGTGTTTTATCGTGGCTCATAATGGCAGAAACGAGTAGGTGTACACTCGGCAATTCTTCGAATGAAATTCTGTTCGGAATAAATTCGAATAACGAAGTCAAATAAATCGTCGAATAGTCGAATAAATTCGTCAAATAAATCGTCGAATAGTCGAATAAATACGTCGAATAAATTCGTCGAATAAATCGTCGAATAAATCGTCAAATAGTAGAATAAATCGTCGAATAGTCAAATAGTCGAATAAATCGTCGAATAAATCGTCGAATAGTCGAATAAATCGTCGAATAATCGAATAAATTCGTCCAATAGTAGAATAAATCGTCGAATAGTCGAATAAATCGTCGAATAGTCGAATAAATCGTCGAATAATCGAATAAATCGTCAAATAGTCGAATAAATTCGTCGGACAAAGTGTTTATTCGTTATTCGTTGCTCGCACAAAGTACGACGCGCTCGGTGCCCGATAAGCGGCGTCGCCACGTTGCCAGGTAACCATCGAGCCGGGAGCGCTCGGATCGCGAAGTTATCCGCTAATTAGCAAGTTATCAGGTAGGCCAGGAATCGGGCCCGAGTGTGGTCGCGAGTTTTTCCACGGTCTGGCCAACGGAACGGTCTAATCGCGGCGCATTCATCTGGCTTGAACGACGCGCGACGAACGGGCTCATCCGCCCGTTCATTCTCATCCCGGAGGATGCGAGCCTAGCCGGGAACCCGGAAACTTTTTACGATTAGCCTTCAGTTGGCCGATCTCTCTTCCTCGAATTCCTCATTGTTTTGTTACCTAATCTTCGGGTTTAACGCCCCGGGGGTGCCTCGCGCTTATTACCGCTCGCCGAACGGAAATGAGAATTTCTTGCCACGAACATGATCGACTTTCTCGCGTTGCCCGCCCCCCCCCTCTCCTCATCCTTAAACCGAGAACAATAGAAGCCCGCGATTGTTATTAATCGAACGGAGATAAGAAGCCGGGTTTCCTTTGTGATTAATGCCTGATGGCGGGGCTGATCGTCGGCGAGAATGACGCCGAGTTTCGTGGAACTCGTTCTTCGCTTTCTGTGGATTAGTTTAGTTGAATTTCTTATTTTCATTTACTTCGGATCTACGAAGAGATTGTTAAGGTTCATTATTGAAATTATGGAGATTTATTATGAATTGTAATTCATTTGAATTAGAATTCGTTCGAATTACAATTCGTTCGAATTACAATTCATTCGAATTACAATTCATTCGAATTACAATTCATTCGAACTACAATTCAGTGCAATAAGTATTTATTTGAATAACAGTTCATTCGAGTAACAATTCATTCCAGCAAGAACTTATTCAAATAAGAATTCATTCGAATTACAATTAATTCCAATACGAATTGATTCGAATAACAATTCATTCCAGCAAGAACTCATTCGAATAAGAATTCATTCGCACAGAAACTCGTACGTAAAACAATCGATTCCAATCGTTCAGAACTAATAAAAGGATCGTTCAGTACCCATGGAGACTATATAAAAATGACGAACGCACGAGGATTTCACTTTCCATACAAACTTCGTTACTTCTTCGACTCGCGGAAGGCATTGTCCCGGTCCGAATTCTCCGCTCGGTAGACCGCGTTGGACAACGCATCGAAAAGTACTCTACGTGAAAGTGCAACGAGCACATGCGAGCTGCACGCACCGAGCGGGCGCGAGTTTAATGCAGCCGGCAGCAATTACGACGATGTCGTGGCCCGATTAATCGCTTGGCGGGGCGAGATCCCGCGGCGCAATATTTCGCGGCCAGATTTATTAGAAACCAGCATACGGTCCGATAACCCGTCGACCTCTGACATATCGAGGATACGGGGTCCGCTATTCGCGGGATCATTAATAGACGCGTGAACTTCTCACCTATCACGAGAGTTTCGCGGAACGGCTACCGCGTTTTCTCCCGTCGCGTTGCACGGCGACGAGCATTTCGGCGCACTCGAAAATGCCATTGCGACGAATGCATAGCGGATTTGGACTGGGTCGGACGAGAAACTGGGTGTCTGACATTTCCATCGTAGAAAATACCGAGCCCCGGTATCGTGCGACACGCGAACTGTACACCGGGACGCGGGCGGCGCGCGCTAATGGAAGAGATTAAGTGGCAAAAATGGAAACTTGAACGCGCTCTCTATCTGCTGCTGCTTTTCAACATTTTTTCCCTGCTCCCTCGCACGCACCCCTTGGAAAATTAAGCCTGATCGATTGGCAGATACGAGGCCGGCGATACGAATAAATTTGCCGGCGATTTATTTATTGTAATCGAATTCTTTCGGACCAGATCCCACCGGTAAACAAGATTTCTCGAGAGACATTGACCTCTCTCTCTCTCTCTCTCTCTCTCTCTCTCTCTCTCTCTCCTCTCTCGGCACTTTGCACCGTAAGTAGGCTCAACTGTTCAGATGAAAATAGCGACTTTCGTGATGAGGTCGTCGACATTAAGTGAGCAAGCCGAGAAGGCTGCGGTCGAAAACGCCTCGAGGTGCCAAAGGTCGGCTGCGTATGAACCGTAATGAAAGTCAATGGCGCCGGCACGCTGACGCCTTGACCGTTCCGAATGCGGATTTAAGAATGCACAACGTGGCCTGCAGCGATCGTCGCATTGGCTCGGCCAAGCAAAAGCATCCGCCGAGTGCGATCGAGATTAAATCCAAAAGTCTAGGGAAGCACGCTGCAAGTCATTTTATACGGAAAATTATTAGATCGACTGACATGTCTCGATGCACACGTGTGTTACACGTGCAACTAGTCCACGGATTTTTATGCGAGGTAAAAATTGCCGTGAGAAAATATTGCAAGGGAAAATTGCAAGGGAAAATTACTTGGAAAAAATTGCAAGGAAAAATTGCCAGAAATTGTAAGAAATTGTAAGAAATTGTAAGAAATTGTAAGAAATTGTAAGAAATTGCAAGAAATTGTAAGAAATTGCAAGAAATTGTAAAAATTGTAAAAAATTGCAAGAAATCGTAAAAAATTGCAAGGAAAAATTGTAAAAAATTGCAAGAAATTGTAAAAAATAATGATAAGAACGAACAGCAAAAAAGAATAGTAAGAACAAACGCCAAGAAATCATTGTAATTAATAATCGCAACGAAAAATCACTTGCAAGCAAGAATTAATCGAAACAAGATATCTTTCCTCTCTCAACAATAATATCACGTTGAAAACGATACAACAACGTCCTAAAATTACTCGAACCGTCCTTACAGTTTCGCGGTTCCCAAATTTCCGTCGCAAACGCTTCGTCTGAACGCAACAACGGCCGCCGCCGAGGCGCGTTCGTTCGCGTCCCATCGATTTTGCACGCCGTGCGGCGATAATTTCCCGGGAAAATCAACATCGCCCGGTTGAATTCGCCGAAAACGTAGCGCCGTCGGATGCATTAGGCATTTACGAAGCACGATTTACAATACCCCCGTTGAAACAACAGGCGAAGCCCGGGAGACATTGTCGTTTACGAGCGACCTTCGTCCCGTCCTTTGGCGTCCGCAATTACGAGATTGCAAGCTGCGTTTTACGAGGCCTCCACCTCCGGGCGGTGGTTCCGCGACGACGAGCAACTTCCGGAGTAGACTTCGTCGTTCCGACGCCGCGCATCCAGTAGTTTCCCCGGTTAACTATGCAACTTCCCATCGCGAGCCGAAGATCGCGATGAAATCTCGTGCCCCGGCGCGCGGTGTACGCGAGCGGACGGAATTTCGTCGCGGTGAATCCGGTTGCGAAACGGCCGATTTTCGCGAAATCGATGCCGAGAAACGTCTCGTTCGTAAATTACGTTCTCCTCGATTTATCGAAATGATCGGAAACAGAAATAATTCGGAATAAATTCGAATAACGAAGTCGAATAAATTCGAATAACGAAGTCGAATAAATTCGAATGACGAAGTCGAATAAATTCGTCGAATAAATCGTCGAATAGTCGAATAAAGCGTCGAATAGTCGAATAAATCGTCGAATAGTCGAGTAAATCGCCGAATAGTCAAATAAATCATCGAATAGTCGAATGAATCGTCAAATAGTCGAGTAAATCGCCGAATAGTCGAATAAATCATCGAATAGTCGAATAAATCGTCGAATAGTCGAATAAATCGTCGAATAGTCGAATAAATCGTCGAATAGTCGAATAATCGTCGAATAATCGAATACGGTAACTAAAAATAGAAAAGATCGAAAGCGATTACGTTCAAAATCACGTGGCGATATTAACCGCGAGAGAAAGGTATTAAATGATGAAACATTGCGACGAATATCTTGAACGCTGCGTCGCGCAAGAATGTTGTCCATTGGCGTTGCTAACAATAACATAATGTTATGTAACAATAAATAACGTTTGAAACGCAGAGAAATTTACGAGCCGGCCACTGCATTACGCGGTGTCGTAAAAAGCCTAGACGAGATTCGGTTTCGAATTTCTTCGATTTGAATGCCGGCCGCCGGATAAACTGTAAAGAAAGCCGGCCATCAATGACCGTGAGCGGGGAGATTTATCGGCGAAGACGGTACCACGACAAAGCAGTCGTGAAATTTCGTGGCGGTGTTAAAAGTTTTACCGCGCCCCAATAACGGCGCGCTTAGGGGTATCGATTCGTATACACGGGGCCTAGTTCCGCCGCGGAATCGGAGCAACGCGTCGCGCCGTAAAGTTATACAATGGTAACGGCGCCTTTTATATTTCATAAGAGCCGGGATCGAGGGCCCGCGGACCCATAAAAACCAACGCGGAGAACTATCCGTGCGACAGGTTACAAGACGCCGGGATTTCACACTCGTAAAATATAATGCTCGAAGTTTGGACCCGACAACCCCGGGCTACCGAAGGTACGGTTCGGATACGAGCATCCGGGGCTCATGGGAAACCCCGTGACGAGCCGAGATGCTTCCATGGATTCGTTGATACGCGCCGTGGAACTCCGCTTCTCGCGCTGTTATCTTCGCCAACTTCTTCTGCAAAGCAGCGTCTTCTTCGCGATGTTTCGGAATAGATCGGAAACCGATCGTTGCGACCGGTTTGGTGTGCGTTAGAACGAAGAACGAAGCTCGAACCTTCTCGTTTAGTTTAAAAAAAGAGCAACGTGGCTGCGATTTTTTCTCGCGAAGTTGCAGCACTTTGAAGTCGACCTTGCCTTTTAGGCTCCGATTTCATGCAAACAATACAAGGATTACTTTGAAGCGCTGTAATTTCGTGAGAAAAAATCGCAGCCGCCTTCCTGTTTTATTAAATTAAAGGGGACGGATCGAACTTCATTATACTGTAAACGGCATCTCTGGAAAAAATTTTACGAAGTCCGTGCATTTCATTAAACTTTCAATATGCAAGTGCAATTTTCGATACGGCAAACGTTTAAAAGTCTGCAGCCAGAGCGCGTTAAACTTGGAATAAATTTTTTTCGGAGATCCCGTTTACAGTAGAATGAAGTTCGATCCTTCCCCTTTAATTAAAAAACAAAGGAACGTGACTGCGATTTTTTCTCGCAAAGTTACAGCATTTCAAAGTAACCCTTGCATATGAAGCTCTGTTTTCATGCCAAAAAATGCAAGGGTTACTTCCAAATGCCGTAACTTTGCAGAAAAAAATCGCAGCCGCGTTTCTTTTTTTTTAAATTAAAGAGGAAGGATCGAACTTTGTTCTAATGTAAACGGCGTCTGCGAAAAAAATTCGACGAAGTCTGTGCGTTTCGTCAAACTTGGAAAATTTTCGATACGACAAACATTGGTTTCACATTCAGCAGATCGCAGTGATCGCGTCAAACTAGGCGAAGTAATTCGACAAAATGTTGCATTTGGAAGGAGACAAACGAACGTTCCAGCTTTTAAAAGCTAGTGAAACAGGCTTTTGAAAATAGGCACCGTGCAATCTCCGGTAATAGAGTTTCCTGGATTGCACAGTGCTCCCTTCGGTTGACACGAAGCAATTTTAAACGTCACTCGGATGGAGATACCGGCGCAACTAGTGGAATAATCGGTGCATCACGATTTCCGTCTCTGTGAAAGACAATCAACCTGTCTAGAAATTTTTTTTTAGCGAGCCGTTACCATACCGCTGTTATGAGCGGAGCAATTTCGCGTTCCATTATTCCATTCGAAAAAGTATATTTACGATGCACATTTACCATTTTACATTCATATAATGCACATTTATAATTTACATTAATAATGTATATTTATAATTTACATTTATAAAGTACATTTACAAAATACATTTATAAAGTACCTTTGAAATAACGCTGTTAATGTTACCATGTTCTATAAAAATCGATTGCTATATAAAATCTCACTGTTTCTTATTACTTCCCCTGTGACAAAAGGTTTGTCTACGCGAGCAAACTGTACTATACTATACTATAGACGAGTAAATAATTACTGTTATTATAAATAGAAAAATTCTTCCGGAGCGAAGCCCGAAGAATCCAGTTGTTGCAACGGCGCTGGTCGCGGAGCAAGGAACGGCGCAACACCTCGGCCAGGCTACCTTATAATAGATGTCGAAACCTCGTCCGTCAGCTTGTCCAAGAGCGAAGCCTTCGCTCGGAGCAGACGTGCCGGCTGGCCGAGCAGCCTGTTCCAAGCGGGAAATGCATCGGAGCTCGACCGGCCAGACGGCAGTCCGCCTGGACGGGGCCCTAGCTGCGTTTCTAGGAGCTGGAAAAGCGATATCGCGGCGTGTCGGGCCGCGTTCAGCCGTGGAACCGAGTGGAACCGAGCGGAATGAGCGTGAGGTTCCGTTCAGAGAGAGGAGAGAGACCCAAGAGAGAGAGAGAAAGAGAGCGAGACCGAAGAGAGAGAGAGAGACCAAATTGAGACAAAGAGAGAGAGAGAGAGAGAGAAAGAGACCGAGGAGAGACAGAGAGGAAGAAAAAGAGACCGAAGAGAGAGGGAGAGAGAGCGAGAGAGAGCGCGAGAGACAGAGAGCGCGAGGGAGAGAGCGCGAGGAAGAGAGCGCGAGAGACAGAGAGCGCGAGGGAGAGAGCGCGAGAGACAGAGAGCGCGAGAGAGAGCGAAAGAGAGAGCGCGAGAGAGAGAGCGAGAGAGAGAGCGCGAGAGACAGAGAGCGAGAGACAGAGAGCGCGAGGGAGAGAGCGCGAGAGACAGAGAGAGCGAGAGACAGAGAGCGCGAGAGAAAGAGAGCGCGAGAGAAAGAGAGAGACCGATGAGAGAGAGAGAGCAAGAGAAAGAGAGAAAGAGAGACCAAAGAGAGACCAAAGAGAGAGAGAGCGGCGCGTTGCGAGCGGATGAGTCACTCCTGCTGCCGATCGTCGGCGCGGCGTCGCAACTCGCGTCGCGACTCGCAACCGGTGTGCCGTGCAACCGGTGTGCTGCTCGGTGATAGGTCACCGCACCTTGCCTCTCGATCTTCTCCTCTTCTAGACGCTCCGCCGTTTCTTTCGCGCGCGGACAAGCTAATTCCACGGCGAATCGCCGCCGCAGATTGACATCCTTTTATGGAACACCGTCGTCTCGCATTGTTTCACCGTTTCCTGCCGGACTTCGCTCCCGGCACCCTTGTTTCCGTTATTGTCAACCTTTCGCGCGATCCTGGCTACTCTGAATCGATCACTTTTGAGGTCTAAGAACGCTTAACAAATTTCTTTTTGATAACAAACGATACACTGCTAAAAAGTTCACAACGCGGAAAAACCTTGGGTAAGAATCGACCAAATTTGACCGACGATTACTACGCGAGAAATGATCGTAGGATGATGAGTCTTCTTTCAAATTGAAGCTTGAAACCTGTGCTTTGAGACAGTGTTATTGGATTTTAAGTTCGATGCACCCTTTTTATGGTGACACCCTTTATATGTGAGAACGTATTTGTCGTATCGAAAATTGCACGGTTTTCATATTGAAAGTTCGACGAAATCCACGGACCCTGCTAAATTTTTTTCGGAGATGCCGTTGGCAGTCTAATGAAGTTTGATCCTTCCCCTTCAATTTTATAAAAAAGAAACTCAGCTGCGATTTTTTTCTGCAAAGTTACAGCACTTTGAAGTAACCCTTGCATCTTCGGCATGAAAACAGAGCTTCAAATGCAAGGGTTACTTTGAAGTGCTGTAACTTTGCGAAAAAAAATCGCAGTCACGTTTCATTTTTTTTAAATTAAAGGAGAAAGATCGGACTTCATTCTACCGTAAACGGGATCACCGAAAAAAATTTATTCCAACTTTGACGCGCTCTGACCACTGCAGTCTTTTAAACGTTTGTATCGAATATTGCACTTGCATATTGAAAGTTTAATGAAATGCACGGACTTCGTAAAATTTTTTCCAGAGATGCAGTTCACAATATAATGAAGCTCAATCCCTCCCCTTCAATTTAATCAGAAAGAAACTCAGCTGCGATTTTTGTCTGCAAAGTTGCAGCGCTTCAAAGTAACCCTTGCATTGTTTGCACGAAATCGGAGCCTGAAATGCAAGGTCGACTTCAAAGTGCTGCAGCTTCGCGAGAAAAAATCGCAGCCGCGTTCCCCTTTTTTTAAACAAAAGGAGAAGATTCGAGCTTCGTTCCACCGTACGCGGCATCTCGGGAAAAAATTTCCCGAGGTCCGTGCACTTCGTCGAACTTGGCAATTTTCGACGCGCCGTGTTCCGCGGTGCGCGAGCGAGTCACTCGCAAACGAATCGGCCGGATCCGTTCGAACGGTCGCGCGGAACTCGCGGCGATCCGTGTCGCTGACACTGTCGATCACAAAGAATCGTTTCACACAAATCCGGGTGCACCGGCGGCGGTTCCCTGGGTTCCGAGCGGAACGCTGGCGAGCGGTTCGTGTTCGACGATAATCGCGTGCGACGTCGGTTTTCCAGGCCCCGGCGCAGAGCCGAACCTGGCCGACACGCAGCGTCGTCCGCTTCGTTGAACTTGTTGCGCTTCGTGCTTCAAAAAGGTTGCTCGATCAACCGGTATGTCTGGTCAAGAAACAAGCGCTGCGCTTCACTATCGCGCGGGCCGAGTCGTCCGAGACTCCGCTCGAACGCGTCTCAATGAATCATGCCGTGATCTTACAGCTGATCGTCCCGATAAAATCGATTAAGTCACCGGACCGACGCTGCGTTATTTGCTATTCGCGTTTAAGATCGTTTAAACCCAGCGCGATCCATCGGGCGCAGCTGCACGCGAGCCTCTTCGGTTATATTCAGACCGCGTCCCATAATCGCGCCGATATTTCAGCCGAGGATCGAATCGGCAGACTTCGAATGCAGAATTTGTCGGGAAACGTTCGATGTGCCATTTTTGCGAATCGTTAGAAATGCTTTTAGACGAGACAGAGATTAATTATCGGTACAATATTATTCATTATTAGTCGTAAAAATTAAAAGTCGGTTTTATTGCGACAGGCAGAGAAGAGTTACAGAAAATAAATGTCTCAGTTCGCGTATTTCACTTCGGAACTTGCTGAAACGTTAATATTTTCGCGAGCTTCGCAAAAACGCGAGCTTCTTATATATTTTTTTGTTTTTGTCATTCCAAGCAAAATTAGAGAAAAGTATCTTAGCCACTGTCCAGTAAACTAGTCCTCCTGTCATCTAAGAAATAAACTCGAGTCACTGAGTCGAGTTTTAAAAAATTTATCTACTTATTATTTGAAAAGCATACGAACACTTTTGGCAGTCACTGTACATTTCCAAAAAATCAGTGAACCTGATGAGCGCTAATTCGCGCTCAGATCGTGCAGAAAAATGGACAATTTTTGTTTTCATAGTCGTTGACAATCGGTGACTAAAAGGCTCGAATAAATCGCATCTCCTTTTCCCGAAAATTAAGGGAAAAAATGACCGTATAACCAAAATTCGATGAAAAAGCGTAAACAAAAGCGAGCAGCAGAAGAATATGGCTGCGACACCGGCGACCGAAAACGAAGAAACCGGCGACGATAGAGGAAGTGTCACTGGCGGCAATCATTAGCGGGCCTCACGGTTGTTGCAGCTTTTTGTCGCGCGCTATCGAAGTGATAAGTGTCCCGGCGGGTTCGTAAACCGGAACAGATACTTTTTTCTGTCTCTGCCGATACACTCGGGGCTGGCTGCTTGGCTGGCTGACTGGCCTGGCACTGCACCCGAGAGCTGCAGCGAAAAATGGCTGTTCCGCGCAAGGGGCGCTTGATCGATCGTTTATGTCACTCGGGAGACGAGTAATTTGAATAATGCATCTCGCTGCTTAATGGCCTGTTTAATAAGCCTTTCGATGCTGACAAGAGCCGGCAAATTGCTTTGAAACCTGTCCAAGAAGTAGTATGCAAATCTATGGTTTCGTTCATTGCTGCCGCTGCCAGCTGTTAATACGCGGAACAAGCCGACGCGGATGCGAAAGAAAATTCAACGCGAGCAACGATTGATTAATTTCGACTCTGATGAGTTCACCTGATGATGCTGCTGCTGCTGATCCGTCGACTGAGCACGCGGTCGAGAAATCGACGGTGCTCGAGGACAGTTTTATAACGCGTTGATTATAATAATAATAATAACATTGTATTAAATGAAGATGTTGTTCTTTTGTACTAAACTTGATTCTTTTGTTGAATGGCAAGATCTAGGAACGGAATAAGTAAATGAAGACGTAGTGCAAGGAGCAAAAATGAGAATTTATATGAATATTTGCGGGTTTGTTCAATGTTTTTATTCAATCTTGTTATTCTGTATTTCACGAATATAATTCTATGATAAATTTTCTATTTAATCTCTGTTTCTCTTTCGGTCGATGCAGACAATTTTTCTTTTGCATTAAATTTCATAGACTAATAGATACAATAAGTGAACTTTAAGATAGTGATAGTATTAAATTCTTCTCCTTGTATTATTCTGTTTTATCATATAAATTTATAGAAACCACGATGCAATTATGTATTAGCTATTATATTACAAGCTGATATATCACCTTATATTAAAAGTTATAATAAAAGCTGTTACATATTAAAAGCTAATATATTACCTATTGCATATTAAAAGCTAATATATTACTTATTACATATTAAAAGCTAATATATTACCTATTATATATTAAAAGCTAATATATTACCTATTATATATTAAAAGCTAATATATTGTCTATTATATTAAAAGCTAATATATTGCCTATTATATTAAAAGCTAATATATTGCCTATTATATTAAAAGCTAATATATTACCTATTAGCTATTATATTGAAATCTAATATATTGCCTATTACCTATTATATTAAATGCTAATATATTGCCTATTAGCTATTATATTAAAAGCTGATATATCACCTATTACATATTAAAATCTAATATATTATATATTATATTAAAAGCTAATATATTACTTATTATATTAAAAGCTAATATATTACCTATTAGCTATTATATTAAAATCTAATATATTGCCTATTACCTATTATATTAAAAGCTAATATATTGCCTATTCCATATCAAAAGCGAAACCTTGAAACAATAGCTACACTAAATAGCAAACCTGTGTCGCACGCGAAAATCGTCACGAAAGCTTAAATATGCCGTTAAACGAAATCATCCAGCTAAACGTTCCGCCATAATCGCGTAAAAGCGACGCAACGCCATCGAGAACAGAGAGAACACACCGGATTCCATCAAAATCGTTCTTAAAGCCCGCGGGCCACCGTTCGGCCCTTCGTTCCGGATCCATCGAGACTCCCGAGAGGAGGTCCACTAGCCGGTCCGGTGAATTTGCGGCGTTTCATGCTTGAAAAAGGCTGTGCCCGCCCAGCCGGCAAGTCTAGACTGAGACGACAGGTCGTTCGTGAATGGAGCCGATGGACCAAACTCCTGCCGATATTAAGCCGCCTCTGTGCCGCAGCAATTTTTCGGCGTTCTCGTTCGCACGCTCGCGGAAACCGATCGTCGACGACTTTACAGGCGAGGAAGTACGCTCTTCTAGCCGACGGCATCTGCCGATCACGTTCGCGATGATGCGGTAGACGCACTCAGGATACAGTAAATTCTCCCTAATCGATGCTCTGATCGTGCACGTTCTTCGAAATTTTTTCCCACATTTTTTGAAATTTTTCCTTAGTGTTTTAGCTGCGTTCTTACATTTTTGGGGACATTGTTACATTTTTAGGGATATTGTTACAGTTTTAGCTACATTTCTTACAGTTTTAGCTACATTCTTATGTTTTTAGTTATATTCTTACATTTTTAGCTTCATTGTTACATTGTTAGCTACATTTCTACATTTTTAGTCACATTCTTACATTTTCAGCTTCATTGTTACATTGTTAGCTACATTTCTACATTTTTAGCCACATTTTTACGTTTTTAGCTTCATTGTTACATTTTTAACTATATCCTTACATTTTTGGCTTCATCGTTATATTTTTATCAACATCCTTACAGTTTTAGCTTCATCGTTACATTTTTGGCCACATTCTTACATTTTTAGCTACATTTTTACATTTCTGGCTACATTTTTAACATTTTCAGCTACATTCCTACATCCAACACATAAAAACTACCCCCATAAAAAATGCACACCAGTCAGAATACCTTCCACGAACGTACCCTAAGAAAAGCATCGTCTGAATAAGCTATCTGCTTTCAAGAAGCTAGATAAATTCTCGCGTCCGTCAGCTGTTGAAGCTTCATGGGCCAAGGGGGGGGGGGGGCGAACGTCTCGGGCGAAGCTAGCCGAAAGCGGGTCGGATTCTTCGTGCGAGAACTTGTGTACATCCTGTCTCCCCTCGATACGCACAATTTAACACCGAGCAGCCAGCCGAACACGGCAATCTGTCCGTTCGGGGCCCCTTCGTGGTCAAGGAAAACATAGCTTCCTTTGTTCGAACGGCCGCGGCGTGCCGCGCGTAATTAGAGAATGCGCCGTCGCGAAATGGGAATACACACTGCCGCGCGAGGGTGGACGGCTTGTAATCAGCTAATTACCGGCGGGATTGTGCGTCGACTGCGAATCGGTTATCCTTTTGTTTGCACTTCGCTTGCTGGCTGCAGCCGCGCAGAACAGAACTTCCGTGGACCCCCGGTGGTTCCGCCGCGCCGCGTCGAGTCGCGTCGCGACGCGACGCCAGTTGCTTTGAAAGCCGACGTGCAGGTGCTATAGAGAACGCTCGCTCGTCGCGCGCAGCCCAATCTTCATCGTACCCTTGGCTTTGTAATTAGAAAGCTGAATGCGACGTGTCTGCCGTCGTCGAACGCCGATCTCAACCCCGAAATTAGTCTACGACTCATCGATTCGCGTACCGTTCCCAATGTATTTTCTTGTCGGACGAGTCGATCGGAGAGCTTGTAATACGCGATTCATTCGTAGAAAATTTTTTATTATTTATTGACGAGTTTATACGACGCTGGACAAATCGAGAAGCGATTTAGGAAATTATCGGTATAAGTGTTATACTTGCATTGTAAGTAATTGCACTCTGTGACGAGTATATTCGTTGTGACGAGAAATAATGTCGCTTTTCTCCGTGACGAGTATACTCGTCGTGACGTGAAATAATGCCATTTCTCTGTGACGAGTATACTCGTCGTGATGTAAAATACTGTCACTTCTCCGTGACGAGTATACTCGTCATAGTACAAAATAATGTCACTTCGCTGTGACGAATATACTCGTCATAATGCAAAATAATGTCACTTCGCCGTGACGAGTATACTCGTCGTGATAAAAAATAATGCCACTTCTCCATGACAAGTACACTTCTCGTGGCACAAAATACTACCATCTTTCCCCACGACGAGTATACTCGTCGCGACACAAAGTAATGCCACTTCTTCGTGACGAGTATACTCGTCGTGATAAAAAATAATGCCACTTCTCCATGACAAGTACACTTCTCGCGACACAAAATACTACCATCTTTCTCCACGACGAGTATACTCGTCGCGACACAAAATACTGCCACTTCTCCACGACGAGTATACTCGTCAAACACAGCAAACTACTTAAAATGCATTTCACGTAAAGCAGAATCGTATTTCGCCTATATAACATTTTCATAAATGTTTCAAAACTTTGCGATTCGTTCTTATAGTTACGAATTGTCAACGACTGTAAAAATGAGCTGCCAAGGACTCGAATAATCGTGTCTCCTCTTCTTAAATTGTCCGTTTCCACGGGCAATCCGAGCGTCGATTAGAAAGACATTACTGTGCACGCGAACAGCGTGCAACTTTTTCTTTAATCCGGCGAGTGGCCGGGGAAACAATAGAATCGCATCCGTCACAGGGATTAAACCAAGTCCGGAACGACGTGAACCGAAAAGAATGACATGTAATATCGCTCCGCGGGCGGAATCGAATTACGTGGGAAGCTGTAACAGCGTTCCCGTTAGCTCGATAAAAGGAATCGAGTTTCCAGATCACAAAAGAATTCGCCGGCGGCTTCGGACTTCGGGGCTGCATGATCAATGTGAAAATGAAAGATACAACGCTGCTCAGCCGTGGCGCGCGCTCGCGTTTGTATTTTGATGATTCGATTTACCCTTGTCCCGGCCACCTAATCAAATTATCCGGTAACGCGGTTTCGGAGGGCGCCGGGCGAGTCGTTTCAAACCGTTTCAAAACTGCGTTAACAGAATCTTCTCGAGCGACTCTCGCGGCGACCGATATTGTCTCGCCGAGGCGAACTTTAATCGCTTCGAACCCTCCGTCGAGCACCGTTTCGTTTCCTCGATTATTCCGCGACGAGGTTCTCCGCGATCCGTTTAAACGAACTACTGAAAATATCGCGGTAAAAAAGCCGAGATTTCAACACCGGCGAAGCGATGGCTGCGTCAAGTTTGACCGCCGGAGTATTTAAATCGGTCCCTCGATTACTCAATTTTTAACAGTCGAACGTAATAAATAAACGTAATTTGCAAGCAGTTTTATTACGGAGTTGCACATAATTCGCACGATTTCAAATGCGAAGACGTAATTTACGCGGTCCAGACGCGGACCAATTAATTTGCACGGTTTAAACGCGGAGCAAATAATTTATACGGCTTCGATATGAAGCTGCACCTCCGCGCGATTTAAACGTGAAGCAATACTTTATGCGGATTGAAATATTTAAACGGCAATTTACGGGGTTTATACATATTTATAACGTCGAGCAATTTAATCGCGTTGTTGTCGCAATTTTTCAAACCCGACGCGAATCAGAAGCTTGCTAATTAAGAAATAAAAGTATCTCGCGGCGCTGCGAAGCACGAAAAAAAATTGACGAAAGACTATAACGTATTATTCTGACCGTCCAGAGTCACCCTAATTATGTTTAGAACGTTTTAACGAATTCCATCGTAACTGATGAAACGTTGTAATATTTTTGAAACAAATTTAAACATAAGAATAATTTGTTACTATTATAAGTATATTTGATATTTTATTATTTTATTTTACTTTATTTTATTATTGGCATAAGCGTATCTTTAATGTTTGCTTTTGTTTACTTTATATACATTATTGTTACCCCATATAATCGCGTTACAAATCAAATTACCAAAATTACCCCCAAAATCCTGCTCTAATTGGAGAAAGACCGCCGGAAACATAGCCGTCAGCCAGAGACACGGGCGACGCGGCGTTCAACGTGTTAAACGCGAATTCACGTTCGCCTGATTCGAGTCGATGTCATCGCGTTCTCCCGGCCGCTCTCGCGTTCCTCGGAAATCCATAAAACGCGCGGCGAGATCGACGACGACGACGAGATCGAAAAGGCACCGGAGGAATAAAAGCGTCTCGAATAAAATCGCATTAACGGGCGGAACGGAAAAACTGCGTTCGCGCGAGTAAAATACGGTCGGCGGATGCGGCGCGTTCCGGGCGAAGTATGCGAACGCGTGTGCGAGCAAGATAAAGTTGTCGGAGGAGGAGCGTGGAATCGGTCAACGATATATCAAAGCCCACCGGATTTCGAGCGGCGTGAACGAGGAAAGGATCGATCGCCGGCGAGACGAGAGTCGGATCGATGAAATATCCGCGCCATTCCGCCGATAAGAATCGCGCTACTGTTCGAAACACGTTTCCCCGTCGAACTGGTTTCATCTAAGGACCTAGCGCAGCAAGGAGACCCCCGTGTGTTCCCGGCTCCTTGTTCCGATCCGAATCGAATTCCGCGAGCGAATTCGAGCGAAGATCGAGTGCCGCGGTCTCGTCTCGCGCCGCGCCGATCTCCGCGTTGCGCAGCGTCTCGGCCGAGAGGAATTCCAATTTCTATAGAACCGTCGGAGTTCGCTGCGTCGAGAAGGCGATTTCTTTGGTACGCGCCCGGATTTGATGCGTCTGTAACGAAAGCGAGTATGCGAGATAATAATAATAATAACTGGAACCACGAAATAAGTGGAATATAGAATGAACAAAATTTGTCATTTCCAATCTTTTTCACGTGAGAATTTGTTTAACACGTTGTTCAGATTCTTCCGATTAAAATGAGACCAAACACGACATACTTTAGTCCGTATTTATTCAATTACATCGCATTACAACGTGAATTACGATTTACTTCAATTTCAGTAACCAGAAATATTTATCCAAACCATATCATGTTGGGTCTCATTTTAACCAGAAAACCGTCAGCGACACGTTAAAAACGAAATCAGTCTTGAAATGTTAAAATTAAAAAAACTTATGTCATTGTATCACGAACTGTCTTCTATGAATTCGAGTCGAAGAAGCCGCAGCACACGCGTTCACTCCGTCGAACCTCAGCATCGGCGTAGCGAGAAGATCGATGAATGTAACAACATAATTATCGCATAAATTAAGTAATATAATCATTATAAAAATTACAGGGCCGCGGCAACATCGCAGCGCGAATCCGAGAACACCGAAGTTCGGCGAATCCCGGAGAAACGACCGAGCCCATGGAAAGCTCGCAGAGTCGCGGTTCCTCCGACGGACATCGACGTCTCGCGCTGACGAGATAATCCCGGATGACGGCAGGAGGCGCGACGAAACGGTGATTAAACGAAGGTTTACGCCCTGTTCGGGAGTCGCTTGGAATCCGGAGCGCGGGGTGTTATCGCGGGCAACATTCGGGCCCGAGCGGATCCGGCGAAACATCCCGCGCGATTCCCACGGGATTTTCGCCACGGAATGCTGGAACCGGTCCGCGGCCGAGCGTGAGAAATGTCGCGTTTCGCGAAGCCGCGAAACGATTTTCTGAAACGGCGCCGCCGCGGCTTCCAGAAAATTGACGGTGAAAACCGGCTGCGAGGCCGCGGCGACGCGCGCCGCGCCGAGCACCGTAGCCGGCTATGGGATCGCCGAGCCGCAACTGCGCCCGTAACGCTTACGGTCCGCGTTTCATGGGGCAGATTAACCGGCACGGAATGCGCGCCGCTATCCCCCGCCGTCGGTCCAGATAGCGGTCAGAACGCAACCGCCGTGTTCGGTCGCGACGTTTCGATTTTCCTGGCGGTCGGCCGAACCCATCGGCCGCGACTCTCGCGTTCCAAAGCCGTTTTTAAACGATCCCGCGCACGATCACCGACCCTCCCGTCCGCGCAAATAGCTTCCCCTTCCCCTCCAGCGATGTCATTTCGAAATGCTATTACCGCTTCGATAGATGGTGCAGACGTGCTTAACTCTGGAGATCCGGCCGCGTCGGTTCACACTGAAAACTACCGCGGCAGACGAAACGACTGGTTTTACAATTTCATTTTTTAATTCTTATACCGCGTTGCGTTTTTTTCCGCGACGATGCGACGCGACTGAAGGTGTGCTGGGATGAATTTGGTTCTTGCTTCGTTTACGAGGAATCGTGATGATTTTCTGTCGTGGCTGCTTGTGCCGATTACAGTAATGTCTCCCTTACTGACGCTCAGATTGTCCACTGAAATTGACAATTTGGGGAGGGGAGATACGATTATTCGAGCCTTGCAACTGGATTTTATAGTTACCAATTGTCAACAGTTATAAAAAAGACGAGCTACAAGGCTCGAATAATCGTATCTGCTCTTCGTAAATTGTCCATTTTAGTGGACAATCTGAGCGTCAGTAAGGGAGACATTACTGTAGCCGGTTTGACTGGTGTATACAGTGGCCCAAAAAAGTGTCCGCACGGCTTTTAAAACGCGATAACTTGTTCAAAACTGAAATCAAGTGATATGAATTGTTTTTTAGACGATAGAGTGACTTATAGTGTACTAGACGATGCCTAAAAAGCTGTATTTTAATATTGCTGTTACTTGGAGTAAAAAGGAGGAATTAATAAACCTCATTTTTTAACTTTTTTGTCTGAGCCTACCACGAAAATTTAAAAAAAAACCTTCTGTTGATCTCGGTAATTTATATACTGTATATTATGTAATTTATATCGTATTTACATGAAAATCTGATCTGGTTAACCCAGAGTCGAGCTACAAGCGTTGAACGATTTAAAAGAAACTGCAGATTTCGTTTTCGGTCAAAATCGCGATAAAACTGCGATTCTTGCGATCTTTAATTCGTTGCGACGATGATTCACAAGCTCTAATAATGGCAACGTGATCGAAAATCTCAGAATTGTTGCAAGAACGTAATAAAAAAAATAAAAATAAAAAGTAATAAGAAAGTAATAAGAAAGTTATCAAATGTCCCGTCGCTTTCACATCTTTTTACTTTCCGACCACCGAAACGACAAGTCCGCGAATTTCTTTCTCCAAAAAGTCGCGCACAATTCGATTCGAAAAAATAATTTCGGTATCTACCAGTGTCTAAACGAAAAATTCCACGGAGTTCGTAGGAGGTCGGACGCGATCCTCGATCCTCCTTGCAGCCCTGCACGACCCCGTTGCACTGTGCTGGAAGGTGTTCGGAGCGGGAACACGGGGTGCGGCGCGTTTCGAATGAACGACAAGTCCCGCGCAAAATGTATCTATAACGCGGCAAAGGAAATTATATATAGAAATCGTATAGCTGTCGTCGTCGAAACGAGGAGCCGAAGTGGCCCACACCGAGAGGGTTGCGCGGTCGTTCGGACGCCGCCTTGCTCGCCTTATTATTTCATTGCCCGGTGCTTGTTGTCGCGTGCGAACGTACGCGAATTTTCAACGGCCTATAGCGCATAAAGGCGCCGGAGGTTTCGGGAACATATGGAATTACCGGCGAGAGAGACAACGAGAGAGAGAGAGAGAGAGAGAGAGAGAGAGGCAGAGAGAGAAAGAGAGGCAGAGAGACAGCGAGAGAGAGAGAGAGAGAGAGAGGCAGAGAGAGAAAGAGAGGCAGAGAGACAGCGAGAGAGAGAGAGAGAGAGGCAGAGAGAGAAAGAGAGGCAGAGAGAGAGAGAGAGAGAGAGAGAGAATGTACGATGCACGAATTGAACACGCAGGGCTGAGGAACAGCTGCCGCCACACGCGCCACGTGTGCCTACGCTCGACAATTATAGGTTGCTCTACCTATACAAATAGCCGGTAATTTCGCGGAAAGCGAGACGCGCCAATGGATGCTCGATGGATGGCATTCTGTTATTAACGGCCGATGGAAAATCACGGGGCTCGCGTGCACCGCTGCGTTACGTTGCGTTGCGTTGCGTTTCGATGCGTCGCGACGCACCGCGTTCCGATGCACCGTTCGATTGCGTTACATCGTTACAACGCAGTCGGTCCTGCGCTTTCATTTACATTCACGAGTCGCTCGATTCCTCAATTCCCGTTTTACAACGATCGGCATCGCTTTTTATTGCGAATATTGATTCAAGAGAGATTCGGAACAGCGGAGATGGATTGGAAGAATTTATGGATACCGTTGCATCGTTTTCAATCGATTAAAAGTATTGAAAGGAGAAACACGTTTTTATTTAGCTCTGGTTTCGTAGAATTGTTGAACGACATTGTGTTACATGAAGATCCAGTATCTGGTAAATTTTCTCTGATCGATGTTCAGTTTGCAAACAAAAATGGAGGATTTTAGGAGGAGGGATGCGATTATTTTTATAGTTGTCGACTCATTTTTATAGTTAGTGATTGTCAACAATTGTATAAACGAGTCCCAAAGCTTAAATAATCGTATCTCCTTTTTTTCTGGATTGTTCATTTTTGTTTACAAGCTTCTCTAAACATTAGAGAAAATTTATTGTAATACTATCATCATATAGTGAATAAAAATATAGTAAATCGAACACATTAATACTATATAATATAGTAATAAACAAGAATATAGTAGTAACAATATAAATGAAGTAGTAATAATGAAGTAGTAATAAATAAAGTAGTATAAACTAAGTAGTAACAATATAGATATGATACAGTAAAAGAAAATATAGCAAAATTATGAAAAGTATTTACGCGAAAAAGTGAAATGTAAGTCTGAACTGGTCCCGTTCCCTACCACTTTATTCCACCTTCTTTAATCATCTCTATCCACCCTCCGCAGGCATCCCTGTGATCATGTATGGCCTCGCTCCGAAGTTATTACTTAAAGCTTGACGCTTCTCGACTTTCCTGATGACCCTTCAGAGGCTTTCACTTATATACAGAGTGTCCCGAAATTACGGTAATAAATTGAGAATGGAGATGATGGACTCCTGATGTTATTTGAAGTAACTTTTTCCTCGGCGAAAATGCGATCCGCGGCTTCGTTTACGAGTTATCGACGAAAAACACTGGCCAATGAGAGGCGAGCGCTGGAGCTGGAGCTGCTTGCGCTAAGCGGCCGAGCCAATCGGCGGGCGTCGCTCGTTGGCTGGGCCCCGCCACGCGGCAGCTGATCTCGCCGCTCATTGGTCGCTGTTTTTCGTTGATAACTCGTAAACGAAACGGCGGATTGCATTTTCGCAAAGGAAAAAGTTACTTCAAATTGCCTCGGGAAGCTCTCATTTACCGCTTGTACAATAATTTTGGGACACCCTGTGTATGAAGAGTAGACGTCTGCGAGAGAGAGAGAGAGAGAGAGAGAGAGAGAGCTGCCTTTGACGAGGGGACGCAATCAATTTGAATAATTAAATTCCGGGAGATATCGCGATCCTCCCGAGAACTTCCAACGTGGGAACCTAGTGATCGACCGGATGCACGCCGCGATCGCTGCGAAACGCGACAGAAATGATTGAAGGAAGATGCGACCTGCTGTTTAGTTTCTGTTCCTTGCAATTGACGGGGTCGATTTTTATTCCGCGTAGAAATCCGCTGTCTGATCGCGACAATAGCTGGGAACGCGGCTCGAGAGCCAAGATAATACAGTTCCTTTAATATTCAGCAGTCCGTTGCGCAAAGTCTTCGCGTAATACCGTCTGCACTCCGGAAGGAGTATATTTTCGTCTAATGCCGGCCTCCACTCCGGCCTGTTTACATTGGATTACGAATAATGGCCAGACCGGGAAGATCAAAGAAGATCCCACCGACGCGAAAAACCGTGGGCTTCCGTGGCCGGTGCCTCTTCCGAGGGAAGATTTCGACGGACCAAGCAGATAGGAGGAATAGCCGGTGAGAAATTTCGCTGGAAAATTGCGCGTTTGATGTACCGAGATCTCTACGATTATTTATACTATTATATTTATATAATTATGTGTATATATTTTTTACTAGAATTTCTAGTTCCGATCAGAAAGCAATTGTGCATTTGATGACCGTCGATGCATGTTTTGCAGTCACGATTAATCCTTATGCAGGTGTCGTTCGACTGTCTGCGAATAAAATTTGTTTCCAGCAACATTGATGTTAGATTAAAAAATTAAATGGTATTTTATAGCTCACCCTTTGCACTCGAAATCATTGTAACTCTAAATTCAAAATTGTTTTTCTCGTAGTCAGAATATTTCTTTGATGAAAAACAGTTACTTTTTCAAAAAATGAACGAATCTGATAAGGTGAAAATTATTTTGCAACGCGATGCAATAATTTTTTAGCGATACCTGAGACTCGTCACTCTCGAATACAAAGGTTAATCTCGAAATTTATTTACGATTTAATTCGAAAATCAATGAAGATCAATTACTTGTAATAAAATTTGTATCATTTTACGAACAAGTACATAAATTCGTATTAAATCTGAAAATTAATTAAAAGACTGTCAAGAGACCATTAATTGAAAGACCAATTTGATCTGTCGAACCAGTGAATTTCATTTGCAAAGAGGGTGAATAATGCGATTCTCAAAAAAGTAAACACGATCATTAAAATTACTCTAAAGAAATTTTGTTTAGCGAACCGGCGGTCGATGTCTCGATCCGTAGCACGGTGCTGGAAAAGCCGAGCATTTTTCAGATGTTGGATTCAATGGATCCTAGCGGGCAGAAAACTCCTGCGGCGAAGGAACGAACAGCCGAGCCGAGACGCGCGCGACTGGCTCGGCGTCCATTAAAATGCATGAAGAAGAAACATTGTGCGAGTCCGTATTTACAGAGCCATTAGTAATTATGGAGGCCGGGCCGGTTCGTTGTTATTGAAGCTCATCTCGCTCCGCTGACTCGCTTTATCGAGCGGATTACTAACATCGACCAACAAATTACCGAATTAACACGGATCGCGAGCGTACGCGCGGCTGAAATCGATTGTCCGTGCGCGTTGGAAAAATTGAAACATTTCTCGGATTAATTGGAACGCGTTCTTGATTCAAACTTTTGCCAGAATACGCGTGTAAATTCATAAGCGTATAAATTCACAAGTATATAAATTCACATTCAATTCATAAGTACTTGAATTCACATTCAATTCATAAGTACTTGAATTCACATTCAATTCATAAGTACTTAAATTCACATTCAATTCATAAGTATATAAATTCACGTTAAATTCCCAAGTACATAAATTCACATTAAATTGATAACTGTATTAATTCATATTAAATTCATAGGTACATAAATTCATGAGCATATAACTTCATAAGTATATAAATTCACGTTAAATTTATGAGTACTTAAGTTCACATTAAATTGATAAGTATAGTAATTCATATTAAATTCATAAGTACATAAATTCAGATTAAATTGATAAGTATATAAATTCATAAGCATATAAATTCATAAGTATATAAATTCATAAGCATATAAATTCATAAGCATATAAATTCATAAGCATATAAATTCATAAGCATATAAATTCATAAGCATATAAATTCATAAGCATATAAATTCATAAGCATATAAATTCATAAGTATATAAATTCATAAGCACATATAAATTCACGAGTACTTAAATTCATATTAAATTGATAAGTATATTAATTCACATTAAATCGATAAGTATGTAAATTCGCATTAAATTCAAAAACTGAACAATAGACAGCCAATTACAATTCATAGAAGATTCAATTTCACTTGTAAAAAAGTTAACTTAATTTTTTAAAGAATTTAAAGTACAAATTTAGGAAAATACGGTCTGCGAAAGAATTAATTTGGACTGCAAAAAGGTCAACACGATCCACGGAAAGATTTCTACTGCAAACTGGTGAACATAACCTACAAAAGGTTAAATTTCATTCGCAGAAAATTGAATACAATCTTACAAATTTACACAATTTTTAATGCAGAACGCATCTATGATCCAACAAAGTCTGCTATCAATAGCCATTCGCGTGTTATCGCTTCGATTCCCCCGGCAACTTTGAAATTATAAAACCGATTGTTCCGGAGCAACGATGCGTGGCAGCGTTCCTAGGATCTATTCGCGCGGCTTCCAAGATCTCTAGGATCGCTAAATAAATTCAGAAAACGAGTCAAGCGAGGTTTTTCCGTGCGAAGCAAAAAGTGATCTTGCTTGCTTCGGGGAGAATGCATCATCGAACGGATTCGCAGGAGGTCGACGACGGTGCTCAAAGACGTTGCACAAAGTGTTTGCACAGAGCACAGACTTTCCATAGACGATGCGATTCGCGTGGCATTCGTTGCTAGGGAGCGTTACACGCCAGCGAAATAATATAATGTCCGACCGGCTTTCCAGCGACGGGGCTCGCCATTACGCAAGAACAAGGGGTTGCTAATTGCCTTGCACCTGCACCCGTCCGCGGCCGCAAGACGTGTTCTTGTAAGACGTCTCGCTCCAGCGAACGTTTACCGAGAGACCAGGGACGATTTAATGACTTTGCCCTTAAACAGTTTAACGAGCTGGATGTTCCCCGGGACGCTGCGCTGGATGCGCGGTTTAAGCATTCGAGGGCTCAGCTAGCCGCCTCGCGGAGCACCAGTCCCGGGTCCGTTACGACCCGCCGCTGAATTCCACGGAGTCTAATTTTCCTACCTGAAATTCCGTAGCACGGAATTTCGGAATCGACGCGAGCGACTGTAGAAAATTATAAACAAAATAGCTGCAGGTTATTGGTCAGAAAAATTCTCGATGAAAATTGGCCAACTTTGAGCGACGACAACTCCGCGAAAAATTATCGTAGGATGATGGCTCTTCTTTTAAATTGAAGCTTGAAACCTCTACTTTGAGACAGTTTTACTGGATTTTACGTTCGATGCATCCTTGTTACTGTGACACCCTTTAAATGTGAGGCCATGTTTGTCGTGTCGAAAATTGCAAGGTTTGCAGATTGCAAGTTTGACGAAATGCATAGACCCTGTCAAATTTTTTTCGGAGATGCCGTTGGCAATTTAATAAAGATCGAACCTTCCTCTTCAATTCTGTGAAAAAGAAACTCAGCTGCGATTTTTTTCTGCGAAGTTACAGCACTTTGAAGTAACCCTTGCATTATCGGCATGAAAACAAAGCTTCAAATGCAAGGGTTACTTTGAAATGCTGTAACTCTGTGAAAAAAAATCGCAGTCACGTTTCATTTTTTTTTAATTAAAGGGGAAGGATCGAACTTCATTCTACTGTAAACGGCATCTCCGAAAAAAATTTATTCCAAGTTTGACGCGCTCTGACCACTGCAATCTTTTAAACGCGAAGCCGTTCAATTGCACTTGCATATTGAAAGTTCAGCGAAATGCACGGACTCCGCCAAATTTTTTTCGGGGATGCGATTTACAGTGGAACAAAGTCCGATCCTTCCCCTTCAATTTGAAAAAAGAGAAACTCGGCTGCGATTTTTTTTCGCGAAGTTGCAGCACTTTGAAGCGACCCCTGTCGACGAGCGAATTCTTTTGCTCTGTGTTTTGCAAAACGGTGTCCCCAATAAATATTGTTCGATGGAAAGAAAATTCTGCTGTATTCACATTTTACTTTAGTTAACGATGATAAAAGCTATGATTGCGTTTACGCAAGCACGGTAAAACTAACAAGAATAATCGACGGAGCTCCGATCGTGAATTCGCCGTTACAAAATGTTCCAGAAAGCCGCAACGAATCTCGGCGCGTTCGTAAGAATATCGCAGGAACTTGCAACGAAGAAATCGTTAGAAATCATTTTAAACGACTAACAATAACTAAACTCGATTACACGCGATTTCCAATGCGGCAGAATAGTTATTACCGACTAATTATTTCGCGCTGCGCAAGAGCGCGCGTACTCGGTGTCGCAATCTCTCACTGTTCGACCGAGCTAGCCTTCGTTAAATTTCAGAATTCCGAATTTTTTCCAGTTCACGGTCGATTGCGGTTAACTAGTTATGGGAGTTCGCCTAAATACCCCATCGAAATACGGGCCGAAACGGCGGTGCGAAGCGAAAGTGAACGGTCGCCGGTAGAAGCCGGCCAATTGCTCAACGAAAATCCGTACGAGCGTGGCCGCGTTCGCATGATTAACTGCCAGGTGTAATTAATCTCCGGAGGATTCGCTGAATTATAGGAGGACGGTGCACGGGCACGCAACAAATTCTCGTTTGCCGAACAGTCCCGTGTACACACGGCGCACAAATTATTCCGCGATTATTAGCGATTACAGGACAGCCTGCGAGCGGCGCGAGGAATCCGCCGCCGCGCCGCCGCGGAGTCGTGGATAATTTAACTACCTCGAGCGTTTAACCAATTTAAATATAATTTAACGAGCCGAGCCTCTTTAAGGCCGCGCCGGCCTGCCTATTTGCATAGGCGGTGCGCGCGCGTGCACGCCCGCAGATGCACCGGCGCACGCTGCAACGAAACACCTACAGTAAATTCTGCCTAATTGACGCTCGCATCGGGGATACAAATTTTTAGAAGAGATACGATTATTCGAGCCTCGGGGGCTCGTTTTTCTAGTTACCGATTGTCAACAACTATTAAAACGAGCCGCAACGTAACGAACCCCGACGTAACCTTGACCTGCCATAACCTGGACGAGATTCGTTGACCGAAGATATTAACGATTTTATATGCTAAAAATTGAAATAAAATTTCTCGTATTCGAGAAATGAAAATAAAACTTCTCATATTCGAAAAATTAAAATAAAATTTCTCATATTCGAGAAATTAAAATAAAATTGTTCATATTCGAGAAATTAAAATAAAATTTCTCATATTCGAGAAATTGAAAGAAATTCTCGAAAAAGTGAACGTAGCTCAAAAAACACAAAGAAATGAACTTTACATTCGCATTAGGTTTCATCCCAAAGCATGCGAACGATCTGAATTTTAGTAGGACGTTTAGAGTGCAAAAGGGTGAAAATCAATTTTAAGTATGATTAATTTTAACTTTTTCCTTTTCAGTTCCATTAATTACGTTTCTTTGATTTTACAGGAATTATTCCAGTGATTTTTGGCACTTAACGAAGTATCAATGAAGCTATTTCACAAAATCTCGACAATTGTCCAAAGATATATCCAAGAAAATGGATGTTTCGTTCCACTGTGCGGCTTCGTTATCCGCGAATGCTCTTCTGCTAATTAAGCAGGCAAGTCTAGGTCGAATTTAAACCGTTTCGAACTTCGCTCGACCAAGATAAGCCGCCGATCAGACTATTCGGAACTTTTAAGCTAAGACTTCGAAACTTTGTTCAAGGATTTAAGGGGACTTCGAAATCCAGCAACTCGGGCAGACGAAGTTAGACGTATACCGGACTGAAAAACCGATGTCGGTAAACCGGAATCGAAAATTCAAGTTGGGATGCTTTACATCAGTGATCCGAGTGAAATGTGTTCTAACCTTGCGCGCAGAATGAAACGAATTTGACAGGCATCTAGACGCAGAGAAGAAGACTTCTGGAACAAGAGAGTCAAATGAGGGAACTTCTCGAGCAAAAACGATTTAGGTTAAACAAGTTTTGTACATAAGCTAGTCCAAAAGTTCAGACGGTTTTGCAAGTGTATAATAAATTCTCCCAAATTGGCGCTCAGCTTGGAAAATGGACGATTTGAGAGTTTCATTTTTATAGTTGCCGATTATCTATAAGTATTAAGATTTAATAGACTAATTAAAGATCTAACAAGGAATACAAATTATTTTAATTTTCCTGCACTGTCAAGGGTCGCTTGTTATCTAGATAAATACGCGAATAAATAAAATAATAATTGAATGATTTTTTTCGCGAATAAGTTACTATTACCCTATTTTTGAGTAAATTAATCTTGAATAAATTATTCGTGAATAAATTAATCTTGAATAAATTAATCTTGAGTAAATCATTCTTGAATAAATTAATCTTGAGTAAATTAATCTTGAATAAATCATATTCTTGAATAAATTAATCTTGAATAAATTATTCTTGAATAAATTAATCTTGAATATATTAATCTTGAATAAATTAATCTTGAGTAAATCATTCTTGAATAAATTAATCTTGAGTAAATCATTCTTGAATAAATTAATCTTGACTAAGTTATAATCTTGACTAAATTCATCTTGAGTAAATTATTCTTGAATAAATTAATCTTGAGTAAATCATTCTTAAATAAATTAATCTTGAATAAATCATTCTCGAATAAATTAATCTTGAATAAATCAATCTTGAATAAATCATTCTCGAATAAATTCCTCTAGAATAAATCACTCTCGACTGAATTCTGTCCGAACAACTTAATTCCGAATAAAATCTCACTCCCATCCGAACAACAGACTCTTCTCGAACAAACATAGTTATCCGTGATTAGCAATAACGAATGAAAACGGCACTCTAGCCGGTTATTCGCTGGTCGAACGAAGTCGAGTGTGTCAGCACCTGTGCACTCGGGCTGTTCCCGGAACGAAAATGATCGTAAAGCGTCGACAACCCCGCAGGGCACAAGAATAATGTTTAAACGCGAAGTTTCGCCGGCTTTTTCACCGCGATTTGTATCAACGGAGCAAAAGCTTTCGAGAGAGAGAGAGAGAAAAAAAGAGAGAGAGTCGGGCACGGATGTTTGTTATCTCGCGGCCCCGCTCCTTTTGTAGCTTTTGCGGTCCCCGCGCGTGCTTTCACCGTTTCGCGGTTCTATTTTTGCATTGCCGTTTTCGTCGGTCGCGCGAGCAAAAGCCCCCCCGAATTGTTTTTCGCGAATTTAAGCGGATTCGAGCTTTCGCTTGCACGCGGAAACCGTGGCGCGGATCGCGCGACAGGATCGTTCAGCTCGCGATCGTTCGTTCTCTCGGGTCTCATCACGTTTTAGTAATTCCACGGCAGGTCCCGGGGCCATCTTTTCGCCGGCGAGAGAACTTTCTGATTTATTTACATCAACGGCGACGTCTCGTTCGCGCAGGCAAACAGACCTCCCTCGAAATTTCTGTTTGATCGTAATTCCCTCCTCAATCTTTGATCAAGCCTCTCTCGTTCGAGTTCCCGGCGTCCTTCTGGCTCCTCGTCATCACAGGACTCGAGTTCCTGATGCAATATTCACGACGCCGTCGTATTAGCCTCATTCTTTTCGGCGATTCGCCGCGATACCTTCGCTCGTCCAATTTTGTCTTACCTCGCAGATTTCGACATACTTTAATTAGGCTGATGAGTAAGTTCGCGCGGTTTTCGGCGATTCAACGTCCAACTAACTTCAGCTCGTTTGTTTGAAGCAGACTGCTGTTGGACAGGTATCACTTTTATCTCAAGTTATTCAGTTAAATAATAATTATTATGTTAATACTCGGAAAGGGTTGATTCCTGAGGTCATTCGAAGCAACTGTTTCCTTTATAAAAATGTCCTCCGAGGCATCGTTTACGAATTATTAACGAAAAACGCCGACCAATGGCGAGATCAGCTGCATATATAAACAAATAATTAATTGAGTTTAAGTGAAAGAATTTCGCGTATCTTGTACGATAAATTTAAATACGATAAATTCTGCTTGAAAATAAACGCGGGGCACGGTAACAATCGGCTGCACCCACAGTAACCGGCTCCGTTGCCCCACGGTAACCGGCTCCGCTGCTTTAAACCTTTCGGGAAGAATTTTACGATTGCCACCGAGCGACTAATATTTACCGGGGACGCGGTTACTACTTCCGAACAAGGACTATAGTTCTGGGAAGCGTCCGTGGGACAGGTGCTCGCAGGTTTCGCGTCCGAGGCAGCGTAAACAAATCTGGATGAACAATGTGACCCGGTAATGGGCCGGCGCGGAGGGAGGGCGAGGCAAATTCTCATCCTCTTTTCGAAGCTCATCTGTTTGGTACCTATTCCGGGTTTACCAGGAAAAGCCCCTGTCTCCGGCAGCCGGGAATGCGAGGATATATAAATACTTTCGAGTCGTTCTCTCTCTTTCTCTAATTCGTTTCTCCCTTCTGAGTCTCTCCCCCCCTCTCTCTTTCTCTCTCTCTCTCGCTCTCTCTCGTCCCTTTTCCCTTCTCGTTTCTTCGACATTCGTTTCGCCTCGCCTCCCGTTTCGCCGCGTGTTCTCGGTGCTGGCACTCGCCGCTAATTGCCAATACGAAAAATCCAACACCGGCGGAACGCGCCGGGAGTCTCCTCCTCGGTGCCGCCAGTCACCGACTACACTGCACGCTTTTCTGACACAGTTTAACGCGTGACTCAGATGTCAGACGGATACTTTCAAATTGTGCGCGGTTCTTTCTCCACCGCGGACATGCCTTCGCTCGTCCCCGCGCCGGATCCATCGGACACCGCGCCGCGCCGGATCCTTTCTCTTTATCTCTCGAATCCGCTCGGTCCGATCGGCCGTCCGCTCCAGAATGTCGTCGAACACTGGATTACCCGATTCCCGATGAACCGTCGATACCCGAGCTGTCTCAATCTCGAGAAACGAGCCGCGCGTTGCACTGGGTGTCCTGCGGTATTCCGTGCGCGCTTCCGCAGCGGGTTCGACGAGCAATAATAAGAGCGAAACTGTTGCAGAATTTTTTACGTAGGTGTTACGTGGGTTTTTTAGATATTCTTAGGTGTTTTTAGGGATTTTTAGCTATTTTTAGGTATTTTTAGGTATTTCCAAATATTTGGGGGCATTTCCAAATATTTGGGGGTATTTTTAGGTATTTTTAGGTATTTTTAGGTATTTCCAGGTATTTTTAGGTATTTATAGGTATTTTTTAGATATTTCTAGGTATTTTAGGTATTTCCAGGTATTTTTTTAGGTATTTGTAGGTATTTTTAGGTATTTCTAAGTATTTCTAGGTATTTCTAGGTATTTCTAGGTATTTTGGGGTATTTTTATGTATTTTTAGGTACATTCTCATCACAAATCCTCAGTAAAAGACTTCTTAAAATAGACTCTTCAGTTACACAACATTTTCGTGTTCTATTTTTACCATGTATTCTTACTCGATATTCGGTGCAATTTCGCTCGTACAAAGCGCCGAAGAACGTACGTAAAAATGCGGGACACCCTGTATACAAGGGGAGCCTGTTGTATCACTCACGTTTCGAAACTTCCGCGCGAAGAATGCAGATAATCGGAGAGCGAACAATCAGGATCATTACCTGTAACAAAAAAGGTAACGGTTATGAAGGAGAACATGTTTACGTCGCATAAATTACGGTTAATTAGAGTGTGCTTCGATATGTTCGTATTTTATTCTCTCGCACATTTCAGCCGACGATGTTTCAGTACTACCGAGTTGTAATCACGTATGCCGAGATCGTATATCATTAGCCGCAATTAATTTGCGGTCCTTTCGTCGCGTTGTTTATTTTGAGACAACCGAAGCGACTGGTTTTTCATTGTCGCGTTAAACGTCGTTATCAACAGAAACGTTGTTAAAAACGAACCGGCAAGTGATCAGCGACGAATCAACGTACACGGCGACAATGTACCGGAGCAGCGACTAATCCTATTTATTATTTTGTTATTTGGTAGAAAAAATATTGAATGCCACGGTTTTAAGAAAAAAAGGCAAGAAATTTGACCGTTGTGCATCGTTGTGTTATGGCAATTTGTAATTATGTGCCAAAATCGCCTCGGCCTATAAACGTATATTTTGTGTTATATTAATTATTCGACAATTGATAACTGTACCGAATATTAAATATTTTTATTTAATTACTTCGATTTATATACTTATTTCGAAAAAATATACCGAACGAATCGGAGGGCCGCGGATTAAAAAATTTACACTTTTCCGAGATCATTTCGCGATCGTCGAATATGAAAAAAAATATCGTACTTTGCGATACTATTTATTATACTTTACGAACATTAAAATTTTTAAATTAAAAATCTAAGTAAAAATTAAAGTTAAAAAGCTTAAAAATAGTTTCCGAAAACTGATTGTAATTCTCCAACGTTTCGTCAAGGCCTACAAAAAAAAAACTGAAGCGAAAGGAGTGCATCAGAAATTTGTGGAAGAAAATTGACGAACAAAAGTCAAATAAAATGACTCGAAAAGTCCGCTCCCGGTTCTATTTTCGCGAGAAAGATGCGGCCCGTTCGGTTGTTAGAACGGTAATTGGGAAACTCTGGGGAAATTTCAGTTTTATTAATCGCTGTGTAAAACGTGCGCGCCGAGGAGCAACCTGAAATTAACTGGCGCGGGATTCAGCGGCGGAAAGCAGTTACCGTTAGCGACGCGGACGTGTAAGAAATTTATGAAGGAAGAACCTTGGGGACAAGAGAATGCATCGACCTTGGATACGTGCAAGATCAGCGGGAAGAAGCTTGGAGCGTGAAAAGGTGAAGGCCGTGGCTTGTCGAAGGCCCGCGCGAGCCCACACACGACGGCCGCGATTGCCTTAAAACGCCGGCAATTAATGCGGATTATTAATTAAACCGGCGACGGCGGCGGCGGCGACGATTTTATCGAGGCGGGGCTTTTATCGGCCGAACCGCGTCGAATCTCGCGCGATTCATGCCTAACTGCGACGGTAAATTATAGTTTAATGCGTAATTCGATTTTAATTGCGCCCCGGGAACAGACATCGCGGACAGATACGGTGCAACGTAACCGGGGAAATTAACAAATCCCGTAAAAACTTTCTCTGGAGCAGCGAGCATAATCGGAACATTCGCAATTCTGTTGCGGATATGTTTTCGACGCGGTTTAATTCGAGAAAATGCGATGAAACGGAAATGGTTCTCTTAAAAAATTCGGAACCAGAATGCTGCTGTGCTTGAAACGAGAAAATTATCTCAATTTTTAAATGATCTTCTAAATTTGTTGAATGATTTGACATTTTATGCAGTTAGCTGTGTTCGACGAGTATACTCGTCACGAAGAAATGCCAGTATTTTCTGTCACGACGAGTATACTCGTCGCGCGTAAAAAGTGCTGACCATTGGCTATTTAAATTGTAATTTTGGTGAAAACAAAAACATATTCTCAAATTTCAAGATGTTCAGAATATTTTGAGGTCGCATGGACGAATTTATTTATTTATTATGTGCATTATAATGATCACTCTACAGCAGCAATTGGAATTTTTTTCTTTTACAAGTATTCGATTTTTCCTGCGTTTACATAAATACTGGTAATAAAATTGTTAATTCAATAAAACAAAATTGTCTTTTTGATCCGATATTTTATCAGTGATACTTGCTCTGTGTTTGACGAGTATACTCATCGTCGCCTGATTCTCCACAGCCGACTGGTTAAATGATTTAACGTTTTAAAGAATTTAGAGCTTCAGAATTTACGACAAAAATTCAACTAATTGCTTCATTAATGATTTTAATATAATATGTATGTATAGAATTTTAATATTCGAGTATATGCATATAATAGCCTTGAAACAACGCTTTTGAATCGCGCTATAGAATCGCCGTGTAACACCGGTTACATTGGCTTTTCTAGCAATGCCGAGGTATCCGAACGTTGATTTTATTGATAGAAAGTACAGACATGTAATGCGCGGGTAAAAGTTGTAAAGTAGGATAAGGCTACTGAAAGTTGCAGCGAAATGATAATGCACGGGCTCGGGAATGCGTTGACCATGAAATAAATCGCTTGTTACAGAATGTTCGGAAATGTAACGCGGCATTTACGAATCCGCGAGAGGGATTATTAAATGCAACGTGTCCCGCTTCCAAAATTACGTGTAAATCGAGAAGTGCTCATTAACGACGCGTTTCTCTTATCTAAATTTGAGATAAGAGTCCGCTGAACTCGATTCGTTTCATTCGAACGCGAATAAAAATCTTAATTGCAGTAAATTGTTCCCTAATTGGCTCTCAGATTGTGCGCACAGAAATGCACAATTTAAGGAGAGGGGATATGATTATTGAAGCCTTGCGATAAATAATCGTATCTCCTCTTCTAAAATTGTCCATTTTTCTGTACAATCTGCGCGTCAATTAGGGAGAATTTTCTACCATTAACACGCTAATTGACTATAATGGAGAGACACTGCAGACGCTGCAGAAAATTGCATACTCGACTATTCAGATGTTACACGAGAAAAAGAACGTTCCTGCATACAGCCAAAACAATGATAATAAAATATCGATGATGCTATGAAAATCTATTCTATTTCTTATTGTATCTATAAACAATCTCAGTGGATTGTGTGACAAAAACGATCTGATCAGTTCATTGTCCGTATTAATAGGAGTACAGAAATGAACAGAAAATGTGCGACTTCGACGACGAGACGATCGATCATGCACTGTGACAGTGCAACAACTCGTGCGACGCGAATGATCCCGCGAATGTAATTTACGAATGCAATTTATAAATATAATTTATGAATGCAAATGAACGTAATTTACGAGTGTAAATGAATATAATTGACGAGTATAAATGAACGTAACGTACGGCCGTAAACGAATGTAATTTGTGTCCGTAATTGGACCGTAATCAGACCGAACCCGATTTGTAATTTGCCAGTACAAGAAGAGCACACACACACATACACACATACTGTCTTTCTTTCCGTCCTCTTTCCTGTCTATTCACGAGCGAGCACAATCGATCGGCATCTCACGCGCGTTCAACATTCTGCAATTTTCTGCAAGCTTGTAATAAGCTTTAATAAGCCTTAATAAGTTTCGAATAATATAAAGTTAATAAGTTAATAACTTATTAATAACTTAATAAGTTAATAAGCCTCGAATTAATTAACTCGAACGAGACATCCGAATACAGTAATGTCACTCTAATCGACGCTCAGATTGTGCAGAAAAATGGACAATTTTGGAAAAGAAGATACGATTGTTAGAGCCTTATGGCTCGTTTTTTACGGTTATCGATTGTCAACAATTATAAAAACGAGTTACAAGGCTCGAACAATCGTACCTTCTCTTTCAAAATTGTCCATTTTTCTGCACAATCCGAGCGTCGATTCGAGAGACATTACCGTATTACGAAACAAGAGCCCCACGGCTAAAAAATCCTCGAGGCGCCGCGACGCGCATCGTCTCGTCGTTGAAATGCATGCGCGGCGCTCAACAACGAAGTGCATAAAATCAATTCAGCTTCCTCTATTGCAAAATCCAAGGTCGCGTTTATGAATCCGCGTTCCCGTTCACAGCGGCCGCGTTACGAAACCGGCCATGGTATTCTTTTCATCGGGAACAACCGCGGTAACTCCGTTCGATCGCGGCGACCGCTTCGTTCCAGAGAAGGATTTTTCGGAGCGGATTTTACGAGACGGCGGGGTAAACACCGATAAATTCCGGTTCAATTCCGTCCGCCATTCGTCCTGAACGCGATCGCGGGCCAGTTCACGGCGACACCGGCCCGCGTTTCGATAATATATCACAATTATTATGAAAGGGACACAATGATCCGTATTTACTGTCAGATTATGTTGCACGGCTGAATTAGCCGCAATGCATCACGCGCCGCTTAACGATTTCCACCGAGCGGGACGGCGCGCGGCCCGGCCCGGCCCGGCTCGGCCCGCGGTCTATTTACTTCGCGAAGTCAGCCGGTAACGTTGTGCTCGGAATTATTAAGCAACTTCGAAGCAAACCGGGGACGACAGTCCTCTGCGCCGCGCCGCTTGGAGGATTGCCACATCTCCGTTGGCATCCGGGCCAGACGGCGATTTCTGCGCGGCCATTGAAACGCTAACGTCGCGGACCCGTCGGGCTTCTTGCCCCGCACGATTGCGCCCGCGATTCTGCTGACCGTATCTCCTCTTTAAAAGTCGCTCGTTACCGGACGCGCACACGGAAATATCTTGCTTACCAAATCTACCGGGGCAAGTTCGACGCAACGCCCGCGCGATCCCGTAGAGCCCCTGACATCGTAAATCATCCTGACGTCTCCTTCCGGGACTCTGTTTTCCAATCGTCTCTTCCCGGCACCTCTCTGTCAGATTTCTATCGTGCTTCCCCGGCGACCCGAACTTTCGTTTGCTCCAATCGATAATCGCCGAATTCGAGTTCGAGCGAGAATGCGATACGATCGTTTGAAATGCGGTAATGTCTCTCTAATCGACGCCCGGATTGTCCACGAAAATGGACGATTTGGGGAGAGGAGATACGATTATTCGAGCCTCGCGGTTTGTTTTTATAGATGTAAGTTGTCAACAATTGTAAAAACTAGATGCAGCGTTCGGACAATCGTCTTCCGAAATTGTCCATTTTTGTGGACGATCTGCGCGTCAGTAAGGGAGACATATAATAAGATGTATAATGCCGTCGTTTGATAAAGGAAATTAATCGGAGAAATTGTTAGGTGTTATAGGAATTTGTACGATTGTTCTGTTATTTTAAAATACGACGAAAGAAATGATTCCCAAAATAATTTGCTATAAATTTTATTTTAGAGAATCTTTTCAGTAATTTTCTTGGAGCGAAACTCTTTTCTCAAAAATTGTCTTATTAAAAAAGGAACTTTTCTCTCTTATTACATTCTTTATATATTATTATTATTATTATTGTTATTATCACTATTATTATTATTATATCTAGACATAGTCAAATCGATCTTTTCATCTTGCACAAACGTCAACGAGGATGTCAGCCTAAAGCAGACCCAAAGTTGATAATATTAGGTCACCATATCATTTCCACGAAGAATTTCGCAATTATTTCAAATAATTATTTCAAATATTTATCTGAAACAATTATTTCAAACAACCATTTCATGCAGTTGCATAATTATCACATAATATTCAGTTGCATTATTGCAGCTGCATAATAGCATAATCATTTTCAAACAATTGTTACACATAATCGCCTTCAAGTAATTGTTTCAGCTAATCACTTCAATGAAATAAATTCTTTCAAATAATTCTATTCCGGACGAAGTCTTCGAAACGCGAAGGCGAATGCTTGCGCTAGCAATTCGTACCTAAATTTACCCCGCGACCTGTCGCAGATGATTTTACGATGAACACTTTGATATTCGCTCGAAGCGCGTAGAATCGACCAGAACGGTTTTCAGACACATTGAAATACGGTGCGAGGGTCGCTCGACGCAACCACGTTCTACAAACTCGCGTTCTCAAAGCCGAACATCGAATCAGACGTTCGCTCGTCGGACTAAAAAACTTATCATCGTTGCTCTCTTCGCAACACTTCCAATCAGTTGCGTCAGCTTCAACTCGACAAAATAATCCGATGAAAAAAGGAGTCGATAAACCTCCTGGTCCCTCCCTCCTGATACGATTCGAAGGCAACTCGAAGGCAATTCGCAGGGAATTCGAAGACAATTCGAAGACAATTCGAAGGCAATTCGAAGGCAATTTAGAGGCCACGTGACACAATCCGAAAGCAATTCGAAGACAATTCGGAGGCAATTTAAATGCAATTCGGACATCGGATCAGACGTTCGCTCGTCGGACTAAAAAACTTATCATCGTTGCTCTCTTCGCAACACTTCCAATTAGTTGCGTCGAAAAAAGGAGTCGATAAACCTCCTGGCCACTCATTATTCCTTGTTACGCCGTTCGTTATCCGCGCGCTCGCATTCAAGACGCTTCGCGAGCAAGCTTCGTCGCGCGAAACTGGTTCGGCAGCGGCCGTCCGCATCGACCACCTTCTCGCAGCATCGCCGCGGATACAAATAATTCGCGCTTATTTCTGCTTCGATCCTTCGGTCGTCACCGTTTGCCGCAAGTTTCTCGAACTCACAGACACGTGGACACTCGCGTTTTGAAAGGACGCGTCGCGCCGGACCCCGCAGCATCGAGCATCGCCGATGCACCTTGCAGCGAGCGAGCGAAACAGAAGTTTGATATCCAGCTCGGCGCGGCTGAAACGCGCGTCGAATCGATGATTAATTTCTGATTGGCTGCACACGCCGCCGGTAGAAATAAGCAACGCCGACGACGATCGTGACTTTCCTCGGTCCGGGCCGCGGGGAGCGCGGCGCGTTCAGCTTCGAAAGCCGGAGCAGATTGGCTCGCGCGAGCGCGAACGTGGAACCCGGTTTTAACGCACGTCTCTCAAACGCCGGGGCCGCCGGTCCGACGAGAAGATACATCGGATTCGGACTATTTTCGCGTCACAGATTTCCCTGTCCGTGGCGTTTCACGTGTCGCACCGGCGGAGCGCGCGTATTTCACGCTGCCAATCTGCGCGCCGCCGTGCAAACAAGAGCAAACCGGGGCGAACGCGGTGTGCAACAGCGGTGCAACAGCAGCGGCGACTCTGCGGAGAGCGGCGTTTCGACCGATCGGCCCCGAGTAAGCGTTTCGCGAGCGAGCGAACGCACCTGCCCCGGCTTTAAGTGTCCGGGTAAACGCGCGCCGGGGCCCATTTGCATCTACATCGGCCGACGAAGATCTTGATGGGAACACGATAGTTATCCAGACCGAAACGGGGATGCGGCCGCGCACGCCTCGAGAACGCGCGATAAAACGCGAGCACGCGATCCGATCCGCCGCGCCGGTGGTCCTCTTTCGCGAGCGGCCTCTTATCGACCCGCGCCGGTGCTCGCCGCGAAACTGCGGGCCGAGCCGTCGGGAAACGGGGACTCTCGACGTCGTCGAACTAATTTCGACGGCTTTGAAGAGCGGTAATTGCTAGGCTGCCGATGCCTCTGCGGAATGACGTTTTGGAATGCAGCAAGCTAGACTTTGCGGCTTGCAGGGGGATTATTAAACCTGTGATGCGCTATAATTAGTATTAAATTATTATTATTGTTGTTGTTACCATAATTATTACTATTATTATTTTTTTTGGTGGAAGAGAGGAAATAATATTATTATTACCGTAATTATTACTATTATTACTATTATTATTTTGGTGGAGGAATGGAAATAATAATATTATTATTACTATTATTATCTTTTTTGGTGGAGGAGAGGAAAAATGATATTATTATTACTATTAATATTATTATTACCATAATTATTACTATTACTACTATTATTTTTTTTTGGTGGAGAAGAAGAAATAATATTATTATTACTATTATTATTTTTTTTGGTGGAAGAGAGGAAATAATATTATTACTATTACTATTATTATTACCATAAATATTACTATTATTATTTTTCTTTTGGTGAAGCAGATATAATATCATTATTACCATTATTATTATCATAATCATAATTTTTACTATCACCATTTTTCTTCCGTGTAGCAGACGAAATAATATTATTATTACTATTATTAGTATCACCATTATTACGTATACAATTTTTGTAAGAAAGAGTGAAAAGATCCCTTTGGCTCATTTAAACTAAATAAATAATTATCACGAACGCGCACGCGTCGTTCCAAAGCTGTTAATCTAGTTTGAAACACGATCGCGATCACGACAACGGGATATTTAATAAAAACTCGTCGGAGCAAGGTTCAACAATACGTCGGCGAATAAAAATTTTGTCCAACTCCGTCCAGGATCTGGCCGGTTTCGCCGCAGCCGGAGCAGAACTATCGATTTGATCGGTTGATATTATCGACGGATGTAAAGTGTTAAGAACGGCGACGGCCGTGCGCTGGAAGGGCCACTCGAAGACCTCTCTCGCCGGTGCTTCGTTCGGACGGGTCACAATGAGGTTCAAAGAGTGCCGGGCCGAGGACCCGGCCCGGTCTTTTGTCTCCGGACGGTTGCCGGTTGCTTCCTCGCCCACGTGGCAAGCCCGGCGCACCGGGAAGTGCAGCGCGTGCACGTGCAGCTCGCGCGCATCTCTATGACGTGGACGAACAGGCAACGGTTTTCGTGTTTTATGTAAATGCGACCGCGCCGCGAGCCACGTCACACGCTGGTAAGACGATGGCATTTTTTTATGATTTGTTTCCTTCATTCGAGCGTGTATAGAATATTGTGTTGTACGATGTACGGTAATTTTTTTCCAGGAAGTGCCTAATTTTGGGTTGCTGTGAATTCCCTTGTGATAGTCCTAACGCGAATTATTTCTAATTTTTTGCAGCGATTCGAAGGCAATTCGGAGACCATGTGAAACGATTCGAAGGCAACTCGAAGGCAATTCGCAGAGAATTCGAAAGGAATTCGGAGGCAATTTAGAGACCACGTGACTCGATTCGAATGCAATTCGAATACAATTCGAATACAATTCGAATACAATTCGAAGGCAATTCGAATGCAATTCGAAGGCAATTCGAATGCAATTCGAAGGCAATTCGAAGACAATTCGGAGACCACGTGACACGATTCGAAGATAATTCGAAGGCAATTCGGAGGCCATGTGACACGATTCAAAGGCAATTACAGTAATTTTTCTCTAATTCGCGCTCAGATTGTGCATAAAAATGGACAATTTGGGAAGAGGAGATACGAGATGAGGTGATCACAAGTAATCGTTTTTATTCGCGACTTAGAATTAACGACCTCTCGGATCTGCCATTGTCAATTCCGACCTCGGAACACTTCTGGGAGAATTTACTGTACGTTAGTCACGTTTAGGACACATTAGGGACCCAAATAAATACCCTGGAGACGTCGCGAACCTAATGGATTATCCTACGAATCTACTTAAAGGATCGGAGATGACAAAAGACACGTTTTTTTCGCATTCAAATCGCTGTTTTCGAACGCTATGCGACGCGGCGCGGCCTTTCGCAGGAAAGAGAAGAGGAGAGAAGAAAAGAGAGGAGATCCCCGTGATTCAGCGAAGAGGAACGACCGCGGCACGTGCGAGAATTCAGCCGATTACGCGGCGTACGCTGCCATAAGCTTCGATTCCTAGCGGACACGTGCCTGCTAGTATAATAAGCCGCTCGTGAATCACCTGGATGCCGGCGAACCGTTCGAGGATGTCGTCCGCGGGAAAAATCTTGATCGTCGCGCCGGTAATGAGATCCGATACGCAATTACCGACGTTAATTAAGTGCATTCTTGCGGGCCGACCCCCGAGGAGCGCCGCGGGCCTAGATCTATCCACTCGATTATTGACTGATGTCTCTATTTCGATAGAGCGAACGCGATCGAAGCCTATCATTTCCGCGCATTCGTCGACGCAAGACACGGCAGATCGAACGGCCGCGATAAGCGTTTTAATGAACGCTCGGGCAAGTCGCGAAGCCGGGCCACAGCCGAGCCGGTCGCGCTTCGTTTGCATACCAGAGCAATAATTACTGTTATTAGGATCACCGGGTATACGCTGTGCCGGTGCACGCCTGCCGAGAAGCTGCAGCTGCGGACAACCACGGGCCTGCCAGATTTTTGCAGATCGATTTTTACGCTCCGAGCAAGCTTAAAAATCGCTTCCTGGAATGCTCGATCGGCTCCGGACGTTTATGCAAATGCGCGATTTTCGGTAATTTCGGGGAAGGGAAAATCGAATCGATCGCGCGCGCTCGTTTGCGATCGACACGGCTGTCCTGTAACAGTTGGTCCCGCTGCAATTTCCGACGTACAGTCGGGGACAGATGTATGTGGACAGCCCTTTTTTTAGACGATAGTAAGACTGGTTTTATTAGACAACGATTGAAATGCTTTCTTTTGATTTTGCAATTACTTGAAACGACGAGAAATATGAAAAAATTAAGCGAAGTGAGTGTTTCATTCGTCTTGCCGTTTCAAGTAATAGCAAAATTAAAAAGAAAAAGTATTTCTTGGTCATTGTCCAGTCCTTCTGTCCCCTAAAAAGAAGTTCAAGTGATTTAGTCCAGTTTGAAAAAGCTTGTACAAAAGAAACGCGAAAGTTATCAAAAAGCTATCAAAAGGTTATCAAAAAGCAACGCAAAAGTTTCGAAAAAAATTACAAAAAATTTACGCAAGAAGTTATGCGAAAGTTTTAAACGCTGTCCGGTGTATATTTGTCCGGGACTGTACGCAACAGCAAAAAGCCGGCTCAGTCGGAATTCCCGATAGCGTCGATTTTCGTAAAAATCGTTGCGCGAAGTTATGAATCGCGTGTGCACAATAAACAGCGGATTGCGAGAGCCACGGCATCGACAGGCGTCGATCGATAGATCAAAACGGTTTCGCAAACTGCGCGCGAGCATTACGCGAACGATAACAACGCGAACGGCGAGAACGGCCGTTACACTTGCGCGCAATAAATATCGCGGGCAGAGTCTATTACAAAATGCATATTCCGTGAGAACGGAGTTTTTTTTTTAAACGGGGCCGCGAGATTTATTGGCTAGATCTCGCCGCTTCAAAATCGATCGCGACGCGACAGCTAGAAAACCTGCCGATTTTTATCGGATTTTTGTCCAAAGAAAAGAGAGCAGAAGGTGCGACGAACCACCTCCGGTAAAATCGTCGATCCGTTCGAGAGCAACGACATTTTTTTCCGGCGACTTACGTAACATCCGTTAATTATTTACGCCACGACACAATCGACGTCTCTGACCCAATTAATCTCCGTCGCGAAGCCGGCTGGGAAAGGAGCCGCAACGCTCCGTGCGAACTTCCAGCCACGGTTTATCGATTATTCATTAATCATCGAACGGAAACACAACTGGATTGGCCACGGCCCGGCCTAGGCTTCGCGGTAATAATCAATTGATCCTGCCTAACCGGCAATTATCGAACGACTGACACGGCAGCCGAATATGTCACTCGATTGTGCTCGGGAAGTCTAAACAATGTGTTTCAGAATTAGGGGAAATGTTGTACGATCGTGCAACGACGATGCTGAGAATCAATCGACCCAATCGAAGCAATTTAATCTGGATTTAATCTACAGGGTGTCCCGAAAAAGTCTCGCAGTCAAAAGTGGCGGGTTCCTCAGGACATTTGGAGCAACTTTTTCCTTTACAAAAATTTTCCCCGAGGCACCGTTAACGAGTTATTAACGAAAAACCGTGACCAATGAGAGGCGAGCTCAGTTGGCGCGAGGCGACCGAGCCAATGAGCGGAACTGGGCTTCGCGCGCTGATTGACTGGGCCGCCTCGCGTCAGCCGTACTCGACTCTTATTGGTCACTGCTTTTCGTTAATAACTCGTTAACGGTGGCTCGGAGAAAATTTTTGTAAAGGAAGAAGCTGCTTCGAATGACCCGAGGAACCCGCCATTTCCGGATTGCGAGACATTTTTGCGAATCCATTAGAACGAAAATTAATTTCGAAAACTAGTCGAGAAGATAAAATGCAGATACCGTTTTGCGCCCATTCTCGCGAATCCTAGTCGATTGTTTTCGCCACTGTTTCATCGTTTTCCTCGTCGAAATTTCGCAGGCAAAATTGCTCGATCATAGCGATAGCTGTCGCACAGAAAGCCTCCGAAAAGGAACATGCGATCATAGCCGTGACACCGGCAGCCGCAAGGTCGCAACAACGAAAGGTCTGGCCCAGCATGATCCGACCCCGTCACGAACGGTTCCTTCGTGACTGGCCTGTTCCGCATCGTATCCTGCCGCCGCGGTGCAGCACGGCGCATTGTGAAATTAATTAGAAAAACGTTGAGCCCGGCCCGGCCGGGCCCCGGGACTGATTTATTCTGTTCGACGAGTTAATCGATACGCTGGAAGCGCGGACACGCCGGCGCTCATTTCCATAATGCGCTCCGCCGACGGACGCAACGACGGAAAATGTAGGACGATCCGGATCGACGAGTCGCGTGACAGAGGCTGGGGACCGATCATTGTAACGGGCCCCAGGCTTGATTGCTGCCTCGTCCCGGACAATCGGAAGGCAGAAAGATTGATACTAAAGGAAAGCGGCTGACTCCGGGGACCTCTTTATTACACGCAAGTTTTGTATCAATTCTATTCGAAATGTTTTGTTTCAATTTTTTAGAGTACTTTGGACAATAATTATGATTTGTTAGAATACGAATATATTTGGGAATAAATCAACGTTTGTGAATATGAAATTATTTAGTAAAACGTTGTAGGGATCCGTATTGGTATTTTTATTCACGGTATTTACATCGTTGATATATCAAATCTTTTTAATGTATTAAATTTAATTTTTGTCATTTTCGTGAGGGAATTCTTATTGCAAATTTTAAGTACATGCTTCAATTGAATTTCGCTGGCCTGTTGACGATGGGTACTTCACAATTTTATTAAATTCTAGTGATTCTTTTTTATTTATTTATTTATTAATGCTTTAAATCAGGTGAAATATTTCGTGTGGTTTAATTTAGGTTTAATTTTTAAGTTAAAATTTTTTATTTGAACTTCGGTCCATTTTCCGAAGCTTCCTCACAATCAATCCGAAGTGGAAAACTCCGAGGCGTTTCCCACGGCCTCCTCAATGCTCTGTATTCTATAAAACCCGAGAGCAGGACCTAATCAAGCTAAACTAATCAAAAATAGCGGTCCTCTTTCCGCTAGAGCCGGCTTTCGCTCGAAAGCCCGGCTGCTCTCCGTCCGGCACGCGCTCCAATTGTAAATTACCCAATAGCCTTTCCATCGGAGATAATCGGCGCAAGGTTAATCAGGGTTGCGTCCGTGTAAAAAAAGGAGGAGGCTCGGAGCGATTAACGCGGCGGGTCGCCGGTAATTAAAGCGGCACGTAAACGAACGGGAACGGGTCCGAATAAATCCGAGCGAAGAGGAAGCTGCGACACGTGACCGCGACGAGGAGAATCGTCCGCGATCGTTCGTTCGTTCCAGCGGCCGTCCGGCCCGCGAACCGGGGCCCGATCAGAAATGCGCGGGCCGTCGCGGGCCGGGTCCCCGGCATCGGCTAAAAAGAGGTGCGTTGACTTCGGTATGACGTAAAAAGAACGCAGCCCGTTTCTTCCACGGCCACGTCTGCGACCCTCTTCTCTCTTTCAATGGGACCCGCATCGATTCACGTTCGTTCGTTCGTTCGTTCGTTCGCTCGTTCGACTTCCTCGCCCGTAACCCGACGACCATTGGCGTCGCAGTCCGCGACGCCGGCAAGGTGCAAACCAGCCCTTTGTCTCGCGAAAATGTTTCAAGACGCTGGAACCGCCGGACAAAGGGGCGGCCAACCTTTCAGACGGATAGAATACTTTTCCTCGACTCTTCCTTTTTGTTTGTTCCAGGTTTCGCAATCCCTCTCTTCGGGCGAAAAGCAACCGAACGGCACAAGCTGGTCCCGTTTTCGTCCGGTCTTGACGCATCTGTCGGATCCAGAATTGGCTGTTGTTCGAATAAATTGCTCGATTGATTCTTCGTTCTTTATTGGGAATGATTCCTCATTTTTTATTGGAATTATTCATTATTTTGGATTCGAATAATTCTTCATTTTGTATTCGAATAATTCGTCATTTTGTATTTGAATAATTCTTCATTTTGTATTCGAATAATTCTTCATTTTGTATTCGAATAATTCTTCATTTGTATTCGAATTTTGTATTCGAATAATTCTTCATTTTGTATTCGAATAATTCTTCATTTGTATTCGAATTTTGTATTCGAATAATTCTTCATTTGTGTTCGAATGTTGTATTCGAATAGATAAAACACTTCGAAGAACTTTAACGCTGTTTCTTTTTTAATAGGTTACACCAACGTAAAGCGAGCCACAAAAATTGATATAAATCGAATGTTCTAATTCGATCAGTTTAAACAATTACAATTAATTTTCGATCGCGTCAAAGTATCCGGAACCCTTTAAACCAGCCGATTGAAGGCGACGCGACGTCCCCACGCGGCCCTGCGTGGCTACGGCACTGCGCATGCACCTCCCGACCACCGCACTGGCGAAGGTCAAAGAATGCAACTGGGATGGTTAATATAAGCTTCGATTGAAATGCAGCTCGCGAACGAGACGAGGACGCCGACCAGTCTGCGCAGCGCGTTTCACGCTCGAAACTCATCTCGGCTTCTTCCTCCTCGGCCTCCTCCTCGGCCTCCCCTTGCTTCTCCCCAGGCTTCGTGCTCGCCACAGAATACTTGATGTGACGAAACCATGCCTCATCTTCTTGTTTCGCCACAACGCGCGCCTCCGTGTTATCCATGGATAATGCAGATGTTCGCGTTTAATCCCATTCCGTTTTCATTTGCTCCGACGTCGTTCACCTCCTCCCTCCGTCGCCCTCCTCGTCACGCGGCTCTGCTTTCCCGCCGCGCCACGCCGCCGCCTTTTCAAATTATCCCGGCGTTTTCTGCATCCCGAGGAAGGTGTTGCCGCTGTTCGCGGATCCTTCAATTACCGGCTGTTCGCGTCGAGACTTTGTCAAGACTTTTATCAGCCACCCACGTCGACGCGCGCTCGCGTTTCTTTCGGGAAACTTCGAGAGCGGATGACGCGATCTCGGCACGTTACCTTTGATCTTCGCGCTTTCTATCGCGTTCGCGATAGAGTTCGCTGCGTAATCACGACGTTGCTTGATTAGGAATCATAATTAGCAAAAGCGGGGTAACGACTTTTTGGTACCTTGACTGCTGTGTCAGCAAGTTAAATAGTTTCTCTCGTGTAATGAAAGTATTCTATTTGATTAGATCGAAATTCTAAGTTCTGATGCGGGACGTCAGAGTTCGGCAAAAAGTAATCCGATTGTAGTAATTTCTCTTGGAAATGCAAAAGTTGGGGTTACTGTGAATTTTTCTGAGCTAGTTTCGACGGAAGACGACACAAAATGGTCTGTTTGGCCTGCGAATTGTCGTCGAATCGTGTCACGTGGCCTCCGAATTGCCCTCGAATCGTGTCACGTGGCCTTCGAATCTCCTTCGAATTAGCTTCGAATTGCATTCGAATTGTCTTCGAATTTCCGAATTGCCTTTGAATCTCCTTCGAATTGCCTTCGAATCTCCTTCGAATTGTTTTCGAATTTTCGAATTGCCTTCGAATCACTTTCGAATTGCCTTCGAATCTCCTTCGACTTGTCTTCGAATCTCCCTCGAATAGCCTTCGAATCTCCTTCGAATTGTCTTCGAATCTCCTTCGAATTGTCTTCGAATCTCCTTCGAATTGCCTTCGAATCCCTTTCGAATCTCCTTCGAGTCTCTTTCGAGTCTCCTTCGAATTGCCTTCGAATCGCCTTCGAATCATGTCACGTGGCCTCCGAATTGCCCTCGAATCGTGTCACGTGACCTCCGAATTGCCTCCGAATTCGTGGCAAAAAATAAAAAATAAAAAAATCGTCTCTTAGCACGACTTAGTATTCTCAGATCTGCCGGTTTCAATTCCGACCTCCGAACATTTCTCGATGAAATTACTGCAATTACTGATCATTATAATTTGTTCTTGTCATTACAACTAATCCAACTAATCTATAAGAATGCGTAACAACCAACGAGTTATCTAAATAAACGATAACATTTAATAAAACTAGAAAGAAAGAAACGATACGATTTCAATCGGATCTCATTCGTTGCCTAATCATTATAAATCAGTTTCAATAACGAACAAGCTCTAATCGTCGATCGCGAATCGGATTACTTCCTGTGCCCAACTCCGTACGACGTGATTAGAGAGGTCCAGCTGTGTTTTCCGCGCGCATCGCAATCGAAAGCAAAGCGGAACACAGCCACGGCCGGCTGATTATCCCCGTTGCATTCGGTGCAATTTAATCCGGCGGTAGCATCTCGTACACGCTCGTTCCCTCGTTTCGTTCTCCTCTGCCTTTCCGTCGTCACCTTTGACACGACTCGCGCGCGGACGGTAGTTGAACTTAGCGTCCGCCGCCGCGTTACAACCAGGAAACCGCGGGACATTATTGTCGGGACGGCCGTCGACAAGCAACGCGTGTGATGACTATCAATCCGCTGGGAAACATCGTTGACCACTCCGTACATTTGTCTACGGATAGAGACGGCGTGCGCGCGCGCGCGTCTTTATGATTTGTAAATCAGGGAATACCTTGACGTTTATTCGCTTCTTTGTTCGAATTGGGCCGCGGGTCAACGGGGTCGGGTATTTTCAGAGAGGAACTATCGGGGAAACCATCGTCGGCGAGTCTAGGCACCGGGAATTATAAAAGGAAAAATCGAAAATCTTTTCGACCATGTTCCAGTGTTAAATACCTATCTTTTTTAGACAGAGGAAAATCTCTGTTAAGTATACATTGTTAACGATAATTTTTTTAACAGAAGCTCGAATTTTCGTAGATTTTTCGTAATGGAGGTTTTTCATAGAAATTGAAATAGAAATTTTTAATTATAATAGATTTTAAATAGAATTTCCAAATTATAATAGAAATTTAAATAAAAATTCTCAATTATAATAAAAATTTAAATAGAGATTCTAAATTGCAATAGAAATTTAAATAGAAATTCTAAATTATAACAGAAATCTAAATAGAAATTTTAAATTACAATAGAAATTTAAATAGAAATCTGAAATTACAATAGATTTTAAATAGAGATTTGAAATAACGATAGATTCCGCACAGAAATTCAGACTATAATTAATTTGAAACAGAAACATAAAATCTGTTATAGCAAACCATTTATTTAAAATCCGTAATCTAAAATATCTTTAATAACAATGCTCGTAAATTGTTCGAGACACAAATAAAAGAAAAATAGTGTTCCATTACGTCGAGCGCATTGCATCTGCGCGAAGATGATCTACGCTTCTGTCTAGTTTGCTAGCTCTGGAGTCAATGGATTAGGTGTCATTGGCTATCGGGTTTCCGCGGGCCGGAAGATTCGCGCGTTAAATGATCAATGCCGGCCCTAAATTAATAAGGGCGGCCGGCTCTACGCGACCGTGCCAATAAATCACCGGAGAACGCTAAACGGAACGCACATATCTCTCTGGCCGGATTACTATAATGCAGGATGCGAGATAGCAGGCCGCGGTATGTATGCCAATTTCCAGATGCATCCACAACAGAGAGAGGAAGAGAGAGAGAGAGAGAGAGAGAGAGGGGTCAACAGCCCCGTCCCATCGCGTACAATACGCATTTTGTGGCGGTGCGCTTCGCTCGGGATATAGATATAATATTTCAAAGGGCGTAGAATATTCTCGCGTCGAACGAAACGCGAGCTCCGAAACACGAGGTTCCTGCCGATATTCGCCGCAGTGACAATATCGACGCGAAATTCCATCGTTCGATTCGTTTTTAACGAGTCCCGCAATGTCTCGAAGGGTGAATGGAGAATAAAGAGCGAAATGATTTATGATCGTGTTTCCTGGAAATGTTTGGAATCGGAATCGAAACGCGCAGATTCGAGAGTACCGAGTCGCGCAAATTTGAGAGTACTAAGTCGCGCGAAGGCGCGATCTTTTATTTCTAATTTTCCGCCACGAATTCGGAGGCAGTTCGTCCGTCTTTCGAGCCGATAATAAAAAGACTGTTGTTTCTTTCTGATCCAGTTGCATGTAAACAATTTTATTGTACTCTTAATAATATTGATATTATATTATATTAATATAATATCAATGAAATTGTTTACATGCAATTGGATTAGAAAGAAACAACAGTTTTTTATTATCGGCTCGAAAGACAATTATTAATGTATAATATATACAATATTGATATTATATTATATTAATATATACAATATTATATTAATATTTAATATGTGCAATATTGATATTATATTCTATTAATATATAATATATATAAAATTGATATCATATTACATTAATATATAATATTAATATTAAAACAATATTATAGCACCCCTATGAACTAATTAAAAATCGCTACGAAATGATAGCAACATCCATGCAGTTCCAGCATCCTGCAACGAACAGAGACATCTGTAATTTCGCAGGAAGATCCGCCGGCCAATTATCGTCTATAATAATCCGTCGAGTTCCCAATTCCGACAATTACATCGACGCACGCGCACACACACTGGATCGCGGTGGTGAATGCGTTCCCACGACACAGAGCAGCAGCAGCAGCAGCTTAAAACGCGGGAACGCAGGATCCGTGGATCGCGTACCGCGAAGGAAATCGAATTGAAATTCTGATGTATCCGCCGCGGTCTCGTCGCAACGGAAATTGTGCCCGGCGATGTTTAAGCGGAGCATCGCATCCCCCTGGACGGCCGTTTTCATCGGAAACCGAAGCCGGACTCGCGGTGTCCCGGTCGCCCCGGCGCGATCGTTTGTTTCGTTCGTATTAATTAACGTCGGCGATCCGGATCGATACGCGATTTCTGTTCCGCTCTCGTTTCATTACGGACCCGATCCGATCCGATCCGATCCGTCGCGGATCCGCGCCCTGAGATATTCCGCGGCGATCATTTTTCACTCTAATATACACGTCCGTCCGCGCTCCCCGTCTCTTATCGATATTCCCGAATAATAATTAGCCACGATTATTGGAGAATTACGGGACGAGACGCCGTTGCATTCATAATTTATCGGCGGCGCGCAGCGGCGACCGGACCCCAAGTCGATCCTATGCATTCACGATGCAAAAATGAATCGAGCAGAAGTTTCAAACGAAAGGACGGCGTCGAAATCGTTTAAGGGTATCGGCATAATTTTCGGATATTGGCGTAATTTTCGGATGTCGGCGTAATTTTAGGGTATCGGTATAATGATAGGATATCGGCGTAATTTCAGAATGTCGGCGCAACTCGTATTTTTAGCTCGTTAAAATGGCCGAGGGAGGACATTTTTATGCGATTCCTTGCGACTCACGCGGGACATTTGAATTTTTCGCACAAAGCAGAAATGCAGTCTGCTGCGGCTCGTGCAGGTATTTTCGATGGTTAAAGTACTTTCGAATCGTTAATGCAGTCTTCGATCTGATTAAGTTCTTCGAGGAATATACATACATATAGATCGCGTATATATATGTATACGTCGTTTGCAGCCAAAGGGTTGGGGAGCATCGGACGACGAATTCAATGAAACGCACACGCAAAAACGAGTCACACGGAGAGCAAGGGAGAGAGAGAGAGGGAGAGAAGAGGGAGGGTCATAAATCGAGAACGATCGCCGGAGCGGATGTACGGTGAATGTTTTTCGTGACGTGGATCAATGAATCGAATGTATCTGGAGCTGAATCAAAATCCGCGGGGATGCCGGGGCCGGTCGTGGCTCGCCGGCCGAACGATAAATGGCACCGATCCGCAAGAAGAAAGAAGGATCGCGAGAGAGGCAAGAAAAGGAGACGGGGGAAAGAGAGAGAAAGAAAGAAAGAAGGACCGCGAGAGAGAAAAGAAAAGGAGACGAGATAAAGAAAGAGAAAGAAAGGAGGTCTGCCAAAGAGGAAAGAAAAGGAAACGAGAGGAAGAGAGAAAGAAAGGACCGCGAGGGAGAAAAGAAACGGAGACGAGATGAAGAGAGAGGAAGAAAGAAGGACCGCGAGAGAGAAAAGAAAAGGAGACGAGATAAAGAGAGAGAAAGAAAGAAAGAAGGACTGCAAGAAAGAAAAGAAAAGGAGATGAGAGAAAGAGAGAGAAAGAAAGAAGGTCTGTCACAGAGAAAAGAAAAGGAGACGAGAGAAAGAGAGAAAGAAAGAAGGACCGCGAGAGAGAAAAGAAAAGGAGACAAGAGAGAAAAGAACGGGAGACAAGAGAAAAATAGAAAGAAAGAGAGATAGAGAGAAAAGAAGAAGAGAGCGAGAGAAAAGGAAAAGGAGAGAGAGAAAAATAAAAAATAAAAAATAAGAGAGAGAGAGAGAAGAGAAAAAAGGAAAGAGAGAGAAAGAGAAAAGAAAAGAAGGAAAGAATGAAAGAAAAGAAAGAAAGAAGAAAGGAAAGAAAGAAAGAAAAATAAGGAAAAGGAGAGAGAGAAGATAAAAAGAAGAAAAGAAGTAAAGAAGTAAAGAAAGGGGGGGAAAGAGAGACGGGAGAACGGCAGGGACCCTCGCGACAGCGACATCGAAGAGCAAGAAGGCTTCCTCGCTTCCTCCAGATTACCAGTTTATCGAAGCCTTAATCAATCGGCCATAAATTGGCAAGCTGTCCGAGCCGCTGCTGGAAAGAGAGCCCGACCACCGCGGTCGGCTCGCTGTCGTTGATCCATCGCTTCCGATTCCTCGGCGATAGAGGCTCCCTTCAACCGGCGGATATTCATTTTTCACCGGTGGAAACGCCGTCGATGCTCATTTTTCCGAAAACGAGAGGAACGCTCTCCGAGAGCGGCTTCCCGGCTCTCCGAGCCGGCCGCGCATTCAACGGCACGACGACGCGCCGTTACCCGCGGATACGTCGCGGCTTGCTCGCGAAAATGCAATTAACCGGGCTTCTTCCGGCATTTTTTAAGCAACGAGAGCCTCGCTATGAAAAGCTGCGCGCGTACAAGGGCGTCCTGTTTATTCGTCGGGCTGCGTGCGCGTCGACGGCAGAGAATTTTTCAGGAAAATGTCGGCCGGAAATGGTAAATAAAATTGTTCCATTTCGCGCCGGCTACTTTCTTGTCTTGTTCTCTTGCTTTCGGATTCTCTTCTTGCATAATTAACTCTATCTTTTATAGGATAAGGGATGTTCAATCTTTTTATTACTCTATTTCGTTTGTTCTTCGATAAAAAAAAATCTTGATACGGTTAATTATTCGGCAAATGTAAAGCTAATTGTGCAGAGCATAATTAGCCGAGGGCAGTTATCGTTTTGGGGAATTGTCATCGGTGCAGATCTTCATGCAACGTTGCCGATATCAATCGAGAGGGATGAAGGTTCGATGGAAGTTTATTTGTATATTATATTACTAGTCTGCGGATTTTTATGCAACATAAAAATTGTCTGCATTAAGAAATAGAAGCTAGATAGAACGTTCCTTCTTCAACCCTTTGGACTCCGAAGTTTTTTTTATGTTCCTACCGATATATAGAAACTTCGGAGTGCGAAGGGTTGAAGAAGAAACATTCTATTTAGCTTCTATTATTTTATTACAATATTATATTATTGTTATATTATATTATTACATTATTATATTATTATTATATCATATTACTATATTGTATTATTATTATATTGTATTATGTACACCAATATAAACCAATATAAGAATTAATAATCAGAAGATTTTATGCATTTATTTATGTACGTTACACGGTATTAATAATTCAGTATCGCCGCATCGGCGGCGTCGAAGCGCAAAGGGTTAATAAGCCACCGAAACGAGACGTTCGAACGTAACCTAAAAAACAGAGCCAACCTAACCTGAATCTCGACCGGCGAGCAAGAGCTCGTAAAATATTAATTTCATGCGAATAATCGCCGCGCGAGAGAGAGAGAGAAATCTGCTCGGAGAAGTTTCCTCGAGGACTCTCGTTGCCGGATATATTTTCGAACGAGGATCTCCGAGAGGAAGAAGCCCGCGAACCGAGGAATATTTCGACGAAGTATCACCGGCCGCCCGGCGCCGGTATCGACTCGAACAATTTTCTATTATATCCGGAACGAGTTATCGGGACGGAAGGCTTTCAGAACGAGGCCTCTCCGAATGTCCCGGAATTCTTTCGCGGAGCTCTGAACGAAGCGAAGTTGAAGAGGTGCTCTTGCCGTTATGGGACAGTCTTCGAAACTTCCCGAAGCAGCGTGCACTGGCCTAGAACGTAATTTTATCGAGTGTGTCCTTGATCTTGCATCGAGAATTCTACGCCGATGCCGGATGGCTTTGCACGCGTGCTTCTTGCTCCGTGATATTGCAGTTCCGCCGTTCTTCTGCTCGAAACTTTTCCCTGATCGCGGGCAACTTTTTACGAGGATCTTCAGACACCGTGTTCCCTCGTCCTTTTTTTGCCAGCAGGAATGTTGCCTGTATTTATGTATTGTTTTTATTTGTATTGTATTTCTTTATATTGCATTTATTTATCTTGCATTTATTTGTATTGTATTTATTTATATTGTATCTATTTATCTTGTATTTATTTATATTGCATTTATTTATATTGTATTTATTTATATAGCATTTATTTATATTGTATTTATTTATTGTATTATTTTATTATATTTATTGTATTTAATTATTGCATTTATTTCTACGTATTTGTTTTTATTATACTACGAAAGCCTGCACAGTAATTATGAATCACTTCTTAAATAACACAATTACAATATACTTTATTAATAATACGAGTAGAATAAAAATTTCGTTGAAATATCACTCGAATAAAATTCCATTCGAAGAATTTATTCGATATAGAATCGAACGAATAACAATTTTATCCGTCCAATTTATCCAATTAACCTTATTCAGATAAAACGTTATTCGAACAACATACTCGAAACAATTATTCGGATAAAATTGTATTTCGAAGAATCTGTCAAAAATATTCCTCGAATAAAATGTTATTTGACGAATCAATTCGAGATACAATACGAGTAGAATCGCGTTCGAAGAGCTCGTTCGAGATAAATCCGAGATGTCGTTCGAATGCGATTTGATTCGAAAAACGCGACAATCCGTGGCAGTTACAGCATCCAGCGATCTTGATGTAACCCCGTCAAGAACCGTTCGCATTATCATAATTGAGGGAAACGCCCCCTAAACGGGCGTTCGTTCACGGTTAGACGAAAGCACCGATTGACCCTAAAACGTCTGATCTGCCGGCGAGGCTCCCCCCTCGGCCATACATTATGCAGGGAATCCCGACACTCCCGTATGATGCCGGGGATCGGCTGGAATGCTGCCATCCATCACCTAAGTCGGCGTTGTCGCTGTTTAGCCTGATGGGCCGATAAAATGTTCCCGATACCGCCCGGGCCCCGGGTCGCGTGCAGAACGCGCGCGCGTCGATCGGTCGCGTTTATTTTCAGCGGCCGCGAGCCCCGAAAGGCGACAAGCCTCTTCGATGTTAAACCGGGAAACAGGGCAATCCGCGAAATTGCAGATCCCGATCAGCACGCCCAACCAATTTGCTCTTCAATCTCGTTACCGTCCGACTGCAGTGCGGTTGCGGCGGCCCGTTAAAACGGGACGATCGCCTCCAGATTTGTTTCCAGAACGCGGCCGGCTTGGTCTTCGAGCTCGGGTCAGCGAGAGGGCCCCGTGGCGCCTAATCAAGGATTGGCAGAAAATTTCACAGTTCGACGAGACGACTTTGATGTACGTTAATACTCGTTCATTGATACCTTTGCGTTGATCACTTTATGTTCATAGTTTTGGATTAATACTTTTAGGTTTACACTTTTGGATTAATACCTTTGGATTCGAGCCTTTGGATTAGTACTTTTGCATTGATAATTTTGGATTAAAGCCTTTGGATTAGTACTTTTGCGTTGATACTTTTGGATTAAGATCTTTGCATTAATACCTTTGGATTGAAACCTTTGGATTAGTATTTTTGTGTTGATACTTTTGGATTAAGATCTTTGCATTAATACCTTTGGATTGAAACCTTTGGATTAGTACTTTTGCATTAATACCTTCGGATTTAAACCTTTGGATCAATACCTTTGGATTAAAATCTTTGAATGAATACCTTTGGATTAAAAGCTTTGGATCAATATCTTTGGATGAAAACATTTGGATCAATATCTTTGGATGAAAACCTTTGGATCAATATCTTTGGATGAAAACCTTTGGATCAGTACCTTTGGATGAAAACCTTTGGATCAATGCCTTTGGATTAAAACCTTCGGATCAATACCTTTGGATTAAAATCTTTTAATCAATACCTTTGGATTGAAACCTTTAGATTAGTATTCTTGCATTGATGCTGTTGGATTAACACTTTTGGTTCAATACCTTTGGATTCATACCTTTGAATTAACACTTTTGCATTAATACATTCTCATAACGAATTTTGTAATATCATAGAAAAGGGACGAAATTCGAACAGTCAACCCTTCCCTGCGAATTTCCCCACAGAACATCCACATCCCTCGTGTCCAAAGACTGAATTACAATATCCAAGAAATCACAACCTAAACGAAACAACAGCGCAACAGCTTAATCCAATCGAACGAATTCAATTAACCGGCCCTATCTCCCGCGCCATTAATCATTCCGCTTTCAGCGAGCATCGCGCGTATTCCCCGGATAAATCGTTCGACCCAATTTTTCCCCGGTCGGCCGGCAATGATCGAATCGAACGGTCGTTTGATAAATTACCTTTATTAATATCTCGTCGATGCGGATCGAGAACGGATCGGGCAAGAGACTTTACGGTTGCGCAACAATCAAGGATCAATTATATCCTCTCGCGATGCTCGCCGGACGTTGCAAAGACTTCTCGCTCTCGGCTCGGATCTCGATCGTTGTTACATCGTGTTGCGAAACGTCCGCGTTCTACGCCGGCTTTAAATCGTCCGCTATCGCCGAATCTAAACGATTATTTCGGCCCGAGTCGATTCTAAATCTGCGGCTGGCGAGATTCCCGCGTCCGATCCGCGTATCCTGGCGCAATTCGCTTTTAAATCCTCGTAGATCGACTGCGCTGCACGCCGGTTTAAGCGACGGTAATGCCAGCTAACTTTTCACTTAAGCCGGACGGCGCCGAATCGGACCGCAGGAAAAAATGCTCGATCATTTTCCGTGCCAAAACAATTTGTTCGTTTCGCCTCTGGCCCCTCGCCCTTTAAACGTCTGTGATCAATTTTACGTCACCGTTGCGCGAGCGCAAATGCTGGCAACAATTTTCCTCCATTTTTTAAATAATACTAATCGGTTGACAATAATTCATTAACACTGGAAAACTCTTTTACTACTTTCATTATACCAAGTTGTAACTAGCTAACTTTTTCCGTGGACAGCAAACATACGCGGTCTGCTAATAATTGTTCAAATGACAAAATAATAATCGAGGTGACACCGTAACTCGATTAATCAGAAGTCGATTAGTTCTATAGAAAGTGCAGGAACTGTTAACACAGGCACTTCGTTTCTTAATCATTTTAACGCGTTCATAATTTGACGAGTTCGTGATCTACATTTCTCAATAATTTCAATAACTTTCCTTCATAAATTCGTCATTAAACATTTGCACAAAAGAAGTTCTTCAAGAACTCTTCTTCTTCGAATTGCACGGTCGTCGCTTTCGTTTCACAAATGCCTCCGATTCTGCAATGATTTCTGTAAACGCCGTTGCGGCAACGAACCTGCTAAACAACGTAAAAAATCATAAACTTTCAGTACATTCGGTCGAAACATTTCGATCGGTGCTCGAACAACCGCCGCGGCGATTGAACGAGCGGAAAGCTCGCGAGAAGCTCGCGGAAAATCGTCGATGACGGCGGCGGTTCCGCATATTTTTCGATCCGCCGAACGAAAGCGTCGATTCGATTCCGCGTTCGAGTGATGAACTCTCGTCGAATCGGCGACCATTGCTCTACCGGCATCGACTCGTTATCGCGTATCGTTGCGGGCCAGGTCGTCGACGCGGGACAATACGTCAAGAAGGTTTTTCATTAGCGAAACCGAGAGTCGCAACGAACGTCGCAATTCCGACCAAATAATCCGTTGGCCCCGGCCGAAACTTCCGTTTGCACAACTCTCTGACCGCTATACAATACTTATCAATCGATACAGACCCGGCTGAATGGCCGCGTAATGCTCTCTCTCTCTCTCTCTCTCCCTCTCTCTCTCTCTCGAATTCTAAACGCGAGATTGGCAAGACTCCCGAATTCGAATCGCGCGTACCGCTAATTCCCACGTCGATCTCGTTAACCGGTGCATCGCGGTTCTCGGCACGAGCCGCTTCCTAATGACGGGCCGGAGTCCCACTAATTATTCCTCTCTGCGTGAACGCGAAGAACAATTATCGACTCGAACGGACAAAGCGGAGAACCGGCAAGTTTGTTTGCTCGAGGCGCGCGAGAAAACGTTCCGGCAGCGCGCGAATTCGCAGACGAATACTTCGGCGAATTAATGCGTTGGACATGTTAAAGCTAAAATTAATCATGTTTGAATTAAACATATTCAAGCTAAAATTAATCATATGTAAATGAAACGTATTAAAGTGAAGATCGGACATCTTTAAATTAAACATATTGAAGTTAAGATTAATCATGTTTAAATGAAACGTGTTAAAGATAAAATTGAACACTTTAAAATTAAACATATTAAAATTAAAATTAGTCACTTAAAAATTAAACATATTAAAGTTACAATTGAACATTTTAAAATTAAACGTGTTCAAGTTAAAATAAATGATTTTAAAGTTAAACGTAGTAAAGTTAAATTGTGAACATTTTAAAATTGAACATATTAAAGTAAAACTGTCCAACCTCAAATCACAATTAACTGGACGATATTTCGAGCGAAACCTAACCGAAAACCCCATAAAGACCGTACATTCTAGGATTCGCAGTTGTTAAAGAGATATCGTTAGAATAGGAATGGAATAAATTTGTTGAAATTCAACAGTGTGTAATCCGAGGAGAATGCAATATTCCCATGCGCGGCGCGCACCTAGATCATCCGGTGATTTTTCATCGGCCCGTGAACACTGAGCACTGAATGGAGTAATTACGAGAACGCGAGTGCTTAAGATAAGCCCCGAGCCGAAAGCCTCGGTGAATTATCGATCAACAGGCGTTATAGTATTAATGACGAGGGGGCGAGAGAATGTCCCGGGATGCCATAATCCACGATTAATCGTGGAAATTTTCATGAGCCTCTCTATACGGAGCTCCGTTGTTAGCAGTACATACCGCGAACGGAATACTAACACTTTCAAACTTAAATATCACGACCGGAACGACGATGTTTCATCCGAGAATTCGCTTTTCATTTTTTCTACATTTCTTAGCAGAGATATGTACACAGTTTTATCGATATTATTTAGATACTTGGATCTATTATTTAGATAGTATTTATATACTATTTATTTATTATTATATTTATATTTACTATATTTATTATTTATTTATTAATTTTACAATTATAATTTCCTTGCGCAATCATATTTTGTAATTGTAGACTCTCTGCGGATTTTATGCATTTATGGCAGAATTGAACAGGGTGGACAGAAGAATGTATGGATATTGTTAGAATTATTTTCAACTTATTGCTATTGTTAAAGGAAGAAAGACATTTTCGTCTATCTTATATTTTTCACAATTGACTTTGACAATTTTTATTCTGCATCAAGATCCGCAGTCGATTGATAAGTTACATTGAAATTGATTGCATGTAGTATTTTCTGAAAAACAGTTCTCATATCATAGATTCCACTAGGAGAACAGATGCAAGAGAATTGTTGCGGCTGAAAGTTCAATCGGTTCCGAAGAATCCCTAAATACAGCAGTCAAGCTTGGAAAGTCCGTCGGAACGTTTCCACGAGACTATTCTAAACACGTCCGACTCCGGTGTCCCGAACGTCTGCATTATCGATCGTCGGATTTGAATGCGGCCAGGAACAAACAGCGAAATTCAAATTTAAAATTCCAATGGCGCAGCGTCGATAATCCTCGAGGGATCGGTGTGTTCCTTAAACAGCCGCGATATATCGGGTGTCCCAAAAATGTCTCGCAATCCGGAATTGGCGGATTTCTGCGGTCATTTCGAGTAACTTTTTCCTTAGCGAAAATGCAATCCGCGGCTTTGTTTACGAGTTATTAACGAAAAACGCTGGCCAATGAGCAGCGAGGTCAGCTGCGGCGAGGCGGGGCCGAGCCAACGAGCGGTCGACGCCCAGTTCCGCTGATTGGCTCGGCCGCCTAGCGCCAGGAGCTCCTGTTCCAGCGCTCGCCTCTCATTGGTCATTGTTTTTCGTTAATAACTCGTTAACGATGCCTCGGAGAAAATTTTTGTAAAGGAAAAAGTTACTTGAAATGAACTCAGGAATCTCCCGCTTCCGGATTACGACACGTTTTTGCGTCACCCTGTATATATATTCGAGCCGTTAACGTCCAGACGCCGTGGCAAGGAAGCTTTCTTCAATCCAGACGCTGCTAAAAAATGCCACGACGAGGGGAACCATTCTAATATCCTTTTCCACCGCAATACCCCGAGCAATTCTTCTTCCTTGGAACGCGTTAAAACTTTCAAAAGGCCCGCGAGCGATTCTCGTCCTTCTCAAAGGGCTCACGGAACGCGTATCGGCGAAGGGTGAAACGCACGTTTCTGTCCGACGTTACGCGTTCGTCACGGAAACCAGAAAATTCGACTCGTCCCGAAGAGCGTGCGATGCTTTCTCTTTCCGTCGACGCGTCTCGCTTGCCGATGCTCGCGAAATAATGCCGGAGATGGGTAGCCGACGCGGCACTTCGTGAAAAATTGAAGTGCGAATGCGCGGGGAGAGACCGGGATTTCCTGCGAGCAGACCAGGGTTTTACGCGTTCATGGCAGTCGCGTGGATGAAACGCAAGAAATAATATAATAGGATCAGTTTTATAAAAGCGAGAATGACAGGTTACGCGAATTTAATGAAATTATCTTCGTAAATGCGAGGACGCAACTTCGCTGGAATTTAGCGAAATTATTTTTGCGAAGGCGAGAACGATATTTTGTGTTGGAATTTAATTGAATCATCTTTATGAACGCGAGGACGAAACGTTGCTAGAATTTAATGCAATCGTTTTTACAGAAGGCTTTTCTAGAATTTAATCAAATAATTTTTCCGAAAGCGAAAACGAGACTCGACTGGGATATGATAAAATAATTCTTATAAAAGCGACAACAGAAACTTGCGGGAATTTAATCAAATCATTTTTATAAGAGCGAGAATAAAACTTTACTGAAATTTAATGGGATCGTATTGATAAAGACAGAAATGAGAGTTCGCTAGAATTCGATCAAATCATTTTTATAAATGGAAGAACGCAACATCTCAATTTTAAGAAGCAGACGCATTTTTACAAGTGCATTCTTGCAAACAATGCAAAAGATTGCTAGTTCAGTGGAACAACCGGTGTCTAACATATTTAGTTCACTGAAGTATTTCAGACGACTTATAGTATGAAAATGCTCGTCAACGACTTCGTCCGTCCATTGTTAGTGCAATTTCAACAATTGTTCGAAAGCAAGCACGATCGGACAATTAAATGCCGCACGATTATTGTTCGAGAAAGGAAACTCGACATTTTTGCGCGATGAAATATCGTTCGAAATTTTCCGGTTATTCTTGCGAAAAAAATTAGCCATTTCCGACGATGCCATAAGCTCGCGTGCGCCCGGTTTGCGAAAATGATTGAACCCTCTCCATGGATCGTATGAAATTCCACGGGAGCGAGTGCAAACAATGGCCGAACGACTACGCGCGTAATTAAATTTCGATGGTGCACACAATACATGGTCGGTGGAAGAGGGGGGAGGGGGATGGGGGGAGGCTTGAATAAATCGGGACTGTATTGACTTTCCGGATAGTCGAAAAGTCGGAGCGAAAAATTTAATAAATTCCTCGACTTTCCGATCCTTTCGACCCTTTCGATCCTTTTTCCCGGGGAACATCAATGATCAGCGCACTATTACAGATTCGGAGCTCTCTTGGAGAACGGATGAAAATTGAAAATTGACATTCATAGACCTCGGAATGCTTCTGCAAAAAAGCTCGTTTAATCTGCACCCATAGAAACCGAAGATCTTTCAAACATGTCCCACGTTCCTTTTGCAATTCGATTGAATTTTTGTAAATGACAATTATTCGATTTTTTGCAGCAGGTAGATTTTATGTATTTATTATAAGGAACACGTGTTGGACCGATTTGCAACATAATTAACCCTTCAAAATTCCTATTCAAGTTTTTCTGAAAAATCTACTATTTCTATGAAATCTATTAAATTCTACTAAAAATATTATTATTAAAAATCTTCCCTTGCCTCTTTCTATCTATCTAAAATCGTGTCAATATGAATTATTAGAAAATAATCAATATCAAAAAGGAATTTAAACAGTTTCCAAATTTTGTTCACAATAATAACGTTAAGAAATTTCTCAATTTCTCGTTGTAACTCAAAAATGACATTTTTCAATTATTATTTACCATCGGCACTACTTCACGTTAATCCGTACCATCGCAAACAAAACGGCGTCCACATTTGCATAAATATATTAAAACGAAAACAGAAATATTTCGGTTTTACTTCGCGATTAAATTTCGCCGCGAAACCAAATGATAAAGCAAGGGATGTAAACGATGCAACAAAAAAAAAAAAAGAAAATAATAATTTCTTGCCTCTCGTTCTCTCTCTCGAAGCGGAAAATATTTATCCGGCACAAAAGAACCGCGCGCGGTCCAGTTATTATTTATTAAACGCAATAACGTTTCCATTCAAGATCGAGCATAAAACATTCCGGACACACAAAGCGAGCTCTCGGCCATCAGCGTCATCAATTAATTTAATTATACCATAGGTAGCGCTCCGCGCCATTGAAATAAAACGTGGGAGTAGAGAGCGTCCATAAAAGCAGAGGGGAAATAATCTGCAAGGAAACCGAATAGCAAATTGATTGGCTAAGCGCGAGCAACGGACGCGGACTTTACCGTCCGAGAGCTAGAGACCAATGAAATAATACATCGTAAAACATGATTCCAGCGTTGGGAAGCGGGAACATTATCGTTTCCGTGCGCGCACCTGTACGCAACGATACAACCATAAAGGCGAAGCGGATCTACGGACAGAAGGAGAAATTATGTCTATCGGGTACCGGGCCGAGCGCGCCACGTTCATCCAGTCTGCATATTAATTAGCAGACGTCAATTAACGGTGTCCCAATCGGGTCATCGCGTCGTCGGTCGAACAAACATCGCGCACTGCCGCGCGAACCTCGCCGCCCGAAGTTTATCAATTACCGTTGCCCCTCCCCCGGTTACTGTGGCTCCACGATAATAATTTTAGTTACATCGACAATTTTTTCGAATGAAATTTCATCGGAAATTTTCGCGGCCGAATGGGAGCTTTTACGAACGTTATTAAATTCGAAAACGAATTGAATCGTACGAAATTATAATAATAATATGGACATCGTTAAATTATAATAATACACGTTTCTTCGAATAAAGTTTGACATGAAATTGTCATCGGCGAATGTGAGAACTTTTACGAATAACATTATTACATTGGAAAACGAATTGAATTGCACGAAATTATGGACATTATTAAATTATAATAAATGCATTTTCTTGAATAAAATTCGACGTGAAATTTTCATGGGCGAATGTGAGAACTTCTACGAATAACATTATTACATTGGAAAACGAATTGAATTGTACGAAATTATGGACATTGTTAAATTACAATAAATGCGTTTCTTCGAATAAAATTTGACATGAAATTTTCACAGCCGAATAGAAACTTTTGTCACCGTGCGATTGTCTCAAGAAGTGCGATACAGACGAAAGAAATTCAATTGAATTTATAAAAAACTGCGGACAAAAATTTCGACGAGGGTGGCGCACAGTAACTGATACGCTCAGCCGATCTCGATTTTTGTCAAAAATTCGTCGACCGGTTTCTTCGACAGTTCGACAGTTCCCGTGTCGTACAAATTGAAAGTTTCGCGACAGTGCGGCCGCCGCGGTTCGAGAGAAACAACGATAAGGAAAGATCGAGAGCGCTTTAATACACCCACAGTTCGATAAATCCATTGGTTTCGCGGTTTCCATTCGAATATCGACACTTACGCGAAATTAGAATAAATCGCCGGCCGTTCGATATTCGTTTCAACCGACGGCCCGTATATTGCGAGCATATTTCTCCATTAGAAGATTTATAGCGCGGTCCCCCGATAGGCCAGTGGATAAGCCGTAATGGACGCGTTAATAGCGCTGATATTTTATTATGCCGTCGCGTCGCGGCCGCCGTATTCTTGTTCGAATTCTTTCGGGAGTTTTCAGGCTGTCGGGCGAGTGCGCGGCCGCGGACGCGGACAAAATTTCGATCGGGGCTTTAACCCTTTGCAGTCGAAGCTATTTGAATTCGAAATCCAAAACATGATCTCTGATCTACAGTATTTCTATTTTATGCAATTTATTGCGATTCATGCGTATGAAATTGAGCCTATTGGCAAGTACAATGAAATTTTAATAGTTTTTTTTAAGTATAAAAGAGTCTGATGCCCTTAGAATGATTTTAAAAAATAGTATACCAATTTTTAGTGGCGCCCCAGAGTCGCCATTCGAGTGCAAAGGGTTAATCTCGCGGGACGTCGGGGCCCTCGACGTCACGACCGTCGCGTTTCCAAGCGTCGACGTTACCGCGATAACGTTGCGTAACGTTCGCAACGCCGTTTTAAAGACCACTTTCGTCATTCCCACACACACACACACACACACACACACACACGGTCTGCCGTATGAAAATCGATGACTAATCGAACAGCCTAGCAGTCTGCGAGCGCTTTGCATTAACGCCGGGCGAACGGCCCCGACCAGCCTTTCTCGTTTTTCACGAAACCGCAGACAATTCCGTCCTCGAAACGTAATTCTCCGCCCACGTTGCCCCATTCAACGGAATATTTCTGCCTTTTTGTTCGCCGGCGAGGATCGCGTTTCACCGAAAAATAAATTATCTTCCGATACGGTCGAGTACGCGCTGCACGTTGCCGCGGGATGTAAGTATTTCCTGCTTGATTGAAATTATGACAATTCATTTCAAACTTGCCGTTTCCGTTCGGCTGCCCATTTCTCAAGTCCGAAGCTAGCGTTCCCACGTGTTATAATTGTTTTCGATGATACTTACAAGCGGTATTATATTGCTTTTTTATGTAATTTTTATTTATTTATTGTATATATGTATAATTTTTGTTGTATTTATTTCTATTATAAAGTTCGAGTACAAATATATTTCTAAATTATAATTATAATTGTAAATTGTAAGCGTAATCTTTATTTTATAATTATAAAGTTGAAGTAGAAATATATTTCTAAATTATAATTATAATTGTAAATTGTAAGCGTAATTTTTATTATATAATTATAAAGTTCAAGTAGAAATATATTTCTAAATAATAAGCGTAATTTTTATTTTATAATTATGAAGTTAAAGTAGAAATATATTTCTAAATTGTAAACGTAATCTTTATTTTATAATTATAAAGTTAAAGTAGAAATATATTTCTAAATTATAATTATAATTGTAAATTATAAGCGTAATTTTTATTTTATAACTATAAAGTTGAAGTAGAAATATACTTCTAAATTATAATTGTAATCATAAATTGTAAGTATAATTTTTTTTAATTTTCCTCGCGCATTTACTTTATATTGTACTAAATAAATGTCTAAATAAATAAATAAATTCCGTGACCAGTGTTTAATAGGCTCGATTTAAATCGAGGAATTATTTAATGAAAATAACAAAAAATGATTGTACTAATTTCCTGGAACGAAAATAACACACGTATGCACTAACAAATATCGATGAGAATAGAACAGAATTGAATTCCGGCTCCAAATAACGAAACAACGATCGCACTCGATAAGTTAGAAATAACATAACAGAACTCTCGAATTCCTTCGATAATCGTCACCCGTTTCGCTTGATACTTTTATCGCGAACGCACGAGCACAGCCTAATTATCCGCAATTTACGATACGCTCGGGAATTTCGGGCGAAAAGTTCCGTGAGGACCGAGGAGCCCAGATATCGGTGTACGAAATTTTCGAGAAAACTCCGCGCGCGAATGAAAGGCATAACCGTAAAAAATGAAAGCAATAAGAGGCCAGGAAGTATGGCACGATATCGAGGCCCCGCGGAACCTCGTGTATATAGCCGGGGCCCCGCATCCTCCTTTTCCCCATACGCCGTTCGCAGTGCAGATACGGCGCATTTACCTTCGGGATCCTCGTGAAATGTCCATGAAACGATAAGGCAGCCCTTTAGCGGCCGACACCTTGCAGAATCGTTACTCACTTATCGCTTTTTGAGAGCACTAAAAATTGCGGCCGCACAAGATACGGCCGAAGGTGAACAGGTGTGGACGAAGAATACGCGCGCTGTGTGGACCCGTGGGTCGTTCCCAGCCAAGATTAGCCGGAATGGGAACGACCGATCCCGGAGTACAAGAAACAAATGGACTACGCTCGGTTTTAAACAATTCGCGTTGTCCGCGACATAAACTCGATGCGCGGTTACTTCGTAATTCGGGTGGAAATTACGATCCGGCGACGCTTTCGAACGGTAATGTCTCGACGTGTATTTGTAGATACTTGATGTAACAAATAATCGAGTAGCTTTTTTCACAGATGTTAAATGTTAAGAAAACGTCCAATGTTCTGTAAGTAATTTGATTTTTTGAGCGATTTGGCCTTGCAAGCAATTTGATCTTTTGAGTAATTTGATCTTGTAACTAATTTGATTTTGCAAGCAATTTGATTTTGTAAGCAATCTTGCAAGCTGTAAGCTTGTAAGCTTAATCTTGTAAACAATTTAATCTTACAAGTAATTTGATTTTGTAAGTAATTTGATTTTGTAAGTAATTTGAACTTGTAAGTAATTTGATCTTGTAAGTAATTTGATCTTGTAACTAATTTGATTTTGTAAGCAATTTAACTTCGCAAGCAATCTAATTTCTCAAATAATTTGATCTTTCAAGCAATTCGATCTTGCAAGCAATTTGATCCTGTAACTAATTTAATCTTGTAACTTAACATGATCTTGTAAGCAATTAAATTTTACAAGCAATTAAATTCTTCAAATAATTTGATCCTGCAAGCAATTCGATCTTGCAAGTAACTTGATCTTTTAAGTAATTCGATCTTGTAACCAATTTGATCGTGCAAGCAATTTATTTATTGCAAGCAATCCAATTTCTCAAATAACTTCATACCGCAAGCGATTCGATCTTGCAAGTAATTAGAAACGTTCAAAACAAGAAAACGTTCGCTCTCGCGAATTCCGTTTAACAGAACTTGATAAACGTCGGATCCACGTGACTCCCACGCCCGCGATCTTAATGTTCCACGCGAAGAATACGATTTGAAAGTTGTCCTCTGCACGCGGTTAAATTGATCATGCTCTCCTATGAAAGGGTTGTACGTATTGCGTAAGAAGAAACGGTGACCCGAAAACTTCGTGATTTCTACGATTTATAAAATCTCGCCCGATTTATTGTCGCCTCGTGGCTTTGTACAACACGCCAGATACACACTTTCTACACGCGGGTTCTGTTATCACTAATTTACGATATGATTATTATTCCACGTGCAACGGTCACGATAAGCAGAAGATCGTAGATTATGGTCGGTACACCTATTGCTTACGCAACAAACATTTATCACGGCATTCGCCAAGAACGATCGTACCCCTGCTGTTAGGTATCGTTCTTATGATTGCGAACGAAATGTCGAATAAACGAATGTACCGGAATTCGTGTTGTCGGTGCTGACAATTTCCGACACTGTGTTCTGAACATTTTTACCGTGTTCTGGACATTGTAATTGCGTTCTGAAATATTTTTTACTGTGCTCTAAGCATTTTTATGTGTTTGGTCATTTTTACTGTGTTTTTAAACATTTTAATTGCGTTTTGAAATATTTTTTACTGTGCTTTAAGCATTTTTAATGCGTTTGGTCATTTTTACCGTGTTTTTAGACATTTTAATTGTGTTTTGAAATTTTTTTACTGTGCTTTAAGCATTTTTAATGTGTTTGGTCATTTTTACTGTGTTTTTAGACATTTTAATTGTGTTTTGAAATTTTTTTACTGTGCTTTAAGCATTTTTAACGCGCTTGGACATTTATACTGTGCTTTGGACATTTTAATTGGGTTTTGAAATATTTTTACTGCGTTCTAAGCATTTTTAATGCGTTTGGACACTTTTACTGCATTTTTAGACATTTTAATTGTGTTTTGAAACACTTTTTACTGCATTTCCGCAATTTTTACTGTATTTTGAAAATATCTAATGAATTTTAAACTACCCCACAGTGTCATCATGAACATCGCATTTAAACGACACAACGAAAGATTGATTCTGCAGCGTTCATAAAATTAGGTCATCGCAAAAAATTCACTCGAATCTACCTAATTATTAACAAACCGTGAGTAGCACGCAATTATGACAAACATATTTCCGTTCCGGAGAAAAGTTCAAACTTAATGAATCGCGTATCGCGAGTGTCCTCGTTCGGAACGAAATGAATCCAATCCTCGACTAAAATAACTATCCTTTTTTTTTGAGCTGCTCCGACTGGTAAGATCGCGTGCGGTCTTCCTCGTGCATTAAACGAATGAGAGAAATTTTCATGCCGCCGTTAGAGCTCTCCGGAGCACGAAGCACCGCGGGATAATGAACGGCCGGCGAACAAGAACGCTGTTTTCTATTATTCCGGCGTGCAGGGTGGCCGCGAAACGGTCTCGTTTCTTTCTCCACGTTAAAGTTCCACGATCAAAGCGGATTGATCCCGAGTGCTTAATGCACACGATACGCATCCGCGTTTAACGGCGCGTCGCGCGGACCACCGCGGCCAACCGCTCTGGAAAACAAGCCCCTCGCCACGAATATCCAGTTACAAGCCACGGGGACCGGCGCAAAACATCGACTTTCATGAGTGCATTAACGCTCTCATTAATTGTTTCAACGACATCAAAGCGGAAGTGGGCGAATACGGTTAACGAGGAACGTTTGTCGCTATGTTACACACTGAATCGTGTTAATCTTGCCGAACCGTGCACGCTCGAGCAAGCCGACGCGCAGTTGCGAACATAATTCGGGGTCTGCGGATGTTAAACGGAGCTTCAGACATGGGGGATCACGAATTCGAACGTGTACGATTACGCGAACGTCGTCTGAACGTTCGTTCCACGTTCGCTCTACGTTCGTTCAACGTTCGTGTTCTTGGTTTTATCGAATAGTCCATAGACATTTTATTACTCTTCGTTCGCAATTTTTTTCCTATGCTATAGTTCTAGTAATTGACGAATTTATTCGAAATATATGCGAAATATTATTCGAATAAGATTGTGTTCAAAGAATTTATTCGAATGAGTTATTCGAATGAATCATTCGAACGAATTACTCGAACGAATCATTCGAATGAATTATTCGAACGAAATATTCGAGTGAAACATTCGACCGAAAGGAATTCATTCGGATAACGATGACGGATAAATATTTCTCGGAAACAATCCGACTAATGGCGAACTCTGCCAGAAACGCGGCTAAAAATGAACGCAGCGGACGAACAAAGTCGAGACAGCGAGCGACCGCCACTTGCCGACAATGGAAGGCAGAGCGCGTTTCCCACACGAAAAATGTAGAAACAGCTGTGTGCGAGAAACGGGGTCACGCGGGACACACGTTTCCCCGTGAACTTTCTTAGCGTTTGTGCGCAGGACTCGGCGAAGTTATGGCCGTGTATTAGGAAAGAGGCGACCACAGCGTCCGGAAAAACGGCGGAAAGCTTTTCCAGGAGAGCCGATGGTATTGCCGGGAGGTTTGTCGGGACGTCTGCGGTGAACCCGTTCGAATTTCCACTCTCCAGACAGCCCGCACCTTGCGAGGAGACCGCTTCTGTGGTAGTAGGTCAGTAATGCCGAGGCTGAAGGCGGGCTGGTGAACTATATTCGCGGTCGGAAAACAGGGTGGGGCAGGCTCCGAGCTTCCCCAATCAATAAACCTCCACCGCCGGACGACATTCAGATTCGGTCACGAGTTCGAGCTCGTCGCGCGGCGACTCGCCGCGGAATCCGTGAGGGACCAGAGGACACCTCGATTTTTCTTATACGAATGGAACACCGAGACTCTGTCACCTCTGTCTTCCTTGGCGAGAAGATTGGAATATCGAACGCGAGACAGCACATGGCTCGAGGCAACACCTTTCGACGGAGGATATTAGGTCGGGGGATGATATGCGCCGGTGATTTTGAAAGCGGCGTTTGTCGTACAGAACGGACCCGCATTAATATCCGGGCGTCTTTTCAAACGGAATGACTTTTTCAGTCGCGTACGTTGTGTATGCTGCTGTTTATTAGAATCGTCGAGAACTTTATTTCCGCTGGCGAACTCCGCGCGTTTAAGTGGAACGAATTCTTCGAGTAAAATTTTATTCGAATGATATTTCGTAGATAATTCGAATAAATTCTTCGAATAAAATTGAATTCGAGTAATATCTCGAATAAATTCTTGGAATAAAATTGAATTCGAATAATATCTCGAATAAATTCTTCGAATAAAATTGAATTCGAATAATATCTCGAATAAATTCTTCGAATTAAATTTTATTCGAATAATATTTCCTATATAATTCGAATAAATTCGTCCAATAAAATTGTATTCGAATGAAATAAGCCCGACTCTTCCAGTCACCGCATTATCTGGCGATATATTACAGTTTCCAGTTATATATATTAAATTATATTATAACTTACATTATAATTATCTTAGAATTTCCAGTCGAACAATTGCTTGATGAATTGTTTAGCGCTGGCACGAACACCCTGTATATGTGTTAGGTACATAGTAAATACCTTCTGCAGCCTTGATAAATTGCACTTATCGAATTCAGGATCTGGGGACGAGTCTTACAGTCTTCGGAATGCCTAAGGTCGCCGTCTATTGGTGCCCGGGGAATGCATCGAAACGCGAGGCCATGAAAAACGTCCGCGAACACCGTCATTATGTGATTAAATATGCAATGATAAAAATAAATTCAATAGCCGCGTTATGAACAAGGAGAACCGGTCCGATATTACTCTCGTTCGCGAGTCGCCTCTCGAGGGGAATGCGTCTTCCCGGTCGAGGGTAATTACGATGCTTCCCGTGCTACGAATATGGTATAAACCTCTATTAGCTTCCATTATGCGTGTCTCTTTGTTCGTCCCTTTTCGTGCCTTCTACTTTCTCGATCTTTCTATTCTCTTTTCTGTTATTCGCTTGTTAAGTACACTCTCCATTTCGGACTCGCGGACACGACATTTTGATTCAGTAACTGCCGCGTCGCTAGGATAAGGGAGACAATATTTTAGCAGTTGCTTCTGTCGCGCTTTTTAGCCGTTCCTCGAAGCACCTTTTGCTTTCTTATTCGCTGTATTCTGTTCTCTGTTATTTATTTCGCGAGTATTCACTGCTCGAAGAAATTACAGCATAGACAAATCCTCGATGAACATTGGCCAACTTCAACCGACGACAATTTCGCGAAAAATCATCGTAGAACGATGACTGTTCTTTTAAATTAAAGCTTGAAGCTTCTACTTTAAAACAGTGTCTCTGAATCGTAGGTTCGAGGCAACATCTTCACTGTAACCCTTTAAAAGCGAGGCTATAACATAGGTTCGTCACATTGAGCATTGCCAAGTTCGACGAAATGCACAGACCGTACAAAATTTTTTTCTGAGATGCCGTTTCCAGTGAAATAAAGTTCAATCCCTCCCCTTTAATTTAAAGAAACAGAAACTTGGCTGCGATTTTTTCTCGCAAAGTTACAGTAATTAAAACTGACCCTTGTATTTTTATTATCTGCAGGTTAAGGGTTACAATGTTAAAGGGTTACAGTGATGAGGATACATCGAGCTTAAAATCGAGAAGCAACATCTTAAAGCAGAGGATTCAAGCTTCAATTTAAAAAAAGAGACATCATCCTATGATGATTTTTCGCGGAGTTGTCGTCAATCGAAGTTGCCCAATTCGTCTTGCACATGACCAATGTTGCACTTAAAACGCATTCTCTTCGCCGTTTTCTCTCCGGTCTCCAAAAATCAAGCAAAAAATATTCGATCACTATATTACGCACAGTCTGCTCGCAAACAAACACGTCAGCCCTGCAAAGCAAATTATCCGCTATTTTCCCGAATTTGGTAACACGGTTTGCGCCCGGAACCGTGAGGAATCGCCGCTGAAGAAACTGTAGAAACGTTCTCCAGGCTGATCCGCAATTTAATCGCGAGAGAGGTCCCGGGATACTCCAATCTCGACTTTAATCAGCCGAAATCGTAACAAGGGGCCACCTGGCCCCGGCGAATTTTCCGCTGCATTTTCCAGAGCATCCACTTCGCTCGGACGGAATTCTTTCCGCGTCGAACGACGGCAACGCAGAGCTCTCGAAATATTCAGAAGGCCCGCCTCCTAGGAGCGGAATCTTATTTATTCGGTGCACTTTCACGGACGGTTGCTGCAAACAATGTTCACCTCTTCACGGTCTTGTGCATTCTAGTTCCAGCAGGATGTCAAATTAAACATAAATTTTCAATAGGCGGTGATCGTCCGCGCGACGTTCTCTCTATCATTTTCCCTTATTTTAAAACATTTTAAGATTCGGTCACTTAATTTATATTCTTCTATATTTTCTATCGTATCTTTTTTATATTTTCTATTGTATCTTCTTTTATATCTTCTATTGTACCTTTTTTCTAATCATATCATTCTGTTTTCTTTTTTCTTCACTTTAATTTTCTCTCTTTTAATTTGCCACTTGAGCGACTTCACGTCACAGGTTTGCTCCCGTTGATCAAGTAAATATTATTATTATAACTATTATTATGAATATTTTAAGTTTAATTTGAACAAAATATCGTCCCTCCATTTCATTTCCATGAACAGTTCCACGATTTCGGCGCGAACCTGGTCATTTTTCTCCAGAGTGCGGCGTCTCTTGTTTTCTCCGGTCTGGAGAAGATGAACGATTTCGTGTCCCGGCCGTAAATACCCGTCCACCCCCGGCAGAAAACCCACCACCGGTGACCTGTTTAACGTCTCGTTGCCAACCGGGATCGAGTCTGAGCCGATCCGCTTTCCAGAATGCGACTTCCGCGTATCAATAGCCGCGAGACACGCGATTAAGGCCGTTTCGTGAAAAGGTTCGCAAGCATTGATCAGCGCCCCGAGCATTCGAATGGGACTCCAGGCTCGGCGCTGATGACGAAGATGGCAACACGCTTCGGAACGCACGGGACACCTGATTTCATTTAGATTTGCATGCATTGTACTGCTCGCGCGAAATAATGGCACGGAAAACTTCTCGATGAACATTGGCCGACTTTGACGGACGACAACTCCGCGAGAAATCATCCCAGGATGATGATTCTTTTTTTATATTAAAGCTTGGAGCTTCTACTTTAATACAGTATACAGTTAGGCGAAAGCTGGATGATCGTTGTGGCTCGGTAATTTTTCATAATCTCGAGAAGCGAGAATTGCCGGAATGGTTGCAGAATTCACTGAAAAGTTACGAGGAAAAAATGCAAAATGATTGCATTTTGCAATCATTTTTTTCGACTTTAGAACTAAAAGTTGCACTGTATCTATGCAAGATTAAAAACTGCTGACGCTGTTTCGCATAGTTTTGCTAATGAATTGCAAACGATACTTGTATGTATTATTCAGAGATACGATACGCTGCCGAAAATAGTGCATCTACTACTAGATAGGTGCACTATTACTTGCACAATTATGGGCGAAGTCATCGTTTACTTATATCGTCTTGCTGAGTAATAAACACCGAATACTTCGAACCAGCAAAAATACTCAACAATATTTTCTTGACAGCGACGATAAAAATAGCGTAAAAAAGGTTCTTATATTGATCGGCTTCTGAACCATATAATAGTAGTATCTTCATGGGAAATTTAATGTTCGTAGATTATTAAAATTTGATTCGAATAATGTACTGAATTCTTCGAATAATATGTCGCATACAATTGTGTTCGAATAATGTACTGAATTCTTCGAATAATATGTCGCATACAATTGTGTTCGAATAATGTACTGAATTCTTCGAATAATATGTCGCATACAATTGTGTTCGAATAATGTACTGAATTCTTCGAATAATATGTCGCATACAATTGTGTTCGAATAATGTACTGAATTCTTCGAATAATATGTCGAATAAAATTTCATTCGAATAGTGTACTGAATTCTTCGAATAATATGTCGAATAAAATTGTATTCGAACAATATACTGAATTCTTCGAATAATATGTCGAATAAATTCGAATAATATACTGAATTCTTCGAATAATGTACTGAATTCTTCGAATAATATGTCGAATAAATTCGAACAATATACTGAATTCTTCGAATGATATGTCGAATAAATTCGAACAATATATCAAGCAGAATTCTTTAAATCATACGTCGTCCAAATTCTCTTCGCATAATGTTCATATATAATTCAATTTATATGTAATTAATAAAATATACTTCAACTTATATATAATTGATAAAATATAATTCAATTTATATATAATTAAAACGATATAATTCAATGTATACATAATTAATAAAGTATAATTATTTGTACATATAATTCGAATATATTTCGAACACATTTTCTCCAAAAATCCATAATTCAGAAATATTGAAGACAAAATAGCGTCGTTCAATTTCCGCACGCCATAAATTCTCTAAAAAGCCGCGGTCCGCATTCCTGGCTGCCAACGAATTCTTAATTAGCGAAATTTCTGCGGGGCAAAAAAAATTAGGATATTCGCGGAGAGCGGTACGTGCGTTCAGTTTCATGAATCGTATTTCGGTAGACGGAAGCATGAGCGAAGCCAGGTAAGAATAGACTGACCTCCAAAAGCACTCTGGGGAGACTGCAGCAAATTGCGAGCGAGGTGTGTATACAATATAGGCGTAGCGTATGCATAACGAGAAGACAGCGTACAATGGTCCTCATGGGCTCTTCGGGTCGTCGAGATACACGCTGTCAGATAGTTAAACGTTCAAAGGTCGGCCGGATGACAAATCTGGAGCAAGTCTCTAACGAGCCCCGTTTAAATATATGCCGCGAAGACGAGATTCGCTTTCAGCGAATCAGGTCGCGCGATTCAACGAAATTATAGATTAGTTCTATAAACGCGAAATGCCCGGTTTCATGACGTCGATATCGCCGTGCGTCCACGTCACGAAATACCTCCGAGTATGCCGGTGCAACACGTACGACACCTTAAAACTCCGAATTAAATTATTCAGACACAATTGTTTTCTTTCCACATTCGCGCGGTCAATTCGTTAACACTTTATCGACCGCTAGCCTATTTATCGGCTTTTCGATTGCCAATATTTATCGATCGCTAGCCTATTAATCGGCTTTTCGATTGCCAATGCTTATCGACCGATAGCCTATTAATCGACTTTTAGCTATCGACGGTTTTCGCTTCTTTACTGTTTTGTTAGTAGCTGACCTCCTGTATGCTGACCTCCCCATATCCTTATGAATTATAATTATAATAATTATTATTATTTATTATTATTTTTAAAGGAATAAGCACAACACAATGAATAGCGAAAATTTAGCCGGTACTGGGAGCAAATGCGCGCGCGACTAAGCCAGTCCTTACTGAGTGGCAGCCTCAACCACGACCGGACGATAAAGTGTTAACAGCGACTTTGAACGTTAAATCAACGTAAAAATCGATGGATCAACTCGATCGCGCGTTGTTCGATCAGTAATTATCAAATACAAACGCGTGTCTTCTCTCAACAAATTCGATGGAAGACGACGTTGTGTAAAATAAAACTGCAAAAAACCCAAAAGAAAGTAACAGCTGCTTGATAGACTCGAAATGTTCTCGTCGATTCGTGCTCGATCTACGCTAATTTCTGCCGTAAACGCGCGGCCGTCCGCGGTCCAGTTACGCGGCGCGCAACGTTCCAACAATTTAATAAATTATTTAATTAACCAATGAAGATAAATGTCGAGAGGAACGAATGCGTTAATGTCTGCCGACGCGATTCACGTTCGCCGTACTCGCGCAAGCAGAAGAACATACATAACGACGCGATGGCCGGACACGCCATTAAACGCCCGGCTAATGCAGATGTATCATTTCCAGCCTAATAAAACTGAAAATTTATACTTGCTCGGCGAAACGTGTTCGTTGCAATAATGCTCTCTATCCGCGCCGGTGTTTGTTGCGTGGAATCGTTACCGAAAGCCGTTAAATTTCTTCGGCATTCTCGTGTTTCGGATTAACTATGTTTCAAGCGTGTTTCCTTCCTCTTCTTTTTTTTCTTACCGAACACACAAATCGATCAGAATGGAATCGATTACCAAGCGAGCGGATTATATCGGCTAATTAAGAACGGTTAAACGTCGCTGTGACACACGGTGGAGGGAGAAAAGTCGATCGGCTAATAATTTGCATATAAGATTCGAATGAGATAGCAATTTTCTAGCGAGGCGAGCGCGCGTCCGCAATAATGCTTGTCAATTAAGTGTGTAACACTGCGAATACGTTTATGTAAATCATATACGCGGCGACTAGTTCTCTAATGGCCGCCGATAGATACGAGGAAAGACGGAACAAGAAAAAAAATGGAGAAGTGGTCCGACAGAGAAAAAGAGAGAGAGAAAGAGAGAGAGAAAAGGAGGAGAAGAAACGACGATAGCTGTCCCTGAACCAGCGAGCAAAAGCACTTATTAAGATCTCCGGCTGCGGGTTTTGTTGTTCTCGTTTACGAAATTGTCAAGGCGATTGCTACGCGCCACGCAACCGTCGAAAACGAACGTCCACCGTCGTCACGGGAAAGAAAGGAAAAGGAAAAAGCCGCGACCAAACGGAGGAGATTTAATGAAACTGCCCTCTTCCTGCAATTCATAGTTAATCGAACGTTTTCAACCGCCTCTAAACAGCTGACAGAAACATGCTGTTTCGAGCGACCGGGAACAAGTTGTACTTCCACCTGCGACTCCCGCCATTAAATATTCGTAAAAACGTTTAATTGATACTTTGCAATACAGCCGTGTTTTATCAGTCGATCGCATCATCCGATAGCGATTCTTTCGACGTAACCGTTCGCAACAGTTACAATGATTTATACCTTTTGTTGTACCGGCACGTCGTTTCAATATTTTCCTGTTGCTGGTGCAATCTCCTGTGCAGAGCGCTGAATTACAATTGAATTACTCACGGAATTCTAATTACGGGTTTAATTATCGTCATTGAATTGAATTACTAAGTATTTGAATTGCATTGTATTTGAATTGGATTGTATTTGAATTGTTTTGTATTTGAATTGCATTGTATTTGAATTGCATTGTATTCGAATTTTATTGTATTTGAAATGCATTGTATTTGAATTGTATTGTATTTGAAATGCGTTGTGTTTGAATTGTATTGTATTTGAATTATATTGCATTTGAATTACTTTGCATTCGAATTACACTGTATTTGAATTACTTTGCGTTTGAATTACCTTGAATTTGAATTACATTGTATTTGAATTACAATGCATTTGTATTACATTGTATCCGAAATACAATGCATTCGAATTATATTGTATTCGAATTACATAGTATTTGAATTACATTGTATTCGAATTACACTGTATTTGAATTACATAGCATTCGAATTACAATGCATTTGAATTACATTGCATTTGAATAACATTCTATTCAATTGCATTGCATTTGAAATTGCATTGTATTCGAATCATGAATCATCATAAATCATCATCGTGATCAAAAATAAGTACCAATCGACTCGAATTACATAATTGTATTACAACGTAATTCCCCGTAAATTCCACCGTCGAACGTACGTTATCTACTATCGCGTAATGTTACACATTTGTCGGAACAAATTACGTGACAACTCGCATGCTTCGCCGAGCAAAGAGATATCCGCGCGGAGACATCGCGGAAAAGCGGCGCGAGATTTCTCCGACGGCAGAAAACGATGATAAAACCGGCGAACAAATCTGATCGCAGAAAAGAAAGCCGAACGAGAAACCGGCGCCCGTGGAAACAATGAATCATACGAGCCGCAGTAATTTAAGAGTAACTTGTAGCTTTCAATGAACACGATGCAGTTTTATCGCCGGCCGGTATAAAATAAAGCCCTTCCACGCCGTTTCACAAGAACCGTGCAAGACAATACACGGCCGTCTCGCGAAAGGTCGATTCCATTATTCACCGGCCGATCCGAGATTGCGCAAGCGGAACAGATCGATCGCGGTTACCAACGTCTCAATTAATACCGATCCGAGAGGTTCCGACCGCGTCCGATAAACAAGCGATATTTTATGGTTCCTCTCACTTTTCTCACGCCGTTGCCGTCGCCGTGCCGCGCCGCGAGACACCAAAAAGCGGCGAAAAAAGAAATCCCGTCTCGAAACGCCCTCGAAACATCTCGCACCGCGGGAATTAAGTATTTCGAAAATTCATTGATATATTACATTTTGAATATTTTTTCGTGCATACGTAATATTTACATTTTGTCACAGTAATATATATTTTATATATATTATTACTATTACATATTATATTATTTATGCATAATAAATATAATATAATATAATATATAATATATACAATAATAGTATAGAGAATATAATATATATAATATATTATAATAATAATAATATATATAATAACTATATAATATAACTATATAATATTACCCCGTTCAATTAATAAGTAATAAAACTAAAACCAAATACGTAAAGCCTCGTTGCAAAAAATTAAAAAATTGTCTATAAACACGTGATTCGAATCAGAAAAATTTTTTTTACCGTTTTCTGGTTTCGTTTCTGTCCGACAGCTGTTGCCACAGATCTTTTGCCACGGCGTTCTGCCGTCGGCGGACGCTCGAACGAGCGTAACCGATCGTAAGAAAGAAATCAGGGCCCGTGGAACAATCGGTCCCAGAATCCCACGGTCGCCGATTTCGATGGAAAAGCCTCCGAGACGAGCGGAAGGGATCTCCTCGGTAGAAGTTTCGAAGTTTGCACGCGAGCGAGCCCCGCTTGATAATCTCGCAATAAATCGCCGCGAGCGTTAAACGAGCATTTAAAACCAACACATAAACTGCGAACGGTATCAGGCCCGAGATTTATCGGGCTATTCATAAACCGTTCGCCTATAATCTTTCTCTAGGATGTTGCACTTAATAGCGACGTATTCGCGCGGCCGGAGCGCGCGCGAGCATTACGAGGTCCGCGCCGAACCAGCGCGAGAATTAATAAGTATCGGCTGCTACGCGTTCGTAAACCATCTCGTTAATAACGGAAAAATCGCGGGGAGCGAGCCAACGACGGCGAAACCGATCGCTTAACGAGCTGTTCCTCGTTGCATCGTTGCATCGTTGCAGCGTTGCACACCTGGCTGAAACTGCCCGTGCAGCGGTCACACCTTCGAACCGACCGATCTTTATTGTCATTCGACGATTATAGTCCTCGGTCGTCGATCGTGTTCGTTTCTTTTTATCCCCTGCTATCGCATAGTTCGTTAGTGGACCGTGGATTTTATGCACTCGCGACGAACACGGTGATTATATAGATATGATTTTATAGAATCGATGCATTCAAATTTGTAGCAATACAATTGTTAAATTAGAAAGCCTTTGAAATAGCGAATAAAGTCTTTGGACAATGAATAACATTGCATCTGAATCAATGTACTTAAAATCTAATTAATAAGTTATTCCGAATAGCAAGTAATTTCTCTTCGAATACAATTCTATTCGAGCAATGTTACGAGTAATATTTTAATCAATTCAATATTTCGAATACAATTTTACTCGAGTAATATTACGAATAATATTTTATTCGATTCAATATTTCGAATACAATTTCATTCGAGTAATATTACGAATATTATTCGATTCAATATTTCGAATACAATTTTATTCGATTCAATATTTCGAATACAATTTTATTCGAGTAATATTACGAATACAATTTTATTCGAATTAATATTACGAATAATATTTTATTCGACGAATATACATTTCTATTTCGCATAAAGTTCCGCGGTATTGTAATCAATGCCATTATTTTTTAACGTTCAGACGTAATGAAGCAACAGTTGAGATTTCCGTCGCGAGATCGCGAAAATGCTAAATTTTTCGCGCATCTTCGACTATCCGCCTGTCCACCGCAATCGTGCACTTGCCCTCGCAAATTCCGCGGTCGACCCTGAGCCGTGGCGTTCGACGCGGACAGAGACGGACTGCGAGAAATTTGATACTCGTTCGGCATTAAGATTACTGCCGCAAAACGAAGCGATAACTCAAAGAGACTACGGGCGCCGGTAGTGTGCACAGCACGGCAGAGCGCGCGCGCCGGCTTCCTTCTTATCAGACTCCGCATTAGCGCAATTATCGGCATTACCGTCCGAGAAGATTATAGAGCGGATAGACCCCGGTCGATTTTCGTTTTCGTTTTCGTTTTCCAGCCACGATAATGCGCATCCAGTCGAGCCTGGTTTATTAACGGTTCAGGTGTAGGCACCTATTACCACGGTGACATAACCACTTTCGGCCATTATTTCTCTCGATTTCTTATCGATTAGCCCTCGCAAGGTGGTCGATGCGTTAATTTTGACACAGAGTGTTGAAATCGTTCACACAATTACTCAATTTTCGGGAATTCGATAAAATAACCCTGTCTTCTAGTCCTCGCGTTAATACGAACTCCGATTTCGCGGAAAATTGCAAGGGTTACTTCCAAGCGCTGTAACTTCGCGAAAAAAAATCGCAGCTACGTTTCTTTTTTTTTTAATTAAAGAGGAAGAATTGAACTTCGTTCCACCGTAAATGGCATCTACGAAAAAAATTTTACAAGGTCCGTGCATTTTGTCAAAGTTTCGATACGCAAACCGTGCAATTTTCGATATGACGAACATGACCTCACATTTAAAGAGTTACAGTGGCGGGGGTGCGACAAACATAAAATCCAGAAACATCATCTTAAAGTAGAGATTTCAAGCTTTAATTTAAAAAATGAGCCGTTATCCTACGATGATTTCTCACGGAGTTATCGACAGTCGAATTTGACGAATATTTATCGGAGATTTTTCTATGCTATATCATATTTTGACGCTATAATTGCTAAATATGCTATAATTAATTTTCGTTCGACGTATTTTTCATTCGAATGCCACAATATTCTTTCAAGAAAAAGGCTGTAGTTACCAACAAAAGCTAGAACGAAAAATACTTGCAAAAGTTCGTCGTTTAAATGGATTCTCCTTTTTCTTGTACATTTTTTATACAACACCTTGGATTATTTATAAATAGACACGACCGTGTTGATTGATGAAACGACAAAAAGATCCGTCGAACGATATTCATGTTTTGCCGACGCTGCAGAAGCTAACGATGCCACTGCGGATTCATTTCATCGGGTCTGTTCTGACCATTTCCTGATTACCCGTCTTGACCGCTGCTAGATGCTACACTAAAGGAAATAATAGATGTTTATAGCTGCGTACTTTGGTTTCACCGTAGCGTACGCCGCACGGGATTAGCGAGAGCAAGACGGTGAAAATACCGGTTGACCAGATGCGTCTGCGATATTACGCATCGTGGACGCGTCGACGAGGAAACAGCCGGCGCAGAGAAACGAAAGCGTCGTTCGTTCGTAAAAAAAAAACAAATTCTGTTCCGGAACAGAACCTTTCCAACGACAGTTGGCACAGTTCAGAAATCAAGATCATAGTTCGACGACGAATATTCGAGTTCGGAGACGAGAGAAATTCAGAACAAATTCATCAAAGTTCAAGAAATCTAACGAACGATCTCGAATAATTCGCACTTGAGCCAATTATCGATTCGACGTGACCAAATGCGCCTGGGTCGGAACGGACCCGGTACCGTAGCATCTAGATCGACACCTTAAAAGCATCCTCCTTTTAGCGAACGTTTGCCATCGCATGAATATTGAAGCAGGACGAGCGAAAGCAGCGAGAAGCTGCGAAAAGCGTCGAAAGCTGCAAATTGCCGTCAGATTATGCAACGCTGTAGCATCGCGCAACGTCGATTGCGAGGAGAGAGATCGCCGATTCGGCGTCCTTCTCGAAGGGTTAGCTGTCATTGCCGTGGGATTTGATCGTCGGCTGAAGGGATCAACGGACAGCCATTGAAAATACGGCGCCCATTGCTCCCTAATCAATCTTGGCTGCGCGCGTAGCGCGGAATTGGAGGCCGCGTCGCGTCGACGATTCCGAGGCTCCTTTTCCCGAAAAAAGGAGCAGAACGACAGAAAGGACCGAACTGCATCGAGCATTGTTCGCCGGTCGGATGGAAGTCATTAGACTCCGCCGGCTGTCTTTAATCCGACCAAGATAAACCATTGTGCCCGTCCGACGGAAGAAAGAAATCAATATCGGGCCGGGCGACCGTGCAACTTCCTCTCCGCTTTTGCCCCCCCGTTCGGGTTCTCATCGGTAGACTGCTCTTTAAAACACGTGAACCCCTGAAAAGCCGATTGTCTCCGCTGGCCGGAAGTGGTTTCGGCGTCTAACCGCTTCCGCCAGAATGGGCTTTAAAACTTCGCCCCGGTCCGATGCGAAAACAACGATAACGCGGGAGCACCTATTATGGAACACCGAGAAATTGTGACCCCTGCGTGGAACGGCGGCGCGAGGAATGCATTAAAAAAGGAAAAGAGAGAGAGGAAATATAAATAGAGCATGCGAAAACATACGTAACAATTTTAGCCTTGTTTTCGAGCATTGCTCTTTGTAAATTTATTCGCGTAGACGTTGCATTTCGAACAATTTATTACGGACCGTCCTGCGACAGTGAATCGCCTGAAATAATAGCAATTTCATCAATTCGTTATTTTTCTTACTTCAAAGACGCCGATGGAAGTAATTATCGAAATAATAATGCAACGAAACGATTTTATCTGAAGAAAATGCTTCCATTTTGTTCCGAATACTAAAAAATATACGTTTCCTTCTCGATTAAATTGTGCACTACACTACTGTCCGAAAATTATGGCATCTACAGAAAGTGAGGGATTCCCGAAGTCATTGTAAGCAACTTTTTCCTTTGCAAAAATCTTCTCCGAGGCTTCGTTTACGAGTTATCGACGAAAAACCGTGACCAATGAGCGGCGAGCTCTGTCGGCGCGCGGCGGCCGAGCCAACGAGCGGACGAAGCCCGGCCCCGCCTCGCGCTGCTGATTTCGCCTCTCATTGGTCGCTGTTTTTCGTCGATAACTCGCGAACGAAGCCTCGGAGAGCATTTTCGTAAAGGAAAAAGTTGCTTCGAATGACCTCAGGAACCCCTCGCTTCGCGATCACGGGTAACTTATGGGACACACTGTGTACCCGTTCTAAGATCCGCGTCGCGAAGACCGACGAGCTCCGTTCCATCCCGGAGAGAAAGATCGATCGTTTCACTCTCGGTTCCGTCGAGGGCTGAGAAAACCCGACGGACAGTTATCAGCGATAAAACACCCCGGCGAAAAGATAACAGCGCCGACTTTCATCCCGTCGGGCGCGCGTCCTCGTAAAACGCGTCGCGTCGTTTCGAAATTTTATCGGCAATATTTTTCGGCCGCGATGCGTCACGGCCCAAGAAGGGTTCGTTATCCTCCCGCGTCAGCGGCAAAAAATTCCCGGCACAGTGACGAGCTCGCGCGCGCGCGCGAAGCGAAGAAAACGGCGAACAGAAAAGAGAGAAACAGGAGGAGCAAAATAGCGAGCGAAGGAAACGAAAAAGGGAACGAAATTTGAATTTTACGAGCCTCGGCCGCCCTCCCCCGCCCGTCCTCGGCGGAGCTTCTACGCCGTCGACGCGCGACGATACTAAATTCGCGCGTGACGCCGCGGGCCCGAAGCCGCGCGATTTTTACGAGATTTTATTAAGGGCGAGCGACTGCGCGAGCACGCAGAGAAGAAGATCTCGGACAAAAGCGAGGTCCCGGAGGCGGCCGGCCGAGGATCTTTCGACGGCGCAGACGGCGTTATTGTCTGCCTTTAAAAATAGAGCCGTTCGGAACCGCGGCCGAAGCGCGCGCGTTTCCTGCGCCGGTCTCCGGCCAGCTGGTGCGAGAAGCCGGGACGACGACTCGTTCGACTAGAATTCTGTATATAAATCGGCCGGCGAACGCGGCCAGGATGGGTAATTAGAGCTGCTCCGGATTGCCTGGCCCCTTAAGTAGCTCCGAACGAGGAAATTGATTTTACTCGTTAGTCAGCCTGCACCCTTTTAACGGCGGCGTTAAGAACCCGGAGCTGGCGAGCCATTCGACAGCGTGTTGTTCGAAGGGGGAGCAAGACGGAAATTCGACGGAAATTCCGCACGGTTCGCGGTGCACCGAAGTGCCCGTTATTTCGGACGTACTCGCGTTCTTGTTTCTCATTTGTAGACGTGAAACAAATTTGGGCGTCGTGTTTTTTATTTGTAAAAGCGATCGTTGCGTCGCGAAAGCTTCGGTAAATTGTAGAATCTCACTTGTTGTAAATATAGTCATACATTTAACGCTTCTAATTAAGGGCTGTATAATTAAGGGTATTTTAGTCCATTGAACTAAAATTTCAAAGCAAAGTTATGTGATTATAATATTACAAATAATAATTTTTATTGTAGGTAGTTATTGTGGATAATAATATTGTAAAACGTAATTTTTCTATTATAGATAATTATATTATAAATCATAATTTTTATCATAGATAGTTATTATATATAATAATATTATTAAATCATAATTTTTATTATAGACAATTATTATATATAATATTATTATTAAATTATAATTTTTATTATAGATAATTATTATATATAATAATATTATTGAATCACAATTTTTATTATAGATAATTAATATAGATAATAATATTGTAAAAAATAATTTTATTATAGAGAATTATTATAGGTAATAATATTATAAATAATAATTTATCGCGAAATTATCGGCAATTAATTCTCAGCGACTGTAACGATAGCGATGCTAGCGATCGGAATAGGAAACGCGTAATCACCGAGATTGGAAACAGAGCTGTAGTAATTATAGATCACTGCATTGACGTTTGATATACCTGCGGATCAATTGTGTCTTCGGTTCGGAAGTTCTGCGACCTACATAGGCATTTGGGGTCGGTCAACTCGTTAACTAGATTATGAGCTATTCGAAACTGGTGGCCCAGTCGTAGCGAAGCTTGCCTCGCTGTCGAAAGTTTAATTATTCCGACAATAGTCGGACGCCTCGAGTGTCTGCAAATGCATTTATGCAGTTTAGGGCGCAGCGACTGAAAGTATACCGTGAACGGGCAACAATGTCTTCGAGTTGGCCGAATCAAGAGAAGAAATAAATACAGTAATTTCTGCCTAACTGCAATTAGGAAGAATTTACTGTACTCAGCACTAAATACTTTGCTATTTTCTTTCCTTTTTTATCGTCTGTCTTGTGTAACAAAGGGATTTCCAGTTGAAATCACCAAGTAAGTAAATAGATAAATAATGTATAAAGTATAATTTTAGTCAGCACTGGAAGGGTTAAGAAGACTGTTCGATGTAGATAAGAAGGAAATAATTAACAATGGCGCACGAAGGTGTTTAAGGACTGCGTGAAATTTTCGGCATCCGATGCCTTGTACTTTCTTATCGGGCGGCTCCGAGATCGCGCCGATGGCTTCCGTTTATTTCGTGAGTCAGAAGACAAAAGCAATTTGTAGAGAAAGAGTAACGGGTCATTTAGGGGGTTATTAGTTCCGCCTCGAGAGCAGAGCAACGCGAAAGTGGGGGCCGAGGAGAGGCTAAAGGCAGCCGAGTGTATCTCTCTCTCCCTCTCTTCTTTTTCTCTCTCTCGCTCTCTCTGTCTCTCGCGCTCTCTCTCTCTCGCTCTCTTTCCCGCTCTCTCTGTCTCTCGCGCGCTCTCTCTCGCGCTCTGTCTCTCGTACTCTGTCTCTCGCGCTCTGTCTCTCGCGCTCTGTCTCTCGCACTTTGTCTCTCGCGCTCTCTGTCTCTCGCGCTCTCTCTCGCGCGCTTTCTGTCTCTCGCGCTCTCTTTCTCGCTTTCTCTACTCTTTCTTTCTCTCGCTCTCGCTCTCTTTTTCTTTTTTTACTCTCTCCCTCTCTCTCATTCTCTCTCCTTTACTCTCTCTCTTTTTATCTCTCCCTCTGTACTCTCTCTCTCTCTCTCTCTCTCTCTCTCTCTCTCTCTCTCTCACTTCCTCTAATCTCTCCCTCTCTTTCTCCCTGTCTCGGCCCCTTCCTCTCCAAAAGTCCCTCTAACGTCCCCCGTATGTTTCCCTTAAACGTCACCCCATGGATTTCTCAGAGGAAGCTCCACGGTCGTAAGGTCGCCGCCTCCACGAAGTACTACACGCCTCGTACAACTGTCCCGGCTAGAGGGACCCCGAACGGTCCAAACTCATTTGTCGAGTAATATTTATGTAAATGTTTACACGGGATGTCCTTTGGCGAGGAGGAGCGCAAACACCGTTCGTCGAGGGTGTCCAAAGTCTCGAAGGGTTGAAACGAGGAAACTCGGAGAAGAAGTATTTACATCATTTAGCCCGAGAATCTCGCTTCAATCGGCTGCGACGCAGAGAGATACTCGCGCGCCTGTGATTAACGTTCGTCCGCGTTTACATTTTTTTTTTTTTATCAAACAACCTCGCAACTGATGAGCAACGATTATCAGACTGCGTTGTAAAACCTTTTTTCCTTTCGGTTGCAACAATTTGGAGCAACATTGGAAATGATTTGCTTTCTTGGTACGTCTATTAGGATGAAAATAGTGTAAGAATATTTTTTAATTCTTTTAATGTTTCTGCTGTTTCGTGTATTTTTTTCTGTTTGGTTTTGTCATGAATGCATCAAATCTGCAGTTTAGTAATAAAATGGAATCGAATCAGAAACGATAGAAATAATATTAATAGGAATATTATCAATAGGAATATTATTAATAGAAATATTATTAATAGAAATATTATCAATAGGAATATTATTAATAGGAATATTATTAATAGAAATATTATTAGTAGAAATGTTATTAATAGGAATATTATTAATATGAATATTATTAATAGAAATATTATTAATAGGAATATTATCAATAGGAATATTATTAATAGAAATATTATTAATAGAAATATTATTAATAGAAATATTATTAATAGGAATATTATTAATAGGAATATTATCAATAGGAATATTATTAGTAGAAATATTATCAATAGGAAAATTATTAATAGAGATATTATTAATAGGAATATTATTAATAGAGATATTATTAGTAGAAATATTATCAATAGGAAAATTATTAATAGAGATATTATTAGTAAAACTATTATTAATAGAAATATCATCAATATAAATATTATTATAGATATAATATCATACGTCCAATTTATTCAATTGACAACAGCTGCAGCACTCGGTCTAACAAAAGTAATATTATTACCCGGCTCGCAGGAAGTATTTGTCAGCGTGTTTCCTGGGTCGGGAGATGCCGGTGTCACACGGCAGCCGCATCTGAAATTTGTCAAGGACCCGTTCGTTATCCGAAATAAATATCCCGGTAGAAAATGTCGGCTGGAACGTCGCCGTCGCTCGAGCTCCCTTGGGAGACGCGTCGTGGTTTCTTTTCGGACATCCGGACGCGTCGCCGCCGGTCGCCGGTCCCGCAATCTCGTCGAGTAGCCCGCGCAAGAAAAATCAAAACGTCTCCCGTTCTCCGCGAGCATTTGTCTCCGCTCGCCGCAACCCCTTTTTAACATTTCGCTCGCGTAACCGCTCCTCTTTCACGGCGCGCGTTTTAGAACCACCCTTCACCTTTCCTTCGCCGGTTATTCCGCACCTTCGCCGGCCGACGCGCTTTGTTCCCCGCAAAATGCCGATCAAACTTCGCTTCCCGTTCGCGCCAAGTCCCCCGCGTAATATCGCGGAGAACTTCGCTCTCTATTTCGAACACCATTCTGAATCGTGTTAGTTTTATTTCGACGCCGTTGCGTCGTCGCACGGGACACGCTTCGACGAGGGACGCAAACTTTCGTCGCAGAGTGCACGGCGATTCTCTCGCTTCGAGATGGAAGCACAGTTTTCGTGGAAACGCCGCTTTAAACTGGTCGGAAGTTATTCTTTTATACGCGGACGCAATAATTCGAATTTATTTAACGCGCTGCGAGGACTGAACGACGTTCCCATAGACACACGTGTTCCCATAAAACGTGGAAGAAATTCGTTTCCATGCCGCGCGCCGTCAGCCGGCGAAAGCTTGCGAGCATTGTAGTCGAATAAAGGGGGACGTAATAATACGTCCGCGGCACCTGGCCGCGTTTTAAAACGTCCAGCAGCTCGCGTCCCCGTCGCCCCTCCGCAACGGAAATTAAAAAGCTGTGCCCCGTTGCATCATCGCCGTTAAAGCGCGTTAATTATCGCGCTTATCGGTCGATGCCGGTGCGCGCGAACGCGAAAATAGCTCTCGTCGGGGGAATAAAGATATCATCGCGGAGATACGTCCATCCGGGCGTCTCGTTAGGCGTCCCAGGAAATTGGCTGGAACACCGCGGACTCACGAAAACTCCTCGTTTTGCTATCGCGAGAGAAAGAGGGAGGGGGAGGGAGAGAGAGAGAGAGAGAGAGAGAGAGAGAGGGAGAGAGAGAGGAAGAGGCGAAAAAGAAGCGCGACGAATTTGCGGTTTCGCCGGCGTTAAATCGAGCATGATCGCGGCGGGCCGGGCCCCGGAATCCGCGAATCGCGCCAACAGGGCGGAGGCGCTATGCTTCGACTAATCTACTAATTGGAGGGTGGCCCACGGAGCCACGGGGGTTACGCAGCAAATTGGGCTAATACAGGGGCAAACAGCGTGACGCCTATAAATACGCGGCATCGCCGGAATATTTTTGTGCCGCGAGTGCAACGCCGTCGATGCCACGCATACGCTGCGTCTCGTAACTATAAAGGCACCAAAAAAATCTCGCTTTTTATGACGTCGCAGGCCAGCGGAGATCAGGCACCATGGAATTGCTGTGCCTTTAGTTTCTCTTCCGACTAATTTGATTTTCATCGAATAAGCATGTTCAATTCTTGTATTCTTTTATTTTATATTCTTTTATTTTATTTGACTTTCTTTTATCTTATTTTATATTCCTTTATTATATATTTTACATTCTTTTATCTGATTTTATATTATTTCATCTTATTTCACATTCTTTTATCTTATTTTATATTCCTTTATTATATTTTACTTTCTTTTATCTTATTTTATATTCTTTTATTTTATTTTACACTCTTTTATCGTATTTTATATTCTTCTATTTTAATTCACATTCTTTTTTATTTTATTGTATACTCTCTTATTTTATTTCATATTTTTTAATAAATAATTTAGGTCGCCCTAATCGGCTCTACTACTACCTAATTAATACAATAATGAACGAAATACATGAACTATATACATGAACTCGCATACACGAGTCTGCCCCGAGAAACGACATTTTCCTGAAAAAGAAATAAATTTTGCACAGTAAAAAAAGACACGTTGTCTACCCCAATACGATTTCGAGCATGGCGCTGGTTCATTCATTAACATGTGAACTCGAACGGATAAAAACCGAGAATCTGTCGGTGGTTTTATAGTTATGAGACGCGGGGTATGCACGCACTCTCTCTCTCTCTCTCTCTCTCTCTCTCTCTCTCTCTCTCTCTCTCGCGTCGACAGCAGCTCACACGACCGGATCGATAGAGGTCACCGTGCATTATACGCGCTGCCGGTGCGGCACTTTTATCGGGCACGAAACTATTTTTCTTCCTTATCCGGCGCAAGCCACTCTGAAAACCCGTTTTCTTCGTTTCGGACAAAAAGTCGCGCCTCCGGCCGCTGCCGCTGCTTCGTTAGCAACCCCTATTGGACGTTAATATACTTCGCGAAATCACGAAGATCGCGCGTTGTTAACACTCGGCCGGTGTTTAGGGTCGAATCGTTTAGGGTCAGGCGAGAATTTCTTCGTTTTGATAACAGGAGAACGGTGTACGAATATCTTTCATTTGTATCGATTATTTTTATCTCTATCCTTTCCACAGTTTTCACGAGTTAATAAGTTGAAGCTAAGGGGTGACAATTTTGTTTCTTTAAATACCCCTCAGTTCCTTAAATTCCGCTCTGTAATTCGCTTTAGCCTAAACGCACGATATCCACAGTCTACTTATGACAGTGTAACACTTATTAGACAACCACGAAAGGAATAATTAGCAAGGAACTAATATATTGTTACGCGAAAATCATCAATTATCAATACGAAAAAATTCGTTGCATAACTTAATTATTACTACGATCAAAAATTTCTCCTATTTCTCCTATTTTCTATTTTTAATTAGAAACAGCCTGTGGAATGCAATTATGGCAGAATATCAGACAATGTGAACGAAAAAGTTTACTTACAGTTAAAATTTGCAATCGTTGAAACAGAAGCTCGGTTTCAGGATTCAACAACGAAAGCCAGTCTCGAAAATATCAGCCAGTCTCGGTATCAGGAAATATCGTTGAGAAGACAAATTGGAAGAAAGCTGCTCATCAGCCTGCCGATAACGAGCTACGTGCTACCTTCCTAAGCTGTTATCTTCGGGCACGTGTACGATCATCGACAGATTCAGAAAGTCACGCGTGGAATTCGAAGCAGCTAGAACCTGAACGCATCGTGCTGGACGGATTTCGTTCCGAGGGTTAACATTGCTGTTTATCCTTCAATTAACGCTTGTCCGGGGCGGAAGTCTCGGGGCCCACTAATTTCATATAACCGCAGTGCTCAAGGAGCCAGCGGCGGCGCACGTGAAATTTCAATTAAGGATATGGAAGGATACACCCTCGGACGTAATTCTCGCGGACGAGCCAACAACGGAAGGTACTTTCTTCGGCGCCCCGCTCTGTTAATTGCCGACGCACCGGATCTACTTAAAGCGCGATGTGAATTCTCATTTAGGCGACATTCCAGCGAGGACGGGAGAGGTGTCGTGTGGACAGAGCTTAACGCGCAAAGGCGGCTCAAGTGTTTGAGGGTGGTGAGAGAGAGAGAGAGAGAGAGAGAGAGAGAGAGAGAGAGCGAGAAAGGAGAGCGAGGAGAGAAAGAGGGCGAGATAGTGAGCGAGGAGAGAAAGAGAGCGAGAGAGGAGAGCGAGGAGAGAAAGAGAGCGAGGAGAGAAAGAGAGCGAGGAGAGAAAGAGAGCGAGAGATGAGAGCGAGAGATGAGAGCGAGGAGAGAAAGAGAGCGAGACAGTAGAGCGAGGAGAGAAAGAGAGCGAGAAGAGAGAGAGAGAGACAGAGAGAGACAGAGAGAGAGAGAGAGAGAGAGAGAAGTCTGCTACTTCTCACCCTCCAGAAACGGGTAGCGCGCCGCGTTCCTATAATAAGTCCTTAACGACCTTTCTAAATGCAGTCGGTGCCTACACGACCACTACCCACTATGTGACAAGAGCATCCATTAGACCGAGGGTTACGTGGTTCGTAGTGCGTGGGGTCGAACTGGTCGATGAAGGGTGGACCCGAGCCATGAGCCGACAGGAACGGCCAATCTTTTCTCATTCGGTAGCAGAAAATGCTCTTTCCCGAATCTCGCCTCATTATTCAACGTCTGATCCGAAAGAATCTGCGACGCGGGCTAGAGTTCGGCATATTTTATTCGTGTAATGAATAGAATTTTAGTCGCACAATTCAATCGATATATTATTCGACATATTATCCAAGAGAAATTTTATTCAAAGAATCTATTCGAAAATTGTATTCGAAATATTGATTAGAGTGAAATTGTATTCGAAATATTGATTCGAATGAAATTGTATTCGAAATATTTATTCAAATGCAATTGTATTCGAAATATTAATTCGAATAAAACTGCATTCGAAATATCAATTCGAATAAAACTGTATTCGAAATATTGATTCGAATAAAACTGCATTCGAAATATCGATTCGAATAAAACAGCATTCGAAATGTTAATTCGAACAAAATTGTATTCTAAATATAATTGTATTCAAAAATATCATCCAATATCATCCATTATCCAAAGAAGCTCAATGACAAAATGTTCGCAAATTACGTTTACCATTCGAGAGCTACATTTCGTGTACTCACAGACTGCTGGATTCAATAAATCCAGCAATTTACGGCTAATTAAAAGCCGCCGATTTATAAAGAGCGTGGCTCGGCGTATTCGCGAACAGAGTCATTGATTTTAGAGTTCGCATAATTAGCAGACTGTGGACGATAATCATCGCACAAATAAGAACTTTCGTAGAAAAAAAAAGCAAAAAAAATGTAATAGTACCGGCATTGAATGCGATTTCATTTCCTCTGCGGTGAATTAAAAGCCGAACACGGAGACGTATCGAATTTGTTCAAAGCCGCCCCGCTATTTATACGTGGTTCGAACATTTCCATACACGGGAGAAACGTATTTTCGTGATTGCGGAAAGTCCGACCGACGGCACTTTTGTCGGAGAAGCGATCGTCGTTGATTTTATACATCGTTTATAGGAATGAATTGATATTGATATTTCAATTACACCGTATTGAGTATGTATCGCGTTCTACATTTCCGTCCGTTCGACCGTTCCGATTAAACTGCGGATTCTATTCAATCATCGCGAATGCGAGCGGGATAGAATGGAAAACGTTAAACGAACGAAACGAATTTTCAAATAATGTTACACCGTGCTCTCGATCGCTGCGAATTATTCGTGCGTCGAAATCGAAATAATTCGATCGATTGAACCGAGCATAGAGTTAAGTGAAACTGCATTTATAAGTTAAGCTAATACTAGAACCAAGTTGAACTAGTATTAGGATCAAGTTAAATTTCATCCTAGCGAGCGATTCTAGTAAAAACTAATTTATTCACCAGCGTCGCAAGAACATGAATTTAACATGATAAAGGTGGAAATTAATTTCTATTATCTGCTTGTTTGTGACAATTAAAAAGGACCAGCTTTATATCCAATAATCATAAAGACTCTTTTCATAGAAAACGATCGAACCAGTTCCATAATTCAAGCACGCATAGTCACAAAAATTAAAAGTCCAAATAGAGTTCTAAATAAATTAAATGTTGCAATTTAACCGCGAATCTTATGCATTTACGGAAAAATAAATTCAGTAATTGCGATAGAAAATACTAGAAAGATTAAAAAAAAAAATGAAAAACGTCGGTGAAACGTGTGAAACGCGAAAAACGAAGAAATGAACGGCGTCGAAGTTCCAGCAGCCTGCAAAAATGTCGCGAAACCGTCGGAAACAACGAGGCGTCGAAAATCCGTCGTAAAAAAATCGCGTCCCGAATACCGGCGACGGCCGTTAAAATCGCGATTCCCGCCGAAAGGCGACCGCAACGAGTTCGAAAGGTATCTGTTGCGCTCTGCGAAGCCGAGGAAAAACGCGGCGATCATTTTCGAGCGCGGCAATGGTCCGGAATGATGCAACGCGAGCACGGAGCACGGTCCGCGGAGCCGGTGCAGCAGCCGTATGCGGCGAGCGTTTACAGGCTGCAGGTGCACCTGTGCCGGTGCAATAATTCAATGGATCGGAGCGGGTCCGGCGCGCTGTTCGCGGAGGCACGAAAGAACACGGGAGCCCCTGGTGAAACGGCGGGCATGATAAATCGCGTGGACGTCGCGAGCCGTCGGTGCATCGTCGACGTCGATTATTAAGAAGTAAAAGTCTCGGCGAACGCGACCGCGAACAAAGCCGCCGAAACGACGGCCCGCGCGACGCGTTTTCGCCGGGACGCCTGGCGACGGCGCGGTGCAATAATTCAATTTCTTGCAGAAACGCGAAACGAGACGGAGACACGGGGATCGTAAAAAGCGCGGGGTGCATGCGAACGATGGATGCGAACGATGGAACTTCGGGGCGTTTCGTCGGAAGTTCGCAGCCGAGGACGGGATGGGGTCGCGAAGAAATCGCGCAAATTGACGGGAAGGAAGAAAAGGAGAAAGAGAGAGAAAAGAACGGGGCCGTTTTTTTTACGAGACCGTGCTGAACTCGATGCTGAATTTCCTCGACAATGCCGCGAAGTCGTCGTTATGGAAACGGTTATCGATTCCGCGCCGTGTTTAACACTTTCTCGGCCGGAGTTCTACAACTCTCTGTTCTAAAATCGAAGGATCGACAGTGGAGAATATTTTTAAAAAAGTTGTCCCCGAAAACTGTGATTATTTTAGACCAAGGTATTGCGTAAAATTTGTTTTCACATTTAAAAAAGTGCAGGTCTTTTATATGCATAATATTCGCGAAGAAATTTCACGCGTTCGAAGATCAAGAGTTCAGAATATTTGAAAAGCTTGGGAATATTTAAAGAAAAGAAGGAGAAAAGGGAACAGAACTCGTCTTGATCTATTAAGCGAATTATTAAAGTCGATGAAGCTGTGAAATTAAAGTCAACGCAGCTGTGAAAGAAACCATAGCGCAACGGGTTCAAATGATTCTGCAGATAATTAAATTAAATTAATTTATATTTTATTATATTATATTAAATTCAATTACATTATATTAAATTAAATGACATTTTATTAGATTAAATTAAATTATATTAAATTAATTTATATTATATATTGAATTATTTATAATTATTAGTGAAATATTAAAAACATTATTGGTAAAGCATACCCTCTACTACAAATACGAATCAAGTACGACAGGCTGAAATGTACAGGGTGTCCCAAAAATATCCTCAACGATTATAAAAACGAGCCGCAATGCTCGATTATTCCCATATTGTCCATTTCTATGTACATTACTCGTGTCAATTACGGAGAATTTACTATAAACCGGCGCATCGAGCACCGACTCGAGAAACGCTCTGCAAGATGGACGAATCGTACGCGAAGTATCGCGGCCGGAACACGCAAGATCGAGTCCTAGGTCGAGTATCTCGAGTTTCTCGATTCCCGAATCGATTGGATCGTAATTCCGCGAGACCTGGCACATCCACCGCTGTCGGAGGCCCGATTATATCGGTACATATTCAAGTTCAAGGTCGACTGCATCCAGTTTCTTGAGTCACGGATCGGCCAGACCGGGTTCCTCAAGTGCAGGGTCGTCTGTATCAGGTTTCTTGAGTCTTGGCTCGGCCGTATGGGTCTCTTCGTCTCTAGAAGAATGACCGTCGCCGCGCCGCAGCCGCCGCCGTCGCCTTCGCCAGAGTCCTCTACGACTCTTTCAGAATCCTGAACGAACTACCATGCGTTCCGTATCCGGTTTCACGGGGCTGACATTACCCTCGCGATTCCAACGGTCGTCGATATATCATAATTAGACCGCGGACTTTATCCATTTATTTCGGTCTTCAGCGTTTTCTTCTTGTTTTCAGCGAGTCGCATTTCCGAGAAAACGTTGACTCACGCGCGAGATAAATTACGGTTGAGTTTTAATTGTGTTTAAATTATGTCGTCGTTGTGATTAAGTCATTGAAGTTACTGTTAATTGACTTAAGTCAATAATTTAACCGAACAATGAATTAAACAATGGACGTGTTAAGAAAGAATGCACATGTTAACAAAAATAATGCACGTGTCAAGAAAGAATGCACGTGTTATTAAACAGTGCACGTGTTAACAAAGAAATGCACATGCTATTAAACAATGCACATGTTAACAAAAAGAATGCACGTGTTATAAAACAATGCACACGTTAAGAAAGAATGCACGTGTTAACAAAGAAATGCACATGCTATTAAACAATGCACATGTTAACAAAAAGAATGCACGTGTTATAAAACAATGCACACGTTAAGAAAGAATGCACGTGTTAATAAAGAAATGCACATGCTATTAAACAATGCACATGTTAACAAAAAGAATGCACGTGTTATAAAACAATGCACACGTTAAGAAAGAATGCACATGTTAACAAAAAAATGCACATGTTATTAAACAATGCACACAATAAGACCCTTGATCAGCTGATCTCGCGTCTTATCGGTCACTGTTTTTCGTTAATAACTCGTAAACAATGCCACGGATTGCACTTTCGCTAAGGAAAAAGTTACTTCGAATGACTTCAGGAATCTCCCATTTCCGGACTGCGAGACATTTTTGGGACACCCTGTGTATCAGCGTTCCACCCCGAGCAACGTGCGTTCCAAGCCGACGTTAGAACGCGTCCTCGAACGGCCGGGTACCGTTAGGCCTTTTAAGGCCCAACTCAATGAGTCAGAGATCGCTTAAATTGTCATCCGGCATTGCCACCCACCGGCGACGCCTCTCGCCCGTTGTCTATGCAAAACCGCGTCCCCGCCCCCCGCCGCGGGTGCGTTCCCCCGCCGGTAATCGATCTTCGAGAATGTCACCGATGCCCCGTCGCGAGCGATTCAACCGGAGCCGGGGGCCCGGCTCTCTTTCCACGTCCCGTATCTCATCGTCGCGTCTCAAAAGAAAACACCGCGAACACAAAGCTGTACTTGGCCGGCTCGGGAACGATTGCGACACGCCGCGCCGTCGCCGTCCGCCGCGCTCGCGGACGAAAGAGAAGGAAAAAGGACACACACCGGCAGCGCTCATTCTTGAACTCCTTCCATTCATCCGCGGAATGTCGCAATCGGCGACGTACGTTTCATTCATAAAAATGCGGTTCGAGGCGAGCCGAAGCCCGATCGGAGCACTAGGTGCGCGCGCGAGCGCGTCGCGGAACCTGTCGCGTCGCAACGACGCGTTCGCTGTTGCCAACTTTTTCGTCGACGCGTCGGAAATAATCGCGCGAACGTTCGCGGAATGTTGTTTCGCAGAATCGTCGGCCACATCGACGACCGTGCGCAGCTGGTCGACTTTGTTATTATAGTTTATGTTTTTACAGTAAATTCTCTTCCTAATTAGCGCTCGGTTAAGCACAAAAATGAACAATTTCGGAAGAGAAGATACGATTACAGTAATGTCTTCCTAACTGACGCTTAGGTTGTTTTCAAAAATGGACAATTTGGGAAGAGGAGGTATCTAGTTTTTATAATTGTTGACAATCGGTAACTATAAAAATGAGTCGCAAGGCTCGAATAATCGTATCTCCTCTTCCCAAATTGTCCAATTTTGTGGGCAATCCGAGCGTCAATTAAAGAGACATTACTGTATTCAGCTCATTTTTATAATCGTTGACAATCGGCAACTGTAAAAATGAGCAACGAGGCTCGAAGACGATTTTTATTATAATATATCCTTGAACGAGGAAATTCGTGTAAAAATTTCTGACTAAAAAACATCTTTACAATATCAAGGATTGTAACGGAAAGAAGATCAGAAAAAGTCAAAACAACTATTTTAACTGGTTCGGTAGTTCTAGTGTTAACATTAAATAAAACTTAGTTAAGTGTCACTCAAATATTTAAATGCAATTCAATTTATTCAAACATTAATTCATCGTTATTTGAATGAACCCTTTGCACTCGAGACTATTTTAATTCCAAAATGAAGACATCTGCTTCAACTTACAGGATTTCCATTTGGCACGATTACTTTTATTTATTGAATGAATGTATCGAATTTATTATTTGATCGAAATTGAACGTTTACAGAAAATTTCTCCATTATTTAACGATTTATCGGACGCAGGCAAATTTGATAACGTGAAAATTCTTTTGAAGTATTCTTCTTAAGTGTAGCAATTTTTAGCGCCGCCTCAGAGTCGCCACTCGGGTGCAAAGGGTTAAGTCACTAAAAAGATCCAACAGGCGCGTCGACGCGTAGCGATTCGTCGCAGCAGGCGATACCTAATGCACGACTTTACACGATCCTCCGTACAGTTCGATCGGCATTTGCATTTTCGCATCGGGGACGCGCGGTTTAAATGGCCGCGAAGCCATTGTTTCACGCGGCGGCGGGTCTAAAACGCGGATGAACTTATCCCCCCTCCCTCCTGCTCTTTTCACCTTTTCTCGGCTGCAGCCGCTCGAGTCGCAGACCCATCGCGGGTCGAATCAAAGGTCAGTGTGTGCTGCTTGCTCCGTTGCTGGCTCTGTTTAGTCGATAATGCCGGGCGATCACGAACAGGGTCGCGTGCGAAATTCCGCGGGAGGGTGCACGTTCTCACCGATGCGCCCCGGATGCGCCTCTACGAACGGCGTGATCGCTGCTCCGGTTTCGAGCTTCCGCTTCTCCTCGATTACAGAGAGGCGTCTTCCTCGTCGTCGTCGTCTTCATCTTCGTCTTCATCGTCTCGTCATCGTCGTCGTGGTGCGGGCTCTTTTAACATCGCATCGGGGCTCGACGCCTTCGAGAGACTGCTCTACAGGGTGCTTGGCAGGGTGCTGCCAAGGGCGCTGCTCGAACAGCTGGTGGCTCACACTTGGCTGGATCGCGCGATGCGCAACCGAGGAATGATTGTACAAAGCGATTTCGAGGTTCACTTTGAGAGCAACTAAATCGACTGTTAAATTAATAACGCGAAATTTTACCTCTGTGTGTGTGTATGAAAATACGCGGTTTTCGCGTTCATACGCGTTCTTACACAATGATACGTAACGTGGAAAATGCCAGAGAACGTACACCCTGAGGCCACGTTATTTTTGTGTCAATGTATGTATTTTGCATATCCGGAACAATTTACAAGATAAGTATTTATATATGCCCAGCCTTGGCTCTTCAATTATGGATACTTGAAATGGCACGTGAAACCGAAACGACGAATATTTCACCGCGATCGCACGTGGACGCAGTAATAGGTACATCACCGCGGTAATATGTGCACGCGTGTGGTTTCTTTGCGTCAAGTTTTTTCATGGAATTCGTGCTCCTGAAGATGCAATATTTTGAGAGAAGTGTAATGAAGAGAGAGAAGTAAATGTTCGAGTTGAAGAATAATAGGTCGAGTTGTCAATTTATTAGCGTAAAAGGTGTTATTCGTTCGGTCAAAGTTCGTTTTCATTGCGAAACCTTGCGAAACCGCAGTAATACCTACACTTGCCCTATTACTCGATCTAAGAAGAACACAAAATGTTTCTGAACCAATTAAAATCGTTCCATATCGAGCTAATATGGAACTAAAAATGGAGCTAATATGGAGCTAAAATAATAATTACGTCGAGCTCGATTTTACTTTCGACTTCCGTAGAATTAAACGTATAATTCGACGAAGAATTTTACGAATCGCCGCGCTTGCGACTTCACTTCCGGCCAACGAAAATGCGCCGCAATCTTGGAACATTGTTGCACCGCGAGCGACATTAAGCCCGAGTGAATAATAGTCTATTGTACACCGGCGAAGATAATTGCAGCCACCCCACGGAACGAGAGCCGGGGCCCCCTCGATTTCAATCTAAATCCTCCGCCTTTCGATCACAGAATCGTTTTTCCGAGTGTGTTCCATTACCGCTCGGCTTGTTCGAACGCGGAGTAACATCGGTCGAGGAGATCGCGGCTCTCAAATCGAACACGATCCCCGCCGTTAATTACCGGCGTAGAACGATCCGGTGAACGAAAGAATACTTGGGGGGGAGGGGAGAGAAGAGAAGAAAAGAAAAAGGAAAGAAAAAGGAAAGAAGCCAGCTGATCGTCGTGTCCACGGGGTCTAACGATCTCCCCCGCCGTGGTAATTAATCTAACGATACGAATCTCGCGGTTTTTTTAATCGTCCGGACAAACGCTAATTAGAAGCGATATATTATCCCCGGTGGCTTATCAGCGGAAGAGAACTTGAATAATTCAAGGCATGATTACCGTCAAGGTGAGCCGGTCTCTTCGTGAGGTCACTAACTATTCGCCCGGCCGACCGGCGCGGCTCCGCTGCAGCAATTAAATTCGCCCGGCGAGAAGAGAAGAAGCCGAAAGTACGTGCGTACGTATTTCGAGCCGCCGGAATTCGTTTGTTTTATGCCGGGGAGCTCCCGAAACGGTGGCGCGCGCGGTACACACGTCGTTTACTCCGGGGCTAACAGCCCGGAGGATGATTTATGTTAGCCGAGATACGCGGAGGCTGGGTGTCCTCGACCAGAAATCTATTCATTCATCTCCTGACGCAAACGTTCGCGGTGCAACGTCTATCTATCATTTAACGGCTCGATTCGCTGTGAACCGCGATGAAAGATCGCGAATCATGGCGAAAGATCGCCACTGTTCGCCGGTTTCGGGTACGGAAATTTGAAGAATCGAGTCGCCGGGACTGGCTGGACCGGGGACGGCGAATCTATGACCCCCGGGTCAGACGATGACTCGCGCAGGATTTTTAAATGGCCCACAGGTTGATTCTTATAAAGTTAATTTTTATATTATTAAAGAGGGAACGGGCAATCAAAAATATATGTCTAATGTAATAAGTAACTTTAATAAAATAACTGTAATATAATAATTGTGATAAAATCACTATGATCAAATCACTGTGATCAAATCACTGTGATAAAATCACTGTGATAAAATCACTGTGATAAAATCACTGTAAGAAAATAACTGTAAGAAAATAACTGTATTAAAATAACTGCAATAAAATAATTTTATTATACATACACATAACTGTAACTATATCTATTAACAAATAATATTTTATAGTATATATATATATGATTTTCTTTATTCTTTGTTCACTCGAGTGCTCAGTGCAGGGCCGACTGGCAACATGGCGCCACCTGATGCAATAATCCACGTTATCACCCTATTTATTTCAACTTTTTAACGTCGACCTTCATTTTTTGCTCTCCACTTGCAAAAGTAAAAGTTGCGAAAGGAAACGAAAACTTTTCAGAGGATCTTAAAATTGAGAACCAAAAGAACTATCTACTTTTGAACCATCCTCCCCTCCCCTTCTCCTAGCGACATCACTGACTTAGTGATCCACGAGTTAATATAAAAAAAAAAAATAATGAACAAAATTTGACCCACTTATCAAAGGTTCGCCATTACTGAACTAGACACTATGTATTTAGTATTCGTGATCGACTACCGTCGACAGCTATGATAGACAACCCAAGAAGAAGCACTATACTTTAGCGCGCGTAATTCCACCTCGTGCCGTTCGGAACGGATTACAATAAACAACGCGCGCGCTGCCAAGAAGCAGTGTACACGACCGACATGTATTTAATCATTTGGCCGTCGTTTCGGTGCCGATCGTGCGCCGACGGGATTTTTCTACGAGCCGCGCCGGTTTATTAATCACCGTTTGATCATCCGTGCAGCGCGCGGTTTGTCGCGCAAATATTTACGCCGAGTATGTACGTATTTTCAACGATCCCGATTGGTCGCGGCTAAAGCTTTCACGCATACACAGGAACTGCGATGAATTGTATCGCGAGAATTATGGTTGTTAATTGTACCGTGAAAATCATGTTTATCCGGCGCGCGATCTGTATTTATTTGCCGACGATCGTTACATCTCTGTTTTCGTGATCTTTATTCGCGTGCTCGAATAAGCGAGCTTTTTCATTGTCGGCGCGTATTTCGTCCGCGCCCGAACACAGGATTTTGCGTTTCTAGGTGAACCCGAAATCGCCGCTACCGCTGCCGAGCTTTCGCTATTTTTACACGGTGTGCAGATGCACGGGCCTTTAGCCGTCGCGATGTACGCGCAGGTTCGCGAGACTTTGCGAACACCCGGGAGAATCTACACACGAGTAATTATTTTTTTTAATCGAACACTTTTACTCCGGTTTTTACAACGATCGCAATTCCCGTTTCAATGGCGGAGAGAGCTTTTGTTGCTGCTACGAATTTTCGAAACATTTTTGTACCGCACCGGGGTTAATTAATAAAATGTTCCACCCTTTGTACGTTTTGGTAGAACATGGGCTTGATAAAAGTTTGTCTCAGCAACGGGGCCACTATCGTTGTCGCTGAAAGCCGGGTACTCTGCGAACAGAGCGCGCTGTTTTATACGAACGAAATGGTTTGTGGATGGTATAGGCGATTTTTAACAATTTAATAGAGAATTTTAACGAATTCTCTGTCGGACGTAAAAATGTGATTGTTTCCATCATTGTTTCACAGTTTTTCAGAGTAACGATTGAAAATGTGTTCGCAAGATTGTACGATTCAGAAAGTATTCGCCGGATTCATGATTCAAAAACGTATTCGCTGAACTAATAATTCAAGAAATATTCGCCGGACTGATAATTCAAAAAATATTCGTCGGGCTAATAATTCAAGAAGTACTCGTCGGTTGAATAATTCAAAAAATATTCGTCGAACTAATAATTCAAAAAATATTCGCCGGACTAATAATTCAAGAAGTACTCGTCGGAATAATAATTCAACAAATATTCGTCGGGCTAATAATTCAAGAAGTATTCGCCAGACTAATAATCCAAAAAATATTCGCCGGACTAATAATTCAAGAAGTACTCGTCGGTCGAATAATTCAAAAAATATTCGCCGGTCTAATAATTCAAGAAATATTCGCCAGACTAATAATTCAAACAATATTCGCCGTACTAATAATCCAAAAAATATTCGCCAGACTAATAATACAAAAGCTATTTGCCAGACCAACGATTCAGAAGATACTCTCCAGACTAACACGCTTGAAAAAATATTCGCCAGATCAACGATTGAAAAAGTATTCTTCACAGACTAACGTTTAAAACAATATTATCGAAACTAACGATTCCAGAAGCCGTTAGCCAGACACCACCCACTTAAAAAATACTCTCCAGACCAACGATTGAAAATATATTCACCATATTAACGCACGACCGAACGCGAGCTCGCTAAAAAACGCGATAGGTTCAATCGAAGATGGTTGCAGCCGATCGTCGGAATCGATAGAGCAGGAATATCGAATAAGGGTTTCCCGTGGCAATTTCGCCTTAGAGAAAGAAGCGAGATCGATCGTTGATAGTCCGGGGAGCGAAATTCTAAAGTTAGACCGTCTCTGCATAATTTCTGTTCGGCGTGTGTTCCCGGCGCTGCGAGAGAGACTTCGCTAACCGAAGAAGAAATTCCGCTGATGTAACTGCGGTCTGCGCGCGGCCGTTCGACCGAATATCTCGCATTCCCGGCCGCATAAATTTCGAGCAAACATTTAAAAGCCCGCTGTTCCCGGGCACCCGAGAGAGAGAAAGAGAGAGAGAGCAGCCTTTGTTTCTTCGCTGGCTGCCGGTCTCCTTTCCGCACGATCGCGCGGAAACCGATCCGTCTGTCAGCGGCAGATTCCCGAAGCTTCTAATTCCTTTATCGGGCAACGGGAATGTGTACAGCGCGCGGGAAAAATCGCGAAACGGATGTGGGCCATCGGTTTTTTTGTCGCCGAATGCGCTGGCGGAATTCTTATCTGGGTCACGGGCCGTTTGTCGTTGACGAAAGGGAAACATTTGGGACGAAAAATTGAAGCGATCGCGAGCGACGGGAAACGCCTAGTTTGACGAAATGCGCGGACTCGGTGGAATTTTTCTCGGAGATGCCGTTTCCAGTGAAACAAAGCTCGATCCTTCTGCTTCAGTTTGAAAAAAAAGTTACGCAGCTGCGATTTTTTCGCGCAAGGTTGCAGCATTTTGAAGTAACCCTTGCGTGATTATCGTGTGCAGGTTAAGGGTTGCAGGATTCCAGGATTACAGCGACGAGGGTGCGTCGAACTTAAAATCTAAAAGCGTCATCTTAAAGTAGAGATATCAAGCTTTAATTCGAAAGTAGAAGGATCATCGTACGATGATATCTCGCGGAGGTATCGTCGGTCGGAGTTGGCCAATTTTTAGCAAAGATTGTTCTGTGCTATAATCTTGTCGAGCAGTGCATTTACAGCGTAGATAATCTAAAAATCGCTCTACATAGTATAGTTTAATTGTTCTGAGGAGATTTGTGTTCTGATGAGCGACGAGATTTTTGGCCGATCGATTTATGGAATCCGTTTCACCAGAAATTCCAGCTGTTCGTTCGAAGCGCGCGGTGAACTCCGACAGATTCGTGGCGCACACGACCCAAATATCTCGCACGAAAGTGCAGCATAGGCGAGCAAGGCCGTATCAAAGGATCGAACTCGAAACGGCCTGCTTTTCACCGCGATATCAGAAACACGATGAGCGGCTGCGAATGTAATCGGGCGCGGCGAGTCCGCGAGTCGTATTCCCGAAGACAAAAAGTTTCGACGCGTCCCAGAAACCCGGTTGGAATTTAGCGCTTGCACGGGCCAACGTGGGTTTCTTGCCTTTTCCGAGGACTTCTAATTGACGCTAGCCGAAAGAAACGGGCCGGATTCACCGGCGGAATTTCACCTGTCCCCTGTTACGTACGAGGCACAATGAAATTCCGGAGAAGGTAATGCCGTCGATCGCTTTGTTTCGTTACCTTTTCCCACGGTGTTTAACATTCAGCCGTCGAGCCGACTGTTGCTCCTCTCTTTCTCTCGCTGAAATTCGAACCTTCCTGTCCTTCCGAACATTCGTCGGCGACGGATTTGACGGCGGAATCGTAAGCCGATTGCGTGTCCGCAAGAGGTTCGTCGGAGGAATTGGGTGTCCCGGATGCAAGTCGAAACCGGAGTTGCTCGATGTTTTATTCGGACGACGAGGAGAAGATAAACGGCGACGAGAAAAAAATTTTTATTCGACATTAACGAGCACAAATTTCTGAACATTCGATCGAAAATAATAATTTAACTGCATCGAAATTGATTCGAATACGATTTTATTCGACGCTGTATCTAGGTACAAATTGATCCCAGTGAGATTTGATTCGAATAAGAATTCAATTGTATAAGATTTTATTCGAATAAGAATTCATTCGTATAAGATTTGATTCGAATAAGAATTCGATTGTATAAGAATTCATTCGAATCAGAATTCATTCGAATCAGAATTCATTCTAACAAGAATTCATTCGAATAAGAATTCTACAATTCGAAAAAAAAAATTCTTTATTCGAATAACTCGAAAATGTAAAATTTTCAAGAAATTATGGCTTCGAAGCGCTGGTTCTGATTTTGGGAGTCCGAAAGATAACGTAACAGTAGAATCCTGCGTATCAATGCTTCCGGCGGGTTTTAAGTGACCCGATAGACACATCAGATCTTCGTTAACTTTGCATCTCCTCCGATCCTTCACCTTTTTTCCGAGCATCAATAATTCCAAGTATACTTTCTCCGAGTCAGACGACGTTGATCTCCGAAGATTGGTCTACATACAGATGATCCATCTATTCTCGACTGATCTTATCCGGATGAGTCGTGACGGCAAAGTGAACCGGAGTGCAACGGAACCATATTACATTCTTTCCTTATTTCCTTCAACGCGAATCGCGTGCTCGCGTTCCTTTTTTTCTGCGAGGCTCTTCGCAAGATTCTACGTTCCCTCTGCGTCGACTTTTTTGTCTCTCTTTCTCTCGCTTTCTTGTTTCTTCGCTCTTTCGGCTCTCTCGGCTCTCTGGGCTCTCTCGTTCTCTCGGCTATCTCAGCTCTCTCGTTCTCTCTCTCTCTCTCTCTCTCTCTCTCGGCTCTCTCAGCTCTCCCGCTCTCTCGCTCTCCTGGTCTCTCGCTCTCCTGGTCTCTCGATCTCCTGGTCTCTAGCTCTCCTGCTCTCTCATCTCTCTCTCTCTCTCTCTCTCTCTCCCTCTCTCTCTCTCTCTCTCTTCCATCTCTCGTCTCTCCCTCTTCGTCAAATTTTTTTCTCGTCGCTCTCCTTTCATTTTTCCTATCTCCTTCGAGCCGGAATATCCGGAAACGAGAGAGGATTTCGCTCGATCGAGTTGCACATCTCCCCGCCCCACTCCTCGCGCGCGACAGATATAATTGCGAATGAGATTATACCCCCCGTTGCAAATCCTATTCAACGCTTTCACGTGGCCCGCCGTTTCGTGCATTTTCGCCGGATGGATATGCCCCGGAGGCAAAAAGGAGCCGGGTTTTATCCAATAACGCGCCGTTCGTCAATTATAATGGCCTCGGCTGGCGATCCGCGGCGCGTAATTGAACGTTACGTTCCATTAAAAAAAATTCGCGGATGTTTCATTTCCTATTGTTTCATATCAATACCCGATGCGAAGACATTCGCTCGTTCGCTATTCCGCGTTTTTACCAGACGTTGCAACTTATCGGAGTTATTAAAAGAAACGAGATTACTTTAGTTAGTTTCCGTGTCGCACGATCTCGTCTCGCAATAATTATATTATATATATTTTTATATATTATTATATTATATATATTTTTATATATTATTATATTATATATATATTATATTATATACTATATATATATTATATTATATACTATATACAGTTCGAAGCAGCGCTCATTGAAATCGCATTTGCCCGCGCGATAAGCAAGAATGATGGGGAGCCGATGCGCGGGCGATAAGGGAACACGTTCTTCGCGGGGCCAGGCGCAGAAAAAAAAAGAAAAAACGATCCTTATTATTTCCGATCTAATCGCGACGAAGCACAGCGATTCGCCCATACGTCCGCGGATTTTCTGTCTGCACGTCGCTGTTAACTGTATCGCATGCTGCACACGACGCACTTCCTGCGGGTGAATTCCTTAACGAACTAGTTTCCAGCCGCGTTTGCATTTCGCGCGCGTCGCGTCGCGCGTGGTTTCTCGCTCGGGACGCACGGAATCGCTCGCTCGTTCGCTCGCTCGCTTGCTTGCTTGCTCGCGCTAGTTAGCATTTTGACCGAACACGGGCTTAATTTCGAGTACCGTTACCGGCACACTCGACCGGCGAGTTTTTGTCGGATCTAATTCGTAATCGCTAAACGGAACCGATCGCTCGAGCTTGTTAGCGAACGTTAGCGTGGACGACGTGCGCGGACAAATTCGAAAGCAACAGTGAAACGGTGAAGAACAACGATGTAAATCGGTGATTATCCAGGTGACGAAAGCACCTGCGAAAAACGTGTTCGAACATACCGGAGAAAAATTATTAACGTCTGTTCAATGCTTCGTAAGAATTAAGAGACTGAGATTAGTGTGGATTGGTTCGCCATTTTCTTTTTCTTTATAATGTTGGCTTTTATTGAGTTTATTCGATCGTTTCCTGCGACTACTTTATTATTTATTATTTCAACGATTTTTAAATTCTATCAATTTAAGGAGAATATATTTTATCCGAATTAATAGCGGCGTTATTGGGGTTCGGATAATAGAGCAATTATCTAGCTGAGTTAGTCGATTAGCAGTCGAACTTACAGTTTGATTTCTCAACTTCTTTGAGTATATTTTTTTTTTGGTTCTCTTTGTGGATTCGTTAGTTTTAGAGATTTTTGCACTGATTCTGTTATGTCAGCCGAAATGACCGGTGTTTTATATTTTTTATTCTAAAATAGTTGAAATTATAAAGAGTCTTTTGTGCGTGATGGTTGGAATGGGAAGTCTAAATAAGGAAATATTAACGAAATCGCTATCATATATTTACACTTAATATTTGTATTATTATGTATTATATTATTATATTATATTTATATTATTATTCATATATACATATTCATATTTATATTAATATTAATATTCATATATACATATTCATATTTATATTAATATTAATATTCATATATACATATTCATACTTATATTAATATTAATATTCGCATATACATATTCATATTGAAATTCACATTTATATTCATATTTATACCTACATTCATATTTCTCCCCTAACCCTGTGCCATAAGAGATGTTCAAGGTTGATAAATTGAAGTTCCTCTTCATCGCAGTGCTTGCAAAATGATCCCCGAAGATCTCGGATTTGCATAAAAAAATAAAAGAAAGCCAAATGATAACTTTCGATTGTAACGCAACTCGGCGGCCAGACAAAAGCCGTCAAGAGCCGTATAAAACGGCCTTCGAAACACGCACGATGCGCGACTGTGGTCCCCGCAACGCCGCAACCTTCAACTTGCCCCCGAGCCACTCGAGATCAATTTATTATGAGTCTGCAGTTTCCAGTGACCAGGATCGATGGATCACGGATACGCCCCACCGATTCAAGCTCGACGGTGTGATCGGCAACGCTAATTAACGTCTCATCAATTAAACGGTACAACTTCTACGTCGAAAACAAAGTCGGCTTTCCGGCCACGTCCCGGGGGTATCCGGCCGCCATTTCGATATGGCAGTTCAATATTGTGCATACATATACGTATATGTATGTAACATATATACGTATGCGCGCGAAGACGACCTCGAGACAACCGTGGCTTCTTTCATTCTTCTCTAAAAGAACACGCTAGCGCTAAACAATGTATGTCAGCCTTCGAACGAGGAACCTTGACACCGAAGAGGACTGAAACACGACACTCCCTTCGGACTCTGCCGAGCGACCTTGAAACCGCTCCGAGTAAATCTCCTATTTATTCCCCCGAGGAAAGAAAGGGAATACGAAATTCTGTAGGGACACCAAGGCGACTCGCTACGAAACTTTCTCGTCGTATTCTCGTCCCTGGTTAACAGAATCACGAAGTTTCTACGATCGTAACACTTTCTATGGAGCTACTAATCGATCTCTAATTAATCGAGTTACAACGGTGAAACCTCGATTGTTATTTCATTGTTTGAACGGTTATCAGAGGATTGTGTATTTTTGCTTGATCGTGGGAAATTTGAGTTGCTGTTTGAAATAGCGAAAGTAGCGAAAGAGTTAATGTCGATGAATTATTGTTAGTCTGTTAGAATTGTTTAAAAAAGGAAGAACGTTCTCGGTAAAGTTTTCCCAATTTTCCTTCAACTTGTAAACAACAATGGATGATTTGGAAAGAGAAGATACGATTATTCGAGCCTCGTGGATCATTTTTATCGTTGCCGATTGTCGACAATTATTAAGGAAAATTTGGGAGAATTTCACTATATTTATTAGTTGTCAATTGACTCGATTGTTGGAAGGGTCGCTTCGTTAATTTAGTGGCAAATTTCATGTTCATCGATTTTTAAATAAACCATTTTGCAAACGTTATTAAGATTGTATCACAATGCTGTCTCTGGCGCGGTTGATTGCAATGTTCATAAAGTCAATTGTTATAGTTATCGAACCTCCTAATAGGCTCCTATCAAAAAGGAGACTTCAGTTTCAAAAAGAAGAGGTCGTAATCCGATCCAAAAAATAACGCGTCGCGAACCAAGGGTTATTGAGATAAGGCGGATGTCTGTTATCCCATGAAATGGCTATCGGGGCGCCCTAAGACAGCACCTCTATCGAAGAACAGACCCCAAACGCCGCAGAGCACCCACTCGTCCGCAGGAAATTCGAACTTCCTCAACCCTGCGCGATCGGGTTTCTCGCGACACAACAAACTTCCGGGAACATCCCCAGGAAATATTCTGCCCTCCGTCTGCTCGACGCGGAGCCTCGGGTCAGTTTCGACCCGGGTTACCGAACAGAATCCATTTAATTCCATCGACTGTTCCTTTCGAAAGAGAACCGAAGCTCTAAAAATTGCACAAAGGTCGAAACCTTTGTAAAAAGAAAAGAGTTCCATAAACCCGGATCTCGCTGTTCCACGAGAAATTGGCCACCCTGTATATAATCCTCTCGTTTAAAGGGATCTAATTTGTCGTGGGAAGAAAAAAGAAGCGGCGCGATCTCACGGCGCGTTGGGGGACCGTCGATTCGGCCCGTTTCCGCGACGAGCGGTCAAAACGGCCGGGCCCCGCGATCTAATGAAAATTAATTGGGCCACGGGATGCGCAGCAGGTGTTATGATAATTCGTTTGAATTGGCCCAGGTAAACATTAGCATGCAAAGTTATGCAACGGGCGGCTAAACGTGATCACCTACGCCGCGCGCGCGCACCCTGAAGCATTATTTACGGGGATGCAATTACGTTACACGGACACGCGGCCGCGTCTGTACGGTCGTCCCTATCCTAATTTGCGACGAGTTATTCTAATTTATGTTCGATTATTTGCCGCGGATTAGAGGCGACCGGCTCGATGTTACGGAACGTCGTCGTCGTCGACGCTCTTCGCGCGTATCGGCGGATCAGTTTTATTAAAACTTTTATTCCATAAAAATTTTATTAACAATTTTATTAAAAATCTTATTAAAAGTTTTATTAACGTCTCGCAGTCCGAGGACGGAACGAGACCGAACGGAATTTCTTCGCGGAATTATCTTCTTTTTCTTCGAAGAAATGATTACTGGACCGCGGATATTAAGCATTTACGGCCAAAAAGTTTCAAGTAGTAGCTTCAATTTAATCAGTTAGCTGCGTCTGACGAGTATACTCGTCGTGGAAAAATGGAGTATACTTGTCACGAAGAAGTGGCAGCATTTTGTGTCGTGACGAGTATACTCGTCATGGAAAAATGACAGTATTTTGTCGTGACGAGTGTACTCGTCACGGAGAAGTGGCAGTATTTTCTGTCACGACGAGTATACTCGTCATGGAGATGTATATGATAATGTCAAGTAGGCGAGTAAATAATGAGTAATAAAATTGTTAACTTCATAAAATAAAGCCGACTTTTTGTTCCGATACTTTAACGACGATTCTATACTTGACGAGTATACTCGTCACGGAGAAGTATACGTTAACGTCAAACGATCAAGTAAATATTAGTAACAAAATCGTTAATTTCACCAAATAAAACCGTCTCTTTGATCTAACAATTGAACAGCGACACTTGCTCTCTGCTCGACGAATATACTCGTCGTCGCAGACTCAGAGAAATTCTTAGATCGACCAACAAGCCATTACGTTTTCCCCATAGATTGCAACACAGAAAAACGCAATATATAACTCGCTAGCCAACCTAATAAAAGAATTCAATATACCGTCACCGCATTATCTCCGATCTAATAAAAACGATTAAACAACGCTGAACAACTCTTGTTCAGCTTCTATTTCTCTCGCTATCGTCCTAGACAATTTTTACATCGCATATCCGCTGTCGAATCGATTGAAAAGTTGATTCGAAAAAGTTGCGCCGTTTTGAGAACCGTCCGAACGCAACGGCGAGCGAGCGGTAAGTCAGCGCTAATGACATCGTCCCACACGAAACGAACTCGAATAAACCGGCGGCACGGCGCAACACGCGGCCCTCTAAACCGTCCGGGCGGCCGCGCGACGTCATCGGATTACTAAATTCTAGCCAATATTGCGGTACGAAGAAATTTGTTGCGGCGTTATTTACAACTCCGCCGTAACTAGAACAATAGAACAATGGAACAATAGAGTAATGCGAGTGTAACGAGGTCCGGCGTTGCAGGACGAGTTCCAGCGCAAAGTTATCCGCGCGCGGCCCGCATGCCGGCGCAATTTCCGTTGTCGAAAAGATCTACAAAAAAGAAGCTCGCCCGCGCGCGCGGATCGAGGGGCGAAAGATCGCGCGAGGATCAAAGGCGTTCCAATGTTACGTTATTTGTCGCCCGACGCACTCTTTTCCCCTCTGCCATCGGCGACGATTATATCCTGTTCGTGGAATTCTGAGGGTGCTGCTGCTCTCGGCCGTGTCCGCTCGAGACGTCGCGTCGCGCCGCGGCGTCGTTAGCCGACGGGATTGCCGGTCCCCGTCTCCGAAGGTAAATACACCTGTGCCCTTTCAATTCGTATTTGTCGAGGCACCGTCCCCGGGCTCTTCTCCGCAGATGGCCCCGTAAACGGATCGTCGTTTCTGACGCGCCGTTCCGAGGCGTTATTCCGATCGAACGATTTTTCTGAAGCGATGAAGAGACGAAACCGGTGAAGAGACACCGAAACCGTGGCCACCGTGGCCACGGTGTACCCCACCCTGTTTGGAGACGCATGCTTCGATATTTTTTCGCTCGGAACGCCGCGAACTCTTTTTCGAACGTTTCGTTCGCGAGCTCGAGAATATCGCGATTCGGCATTTGTTCACGTTCCAAATGTTTATTAAACTTTGCTGGCCAGTGGATTCTAGACAGTGGGTCACTCTTGACACATGTACAGTAATGTCTCTCTAATTGACGCACAGATTGGCCACAAAAATGGACAATTTAGGGAGAAGAGAGACGATTATTCGATCCTTGCGATCCTTCATTTTTATAGTCACGAATTGTTAACAACTATAAGAACGAGTTGCTAGGCTCGAATAATGGTATCTCCTCTTCCCAAATGATCCATTTTTGTGCACTATCTGAGCGTCAGTTAGGGAGACATTACTGTATTGCGTGTAACAGAGGCTGATCTGTTCAGCGAAGCTGTTATTATTCGAGAAGAATAGATAGATCGCCTAGTGTTTACAGTTATATAATATCTTTTGCCTAATTTCTTGGTCTATTGTTGCTCACGCGTGTACATATTTTAACGGCAGAGTGTGCAGTTGTGACCTTCGGTGAATTAGATGAATTAAAATAGTCAGTGCTTTTTAAGCGCGACGAGTATACTCGTCGTGACACAAAATACTGCCACTTCTCCGTGACAAGTATACAGTATAATGTCTCCCTTACTGACGCTCAGATTGTCCACAAAAATGGACGATTTGGGAAGAGGAGATACGATTATTCGAGCCTTGCAACTCGTTTTTATAGTTGTTGACAATCGGTAACCGTAAAAAACGAGCCACAAGCCCCGAAAAAAACTTATCTCCTTTTCCAAAATTGTCCATTTTTGTGGACAATCTGAGCGTCAATTAGGGAGGCATTAATGTACTCGTCGAACACAGCTAACTGGTTCAACACTAGATTTACGGAGCACAAAAAACAGCTGTTTTTATGTTACTTTATAAAAGTAACAATAAGACATTTCTGTTCTGATTTGTTAACAATTGTTACACATAAATTGAACAAATAACTCATAAATGATCTCTATCATAAATAACTCGTAAATGAAAAGATTACTGACCCGTCATTTCGACGGGTTCCGTAAATCTACTGTTAACGAAGCGGTTAATATTTCAATGTTCGCACAACCCTCGGCGACCGTAACGCCGTCGCGGAGGGTTTACGAACATTTATAATACCGCGTCGACATGACTTATGCGTGTACATATTAACATACACGAACTAATGAACATCGCGTGAACCAGAAACTCCGAGCTCTGTTGTAATCGTTAAAAAATCCAAATAGAAATTCAAAGGAACAAGTACGTCGAAAACAAATTAAGAGCTGCAACAAATTAAATATAACCACGAAAGATTGAATGAATGAACATCGCGTGAACCAGAAACTCGGAGCTCTGTTGTAATCGTTAAAAAGATCCAAATAGAAATTCAAAGGAACAAGTACGTCGAAAACAAATTAAGAGCTGCAACAAATTAAATATAACCACGAAAGATTGAATGAATGAACGTCGTGTGAACCAGAAACTCGGAGCTCTGTTATAATCGTTAAAAAGATCCAAGTAGAAATTCAAAGGAACAAGTACGTCGAAAACAAATTAAGAGCTGCAACAAATTAAATATAACCACGAAAGATTGAAAGTTCGACTAAAGACGAGAGAGCCTACCTTTTCGATGGCTTCCAGCGCCGCTTCAAAACTCCCAGCATGAGTAAACCGATGTAAACGAGGCCCAGGTACCGACGGGCTTCCGACTCCCAGGAGCGTATCAACCACCACCACCACCAAAACCAATCACCACACAACAACCACCGGTCAACCTCGTCGATCTTTCCGAAAAGACCTTACTTGTCACACGAGTCACACCATGATCGTCCACTGTTCCGCGTTATTTGGCGCCAGAGTAATTCGCTACGCCACCACTGGGCCCGGCACTCGATAGATCGATGGATCGACACTCGCGACCTCCTTATCCGGCGCAGGACCGGCAGAATTCTCGCGCCGATCGTTCGCGAACGCGGCCACCGTTCTCGCGGCTAACTTCGGTCGTCACGTGCCGAGCTTCTCGAACAATGCGAAATAGGTATGTATTATATTTTATTATATTTTATTATATTTGTCGTCGTTATATTTTATTATATTTTATTATACAATCGTCGCTCCGCTACCGGCGAGAGAAACGTTCGGGAACGTCGGAGATCGGCGTTAATATATCTTTAGTTATTATAATAACGCAATTAATTTATTTAGATAGATATATTATTAGATATATTATATATTAGATAGATATATTATAGATATTTAGAATATACTTATAATATTTAATATTTGTAATATTATATTATATTCATATATATAATAATTAATTATTAATTATGACCATATATATAATATATATATAATATATATAATAAATATATACAATAAATATAATTAATAATAATATTATTAATTATTATATATAATATTTATATATATCTATAATATAATATTTATAATATTCATGATATATTTATTATATCTCTTGACACACATCCGTGCCACTAAAATCGTATCAATTTCCAGCAGGCTCGGTCAATCGAAAGGCCTTTGAAATCAGTGAGCACAAATATATAACCAGTGAATGAAAATACTGTCCCCACAAACAGATATAGTTTTTTATCTCGTCCGATTGATTCCGAGGCAATTCGAGAACGAATCCCAGGATTAAGGTGGACACCGACGACGCGGCGTTATCGATCGGCGGGCGTTAATCCGCCGCGGATAACGATAAGCGAAAGAGAGCTTCGCGATCGAGGAGAATCTCGATCGTCGCTCCGATCCGTCAACGCAATAATATAAGGTGTTCGCGCGCCGGCACGGGTGAACGTCCTGCGCCACGCTATACAATGCCTCCGGCGAAAGAAAGACGCGTCGATAGTTATGTCACGCACCCCTTTCTCGGGTGCCCATTTAACGTGGAAATAAAAAGTATCGTAGAAACGTCGAGAGATCGGTGTCGGAGCGAGCGACGCTTCTCGTTCGCGACCTTATCGACGACGATCGCGACGTTCGCACCGGAACGGACGAAGCTAATTAACCGGGAAATTACAAGCTCGGCACGAGACTTCGGGCCACTGCGAAAATCCAATTTTCCTTCCCGCTGGAAACAACGATTATCGCGATCCGCGCGGGCCCTTCGCCGACGGGACCTTCGCGCGTGTGGTCTTCGGTGATCGTTGGCCTAAGCGCGACCGTCGCCCCGACGGGCTTTACACCAATAATCCACGGTTACTCGTCCCCGAGACGGGTGCACGCCGCTGATTAATTGGCTGCCTGTGACCGAGCACGAACGCGCCCCAACTTTGCCGGATTAATCGTTCCCGAATAATGAATTACAACACGCGACAGCGAGGTTCACGAGTCGACCGAGCCGCCCCGAAAAACATCCGCCGAATTTCATTCAGTGTATTCACCGCGATCGTTGCACTCGCGTTCACGCTCGCGACAATTCTGTCGATTGAACGACGCTACGCTCGCATTAAATCGAATTTGACGAGTCGCGACCGGCGACCGATCGCGAGTTATCTCGTCGCGAACGCCCCGTTAAAGGTTCGTCGTTGACAAAACGAATCGATTCAGTTGTTCATGTTTACTTATTATTATTATTATTATTTTGTACTGCTGCCTATTTATTTATATATTAACGCTCCAAAACGGGTGGTTTATTCAGCAAATACTGCGACGTTGCATGTGCATATGTCGAGATATCAATCGGCTTCGATAGCCTCGCGGAGCATTGTTTATACGTTCGAGAAAAAGACATTTCCGGAATGTATTATTACTCCGAAACGGGCATCGACGTGTCGACCTGTCAAACGCGCAAAATGCGGCAGCCGTTGACGCTAAAAAACGTAAAACGCCGCGCGTAAAATCGTCTCTCGATGCCCGTCGACGTTTCTCGAAGTCGCGTGATCGGGCTGCGCGGTGCACACGCATCGATCAATCGACGATTCGCGGCGATCTACGCGGCCCTCGCGATGTCGGCGAGCGACCCCCCGCAACGCGACGAAACCGACGGAGCGTTTGCGCGGAAACGTTGCCAGCGAAACAAACCCCTCCCTTGATCGGTTGCGGTTATGAATCACCGTCGAGGGGACAGATTCGAGGGAGCCCGGGGTTGCGCCACTTGCCACTGTACAAGGAACGCACTGGCAACGGTTGATGATCCTTTTGCACGGCCGCGAACCATTGGAAAAAACAACTCCGAAGACCGCCAACGCGTTCGGACCCGCGAAAAAGCCCGGCGTTTCGGCGACGTTTTCTCGGCCGCGTACCTCCCCGGTTTCGCTGCTCGTTTACTCACGGCTTTGCGTGCGGCTCGACCCGGTGACCGTCTTCCCCTGACAGGCGGACGAGGCGGAAACACTTGACTACGGGCGACGTATCGACGCGACCCGACGCGAGCCACCGCGGCGAAGAAACGAGCGATCTGGCTGCTGAGGTCGCGCGCGCGAAACACTGACACGAACCGGCTGCGCGCCGAACTCGAACTGAACCAAAGACAGAGATGGCAGACACGCGGTACTCCTTCCCGGCTGCTCGCCGGGCTCCTCGCTACCCCCACTCCGACCGGCTCCCCACGGACTTCCCCCGTCGGCCAGGCTCGGCTCAAGGTTCCGCCGATACCAACGGAGCCGGCGAAATTTTCATGAAAATTCGGGCCGAGGCGGATCTCACTGAATTTGACGCGAAAATGAGCTGCAAGTATTTCGAATAATTTATTTCGGACCCCTGTGCGACGGTAAAACGACCGAAATAACGAATGATTTCGTTATTTTTTCATTTCGGAGAGTGCCGACGGAAGTAATCGGCAAGAGAATATGCAACGAAACGATTTTATTTGAGGAAAATGCGGTCATTTTGTTTCGAATGCTGCGAGAAGTATAGTTTCTCTTCGATTGGACAGAGATGTCCCAAAATTATGGCATCTCCAGGAAACAAGGGATTCCTGAGGTCATTCGAAGCAACTTTTTCCTTTACGAAAATGTTCTCCGAGGCTTCGTTTACGAGTTATCAACGAAAAACAGCGACCAATGAGAGGCGAGCTCGGCTGGCGCGCGGCGGCGCAGCCAACGAGCGGGCGACGCCCGGTTCCGCCCGTTGGCTCGGCCCCGCCTCGCGCCGCCGATCTCGCCGCTCATTGGTCACGGTTCTTCGTTGATAACTCGTAAATGAAGCTTCTGAGAACATTTTTGTAAAGGAAAAAGTTATTCTAAATGAGTTATCCTAAATGAAAAGTTATCCTAATTGTCTTTCGGCTTGCAAACGAAAATAAACAATTTAGGAAGAGGAGTTACGATCTTTCTTTGTAATCGGTGGCTCGTTTTTATAATAGCCGACAATTGGCAACTGGAAAAACGAGGCGCAACACATGTTCGTTAGAAAACATGGCAGCGATCTCGCGTGAAGTTATGGGATTGCGTCTACATCCTGTAACCCGGACATAAAAAGCCCGGGACAAGCCCGAGGATGGGCTTAACTGCGTAATCTCGCGTTTACTAATCGGATTACGGGATAGTTAATTCGTAGGAGAACCGGCGCGCTGTTATTCCCGATGCGCGACGCCAATTTCGCGAAGCGTTTCCTTGCGCGACGTTAATTGCTCCGCGGAATTCCGGGCATCGGCGGCGACGTCGCGACGTTACTTTCCAATTTCCCCGAAACGTAATCGCCGACGGGGGAAATCGGCGCGGATTCCGAGCGAGCGATATCGTTGGAGGGTTTTTTTTTTAAATAGAAAAACTCGCGTGCCGCTGCGACGACGGTGCTCCGCTGCCACTGCAAACATTATGGGAAACCGTGACCCGCCACTTGACCCGAACCAAACGCAAATCGCATTAAGTTATTAATACTGAGGAATCCCCCGACAGCAGCTCCGCTAAAAAATTATGAGTGCGGCCACTTGACATTTGCGCGTCCCACGAGAATATTTCTCCCCCTTTCCACCCCTTTCCCTTGCACAGCCGCCGGCTAAAGGTCGCCCTGGTTTCTTTTCTATTCCTAAAGCAAAAATAGCTTTCTTTAATTAGGGCTTATACGAGTCGACACCTGCGCCGCTCGGGATTCTGCACTGTTTCGAACCTGATCGAGCCACGAACATCCCGAACGCACCATGATTTCGCGTTTCCGTTTCGGGAGAAAAAAGATTTGCTCGACGCCTGTAATAAGCCAGAGGCGGTCCCTCCACGCTTCGAAAGCCCGCCTCGCGTGTATTATTCTTTCGCTTGAACGAATTTAAACAGCGGCCCTGAGAACCCCGTCAAACACAATACTGACCGGTAATTGAATTGTCATACTTTCAAAGAGTTCTCCTGGAAATGAAAAATCCGCCGCCCGCCTCTGTTCCCATAGAACAGCCGGCCTAAAGTTCCAGAAAACTGTGCGGCAATTCTTCGATCGTTTTTACGTTATTATGATACGTTTGCTCGCGTGTTTTAATTTGCGACGTTTGTAAAAAGTTTGATAATACTAATTGTGTAAGGAGAAAGTTATTTGAAATGACCCGAGGAACCTCTCCTTTTTCCGGATTGCAAGACATTTCTGGGACACCCTGTATAATCTAAAGGATTATTCAGATTTCTTTTCGTTCAAATTTTACTATTTTTGTTTTTATATTATTTAGTGTTCGTTTTGTCGGAATAATTTTACTAGTATAAACTAGTGCTATGCATATAATTGATTCATCGAATGAAAATAATGTTCAAACTTTTTTCATTCAATGTTAATTGAATTTTAATTAACTTTCCTGGATCAAATAAATTTTAGAAAATTAATGTTTAGTTCCACTCAGATTTTATTATTTTTTTATATTGAATTTTTGTGCTCTAGTGAATTTAATTTAAAATTAAAAAGATCAATACTTACTTCCACTCAAATTTTATTATCTCCTTATATTATTCAGTGTTTGTTTTATCGGATTTAATTTACTGGTATAATTATATATATTGTATACTTTATTCGTTAAATAAAAACAATCCTAAAACTCTTTTTCATTGCAAAATCGTAGATACTTTCCGATTTTAATCGTCGCTAAAAGGGTTGATACGAAATCCGAGACGATAATTACATTTTCATTGGTTTCTGAAGCAACCCCATAAAAGGCAACAGTTTTAAAAAGACGTTTCGTTTCGATGAAACCGCAGGACGCGAAGATATTCTAAAAGCGACCCGGTGTTCCATCAATGGGGACAGACCGATGAAAATCATTTTCAACCGATATTTACAGTTCGTCAAGCGACAGCAGGTGACGCTAACGCCCGAATACTTTCTTCTGGCGCCGTAGAAGGAGAGCCCGTCGAGGAATTATTATGCGAAGGGAGTGCGCGCTAAGTGGTGTAACGTATGTGACAGATACAGCGAGAGGAGAGGAGAGTTTCGGTGACGGCGAAATATCCCGAGGAGCCGGGCACCGGGACTCGTCATCCCGAACTTTCCACTTCTGAAGATATGCAATCGCGCCGAATTATTCGGCTTCTTCCGGCGCGTCGGCCCGCTCGAGCTTCTGCGAGCGCAGTCGCCGCGTGCAACCGCGAGTGCAACGCGCAGTCGGTGCACCAATTCCGTCGAACACCCGTGGCACGAGGCTTCCTACGGTTTAGGTCTGGGGCTCGGCACAGCTAGAGAGCCGGCTTCGGCGGTGCTCGGCCACAATCGCAGACGATGCATCGATTTTTCCGTCGTGCAGCCGCTATGCTGCAACCCCCGGTGCATGTGCATCGTCTTTGCAACGGTCGCGTTCCGGCGACCCTTCTCTTCCGGACTTCGGTTTCGGACTTCACCTTTCCGCAATCGGTCTCTCCCTCTCTCTCTTTCTCTCTCTCTTCTCTCTTCTCTCTCTCTCTCTCTCTCTCTCTCTCTCTCTCTCTCTCTCTCTCTCTCTCTCTCTATTCATACCGAGGCGAAAAGTTTCGCGTGTCAACGCACAGTGGAACGGAAACTCGTGTTTTCTGATCAAAATTTCAACGTTGCTTTTCCAAGATTTAAGGTCGCCGTATTTAAGGTCACTGGTTGAACTCGTCTCGACATCAGATAGAATATTATAAAGTCAAAGATGTGTATTAACGTCTCGAAAATCGAGCGGACTCGAAATTTCTAGAAAAAGAATTTCGTAAAATTTTGTTTCGTAATTCTAGTAATTTCGGAATTTCGGTACAATGTTGTTTTCGGAATTTTACAACGTTTATACAATTTTAGAGATCGAGCACGACCTCTACAGTTTTACAAAATAAAAATTGTCTGCATCGATTGCTTCAATGGATTAACAATAATAGATTGACATTTTTACATTTCTTTAATTTTTATACCGTTTTAAATTAGGACAATTTCGCCATGAATGCATAAAATCCGCGGTCTAGTTATTATTGTTATTGTTATTATTGTTGTATTCGCGTGGGTTAATAATATCTTTAAAAATATAAAAATTATAATATCCTTATAATAATTTCTACAATCCGACGTTACAATTTGCAGGAAACTACGAATCGTGACCAAACTTTTTCGGAAAAGTCCAACCGCCGTCCAACCGTCGTCGCGGTGGAAAATAGCAGCGTTTGCTGTAAAATAAAAGAAAGAGAAAGAAAAAAAGAAACACCCTCGGCCTTTCCGCGTCCACCAAGGCTTCGTCGACGCGAGCGAAACGTGCAATTTAATCGAGTCCCGACGCCCCCTCCATTGCATATTCATAATTTCGGCATGATTTATACGTGTCGCGCGACGTGTTTCGCGAAATGTGGCAATGAATTTTCGCGTGCGCGCGCGGGCCTCTCTTCTCCCGTCTCGGAACACGATTTATTACGGCCAGCGTAAATCTTCCCTTCAATTTCTCCGACTTGAATATTTTTTTTCGTTCGTTATCTGCGCGCATTGAATCCCACTTTACCTCTCAATTGTTGCCTCCACCTCCCTCCCCACTTTTCCTCCGTTCGCCTAAGCCGAGTTTGTTTGTTCTCGGTCGAAACGTCGCAGCGAGAAACCAGCGAGAGATCGCGAGACAATTAAACGGAAGCTTAGGCGTTGCTCCTTTTGATCGGCCAATGGAAAGCTTTTATCCAGCGACGCCGGCCGACCGCCGTTAATCCATCAGCGAAAAAAATTTATCGCCCACCCCCGCCCACCCCGCGTTAACTTCTCGAAGCACGAAGTTCCTCGCCTCATTTCCATGAAAGTTTCGCGCTCCCCCTCCCTCCCCCTCCCGTCGTCCCCCGCCGCATCTTTCACGACGATGAAAAGTTCTAGATTTAATAACACCTCTCCGAGAAGATATTGCCGGGATCTGGTATGCGAATTCGTTCGATAATACGTTCGGCAAATTGTTTTCAACGCGTTGTTCAGCGGCGATGATTCTTTACGATTTCCAAAAACCTGCAGTTCGCTGTCGAAAAATTGTTTCGTGGTAAAATGGATATATTACATAAATGGTATATAATATAATATATATATATAATATATATTATATAAATGGTATATAATATAATATATATATAATATATATTATATAAATGGTATATAATATAATATATATATATATATATATATATATATATATATATATATATATATTATATATTATATAAATGGTATATAATATAATATATATATAATATATATTATATAAATGGTATATAATATAATATATATATTATTATATATTATATATATGGTATAATATATTGCTGTATATATTGGTGTGATATATTGTATAAATATTATATGAATGGATAATTTAATGGAAAAATTGTTTGGTATGATATTCGAAACGGTATGATAATGAATGGATAATTTAATGGGAAAATTGTTTGCTGGCAAACAACTGTTTCAATCGTTTTGCAACGAGCCATTCCCGGTGACATTATCGAACGATTCCATTTTAAATTATCACGTAAAAATGAATTGTTTAAATTTTAGATTTATCTTAGTACATGGTATTTAATTTGTAATTACTGTTCGCTACCAATAACACTGCAATAGTTCCGCCCAATTAAATTGCAGCTAGCTCGCAATCCAAAGTAATTCTAATCGAAAATGCTGAAATAAATAACAATAAATAATAACAAATAATACTAACACAGTGAAAAGATTAAAAGTCGCTCCATTAATACCAACTTGCCAACGTTATTTAAAAAAGGAACAATATCACGCTTGGCCTCCATGTTTCGCCATTAACGCGAAACATTATAAACGCCATTAACAATTTAATATTCGCCGAAAAATCGGCAGTCCACTAATTGAATGACCCGCCCAGAATTGCACTGAAATTCGCGCAGTACATTAAAATAAACGGCATCGATTCGCAGACTCTATTGCAAGCCTCGATCGCATAATCGCGACACTTTGTTTACTTTCAATTTGTTCGAGCCGACGAGTCTATCGAACGGTTAGCTAACGAACCGGGCCGATTCGTGTGCATCGTGCACTCACGGCTAGCTGCAGGTGGCCCGTTCAAAGCGTAGGACGATCGACCAGAATAAGTCGCCGACGAATAAGACGCGAGGACCCGCGCCTCCCGCGTCGAGCGATCAGTTTCGATGATGGGTTCGGCCGGGGCCGATCCATCGTGGGCCCCCGTGTCCCGCGGGTAGGGTCCTACCTGACCCGGAGGACCGTGAAATCTCCGGAGAAACCGGTCGTACGGTTGTTAATGTTGCCAGCGAACGGCGGTGCGTGCACACCTGCGGGGCTTCCTCTAGAATCTAGATCGGCCGCTGTTTAAAGTGTGTTCGCGACAATTCGGTTATGTCGAAACCTAAAGCTGTGCCCGCAATAACGATTCGATTTAATGTCGCAGATCGATGCTCGCCAAATCGGATCCCGGCGAGACTGGAAAATAAAGCGAAGACGCAAGAATCTCGAACGCCTCGGCGACAGGTGTTTCGTGGCAACGAACGAGCACCTGAAGTGCAGGGTGTGTGTCTTGAGATGTCACATTTTTGCATGTTATGGCGCGTTTCGATGGATTGATTTAATAGCTGTCGCCCTCTTTTCTGATTAATATTAATGGTCGATGATTTATTTATTCGTGCGTACGGGTAAAACAGCAAGGTTCAGAAGGAGAAACGAGAAGAAAGAGATTTTTTTGTAGCTGTCGCGCGAGTGGAATGAAAAGCGAATATTATACGATACATATATGTGTACACTTATTATAATATCATGTGATATATATAATATATATAATAGGTAGTCCATATAGTATATATAATATATAATGCATGTAATATATAAACTATATAAAACGTAATCCATATAATATAATATAATATAATATACTATAATATACTATAATATAATATAATATAATATAATATACTATAATATACTATAATATAATATAATATAATATAATATAATATAATATAATATAATATAATATAATATAATATAATATAATATAATATAATATAATATAATATAATATAATATAATATAATATAATATAATATAATATAATATAATATAATATAATATACTATAATATACTATAATATAATATAATATACTATAATATACTATAATATAATATAATATAATATAAATATAATTAATATAATATACAGGGTGGTCCACCTAAATAAGGCCACCTAAGTATCTCCTCTAATTATGGGGGTACAAAAAATATTTTGTATACCATTTGGACGATTTGAAAAAACCATCGCATTGCAGAAACATTTTTTTCCAAGGTTACTTTTATCAAAATTAAATAATATATGTATATTCGATTTTTTCTATATAGATAAATATAATGCAGAGCAAGGAAAGGCTGCCAACAGAAATACGAAACGAAAAAGTAACCGCGCTATTGCCGTTCCCCAAGCAGACAGAGGTTATTCGCGACGCTTATCTACCCTGAAACGAAGTATGCACGCGTAACAAAATCACAATAAGCCATGCGAGAGCCGCGATAACGAGATAAATTCAGACATACTGACACATATCACAGCGTAAACCTTCCAAACGTGATAATTAACTCGGACGTACAAAGACGGCTCTTCTAAGGGCTCGCGTTCCACGCCAATGGAATTATCAAAATGTTCCCCGGCGTATCAAAAAGTACACGCGAAATATAACGTTTCAGCGGAGGCCGGAGGATCCTTTTCATTCGTACAAAGAAAAGCGCGGAGCGAAAGCCGCGCAAAATCAAAGAGTGAAACTCGTAAAAAGATTGGGGTTGTTCAAGGACACTCGGTCTGCGAAGGCGCGGTAAAGTATTCTCATGGCACTCGACCCGATTTTTTCTTCCTCGTCGTGTCGACTCGTTGCGAGCGAGTCGGGACGCGTGCCTCCATTTTCCTGTCGGAAACACTTGCTCTCTCGCCGCGACGCGACGACCGCGAGGGATCGACGCCGATAAATCGCCATCGATCTGCGAACGAAATTGCCGATGATGGAATCATGCCATTTTTCGCGAACTTCGCTGTTTCATGTAGCATCATTTTTACGTTAATTTCATGTCTGGTCAGCTAGTAGGCGATTTGAAAAAATTCTTCGGATGCGAAGGGTTGATTAGTGACCCTTAATATTATTAATTATCATTAAGTTTTAATGACACCTGCCGATAGAAGCATTAATATTGAATTATTATTAATTATGGGAATAATTGGAATGTCTGGTCAGCTAGTAGGCGATTTGAAAAAATTCTTCGGATGCGAAGGGTTGATTAGTGACCCTTAATATTATTAATTATCATTAAGCTTTAATGACACCTGCCGATAGAAGCATTAATATTGAATTATATTTAATTATTGGAATAACTTCAATACTTTTCACTATTTAAACTTTCAATTGGAACTTTCATTTAATTAAGGAAGATATCAACTGACACGATTCGACTCGGTAAAATAGAAATACAATTAGAAATACAATTATCGCATGCCTTCACGATGAAATCGTATCAGGTTACTTAACGCATTACTTATTTATCAAATGAAAAACTATTTGCTGAAATTTAAATTTGCCGCTTGTTGAAATTCGACAGTTAATCTTGAAAACCTTTCAAGATAAAATCACATAAATTTCTGCTATCAATAATTTTCATAGTCAACTTTTAATCGGATTCGTACAAAAAATCAATACTTCCAACACCGTCGATTCGCCGCAAAGATCAACGAAGCGGCCCGCGACGCGTTCCGCTCCTTCGAAATCGAAGTTACGCCGAAACGATCTCGAAACTCCGCTCGTCTTCCGGGTTCGCGTAGTATAAACGGCGAAATTCGTTCGTTTCCCCGTTATCAACGATCTGGATCGGTCGCAGCCGGTTGAATGCTCCGATGACCGCCGATTTCGCGTATCTCGTTAAACCGTCCGATAAAATCGGCGGCGCCGCTGCCGGCCGGTCGTTCGCTCGCGGTTAGAAACGAGCAACGAGATCGGCCGGGTACGAAAGGCAACGACGAAAGCCAAAAAGAAAAAAAAAGAAAAAATAAGGGAAAAAAGAAGAGGAAGAAGAAGAAGAACGGAAAAGCGGCCGTTCAAAGAGGCATCGATGCCTCTGGACGTGCTCTCTCCATCTTGTCGTCGCGATATAAAATACCGGCTGAAAAAGGCACGCTGAATGGCCGACGCCCGACTAAAAACCGGACTTGCTCTCGTTACGCCGCGCCAAAGAAACGAAGCGGCTGGCCGCTGCTGCTGGCCGTTGCCTCGTCGAGACGCAGGTGAGCCGCCAGATGACCGCCGCGGAAACGGTGAATGAAGAACCGGGAGAGCGTTTCGTTTCGACGCGTTCGTTGCACCGGGCCGGACCGGGCCGAGCCGGGTCGGGCCGGGCAGCGCCGCACCGCGCCGCTCGACGGGCCCGGAGGCGCGACAAGACAAATGTGCACGCGCGAACCGAATATCAATTTCGACTTCCTGCCATCGCGGTTCGTCAGTTTCTTTCAACTCCGTTCGTCCGGCTTGCTTTGTTATTTATCGTCCGCTTCGGCGAACGCGTAGCGCCTCGTTTCCTCGCTGGAAGCCGGAATTGGGCGGCGAGCGGTCATTTCGTGATTAATTTTTTAATCGATCGAGAAAAGCGATCGCAGCGATCGTAATCGATTAATCGTTTGCTAGAACGAATTGGTGGTGAGCGATGTTTACCGTTAATGCAAACGCGGGGGGGGGACGTCTTTGTATATTTATGCGATTATTAACCCTTTCTACTATAAGCATGGATGATATTCGAGCACGTTATTTAATTTATTTAATTTTATTTCAATTTAGAAGTAAAATTATATTATTTATTTCTATGTATATTTATATTGTATATTTATGCGATTATTAACCCTTTCTATTAAGCATGGATGGTATTCGAGCGCGTTACTTAATTTATTTAATTTTATTTCTATTTAGAAGTAAAATTATATTATTTATTTCTATGTAGAAATGAAATTATATTATTTATTTCTATGCAGGCATAAAATTATATCATTTATTTCTATGCAGAAATAAAATTATATTGTTTATTTCTATGCAGAAATATGACTCCTTAAAATTTTAAAAATCTTAAATATACAGTGCTAATTTTAAGCATCCACTTAAATTCAGTTGCCAGCACCCCTAACTTTTAAACCAACAGAAATACAATGAATTTCTCTGCTGAAACTATTTAAGACTATAAGTTCGAAAAGACTATGAAATTATTATAATTTAAAACAAAAAAAAAAGAAAAAAAAAGAACCATGGTTCCGGCCGGGATCGAACTGGCGACCTTCTGCGTGTAAAGCAGACGTGATAACCGCTACACCACGGAACCAGTTGTTCAATCTTATTATTATAGTAGTTTATGAGCGACAATGCTGCTAAGAGTAACAATAGAGTTCCAATTATTCAACAGATTTAATTATCCGGTGCTCAGAATCAGTTCCGAGCATAAATTATTGCCCATTCGAATCTCTTTTATCAGAAAAATATATATCGTTTCAAAAATATGCCGAAAATATGGAAATATTCGGGAGACTCTTCCTCCCGCATTTGCAACTCGTGAAAATAAAGTTTGTTTATTATTGCAAATATCGGAAACAGAAGATACGTTCCGCTTTTCCCATAAGAGGCAATGGATAATCCGGCAAGAATTTTCTGCTTTCGTGTATTCGAATAGCGCCAATTAATGCGGCGGCAAAACCGCCAAACTGTTATAGAAAATTATCAGCAGACAGTTACAGCTTGATTACCAAGATGCCAGGCATGTGAAATACCTGGAACTTGTTATCAGCACCATCTGCTGATGGACGTTAGAATCACAGCTAACTTAAGCTGTAAATTTTAAGCTTTTTAGCATGGATCGGGTATATCGTATACCTCGTTCGTGTTGCGGCATGTTGCTTTATGATTCGGAAGCCATAAATTCAAATGACTGTTTTATATCCGCAACCGGATCCTTCCCAAACTATGAAATGTGTGTCTGCGATTTAACGAAATTATTTCTCGAGTAAATTATATAATAAAAATATATGTAGCATATTTAAATATGTGAAGTAATATTAAATATTATTCAATATTATTAAATACTATTGTTATGTTATTAAATAATATTTATATTAATGTATATTAAATTATATTAAATGATATTATTATTATATTATTAAATAACATTAAATACATAATAAAAGTAAATTCTCCCCAATTGTCCTTCAGCTTTTAAGCAGAAATGGACAATTTGGGAATAGAAGACACGATTATTCGAGCAGCTCATTTTTATAGTTGCTGACGATCGGTGACTATAAAAAACGAGTCACAAGGCTCGAATAATCCTCCTCTTCCCAAATTGTCCATTTCTGTTTACATGCTGAAGGACAATTGGAGAAAATTTACTGCACTTATACTTTAAAAATAAACTTATTAAATCAGCTTATAAATAAGTAAACTTATTCCAGTAATAAATAATAAATAAACTTATTCCAGATTAAAATATTTAATAACTGGAGACACGGTTACAGTGTAATAAATAAAATACTCGTATAATTTATTTCAATATGTAGAAAAATAATAAATAAATATCTTACAACGACGATTCGAAGAAGTTTCTCATTTACAGGAAATAAATAGGTAGCGCGATTATATACGATACACGAGGGACGGTTGTGATACTGATTCTCAATGGTGTGCACTCTAATTCGTAATTATTCGATAGTTCCTCGAGGACAGATCGGTACACCGAACAGGATTTCTTTCTTTCTGCCCGCGGGTCACCCTTTTTTTTTAATTTAGCGTACCGCATTCGGCAAAGTCACATTCGCGTCACATTCTGTATCGCTTCGAGGCTTCAACTGCAAAGAGAAAATACATTCGGTTATTTCCAATATCGTCGATTTTCTAAAGAATTAACGCAAATATATTATATTTTATTATCATTACTTTATTGTTATAATTATATTAAGAACAAATCGATCATAGTTGACTCGATAAATCGGACCAACATGGAATCTTTACAAATTTAATTTTTAATGATTAAAATTTAATTATTCTCTGACATTATAGCACTGTTTCTACGAGACATTTTTACACGATTTTTCTCATTCGACCGTACATTGCTACGAAAATCGTGCGAGATTTAAATAAATCCAACCTTGCCATTGTTATGGAACAATTAATCGTGTTTCGGGCTCGACAGTTCCAATATATTAATAACAACGTAAAATTATCGAAATCAAATTGGTGATTTACTAAGAGACTGAAAGAATGAACGATAAGTAAACAGAAACAGAAAACAGCCAAGCACAAGCATAGATAAAACCGGAGTAGTCGCGTAATCTATTTTAAAATGCATACAAACATGACCGAATAATAACACCGAGAGAAACAATCAGGTCACGGAGACGGATGTTGTCTATAATTTTGACTAACGTTCCGATTAGGGGTAACTTTCCGTGCATCCCTGACGTATTATAGTAAATTCTCCTTATTTCGCGGTTAAATTGTGCATAAAAATAAACAATTTGAGAAGAATAGATACGATTATTCGAACCTTTCGGCTCGTTTTTATAGTTATCGTTAATGGCTCGTTACTAATAAAAAAAAGGGATTTGTTCGTCATTTTTCACCTCTATCGTCGTTCTCTACTTATTATTATTAGTTATTAGTTAAGTAGTATTAGTAGTATTATTATTACTTATTATTATATCTTATTTGGAAGAAAGGAACATTGGCGTCGCGAACGGATGATTTCTTCCGAATAAACTGAGCAGTCGATCTGCTAACACTGGACTTACGAAGCACAAAAAACAGCTGTTATTATGTTAGTTTATAAAAGCAACAATAAGACATTTATTCTGATTTCTAACAAAGTGTTATTGTAACATTTGCCATAAATAACGTATAAATTGAAAATAAATAACTCGTAAACGTATCTTTACGATATGAATGATCGTGAATTAAAAAATTGGTGACCCGTCATTTTGACGGGCTCCGTGAATCTAGCGTTAAGTAACATTCCGATGCGAGTAAGCAAGCAGTGTATATACTTTTCAGCGATAACATATTTAAAGATATACATGTGCGACGATGTTGGTAGAACGTCGCGCCGATTTCCAAAAATAGCAGTAGACCATTGCCGATTTACTCATTTTATTAACGGTAGATATCTCCGGCCGGCTGATTTATTGCCTATATCGTTTTAATTATAACCCCTACAATGTAACACTAAGATTACAGAAGTATCAACATACTGTGAAACGTTATTTGTATTGCTGTTAAACATTTCTCTGATTATTGCTCGAGGCGCGCACTGTTGCGCGCTATTAAAACAACAAACAGATGCAGTGAATTCTCTTTAATTCGCGCTCGGATTGCGCACAAAAATGGACAGTTTGGGAAGAGGAGATACGATTATCCGAGCCTTGTGGCTCGTTTGAATTGTCCATTTTTGCGCAAAATCTGAGCGTTAATTAGGGACAATTTATTGTAACTTATGGTTGGCAGACAACGCGTTAAAATATCATATATGAAATGTCCTGCGCCTCGGTCTCGATCGAATTGCTCGGATTCCGTGAGAATTTACGGGGTTGATGCAATAATTTTTCTCGGAAATGCCAAATTTCAGGTTGCTGTGAATTTCCCTGTGGTTTGTCCTACGCCTGTGCGATTTATTGACACGCCGATGATAAGGTTCGACGGAGACAACACAAAATGGTTTGTTTGGCATTCGAATTGCCTCCGAATTGCCTTCGAATTGCCTTCGAATTGCCTCCGAATTGCCTTCGAATCTCCGAATTGCCTTTGAATTGCCTTCGAATTGCCTCTGAATTGCCTTCGAATCTCCGAATATCTTTCGAATTGCCTTCGAATTGCCTTCGAACCTTCTTCGAATTGCTTCGAATCTTCGAATTGCTTCGAATCTTCGAATTTCCTTCGAATTGCCTTCGAATTGCCTTCGAATCTCCTTCGAATTGCCTCCGAATCGCCTCCCAATCGCGTCAAAAAATTGGAAATAAAAAACAAGAAAAATCGCGACTCGGTATTCTGAGATCTGCCGGTTCCAATTCCGACCTCGGACCATTTCTGGGAGAATTTACCGTATTACCGTCGTCCAAATCGACTTGTATCGGTGGTCGGAATTCCCCCGTCGCTTAAATTCGCGCGGCCATCGTCGAATTATTTCCGATGCGGATCAGAAATAATTGCGACACGGCCGACCAAGAGCAGATAAGACCGCGGCGGGTTCGCAGCGGGCACCGGCCCGACAAGGATTTTATCTGAACGAAGCAGCGTTATGGCAGCGTTACGTCACGCCCGCGGTTCTCTGTCGCGTGTGCTAGGCCGCGAATCCCACGCTTTTTTCCGCCACGAGCACCACGTTATCGTTTATGGACGCAGAGAAAAAAATCGTCCAGGAAAAATAGCGCGAAGAAAGAGACTTGGAAGGAGGGACGGCGAGAAGTGGGGGGGAAGGAGGAATAGATCGCTCTCGTGGCGCCGTGATTTTTTGACGATCGAGGCGATCAAGCTTGTGTCAGCGGTTTCCAATCGAAGATTTCCGTTCTTCGATCTCTTAGTGCGTCATTGTCGGTGCGCCACGTGATCGAAAGTCGATTTTTCGCATCTGCAATTCATTTTTACTATTTCTTGCGGTTATGGGAAATCGGTCTGACGTCTTTGACGTTCTATTAATTGCCGTACTTCGACGAAGTACGACTGACTCGTCGCGAAGATTCCTAGCAATAATTCTGTCCTTTAAAATTGGAATGAAATAATAATAAACAATATGATAAAATAATACAATTCGATGTTTAAGGCATTCGAGCGAATTTAGGCACGCGACAAGCATCGATCTTCTTTCCCCTCTGCGAAATTAATTGCGATCGACAAATTTCTGATCGCGGTGACTGCGAGGACAATGGTGCGTCAAGGGGTTAACGTACCGTCTCACTCGGTCAATTATTCGGATGCGTTCGCGAGCGACGCGCATTTGTCAAATTTTCGTTCCACGTTCGCATAAAACAAAGTTAAAAGACAAGCGCGATCGTTAACATTTGTTTTCGTCGTTCCAACCAATTGTAATTGTTGCAAACGTTTGTTCAGACACTGTTCAACGATGTCATAGTCCCTCTAATATCTTGCAAAGATTCAAGTCGTTAGGTACAATTTTTGAAAAGTTATTTCGTTCTCAAAAATGTTATACTTTTGCAAATACTTCAGCGGCTGTTAAGCGAACGTCAGCGAATGTTAAGAAATGTTAATGTTTCCTGTTTGAAATGGAGAACGGTTGTGTCGAAAAGCGCGGGACCATTCGTTCGCGAATCGATTGAAAACACTGGTTCGATTATTATCGACCGTTTCGCGCTGCAATTAATAGCGCCGATAATGTCTAAAACACTCGGCCGGAGAAAGTAAACAGAAACGGTTCATGCATCTCCCGTCGAAGCTCTTGGGAGATTCCACTATCTGTGCAGATTGCGAACGATTACGCAAACCTTGGGCTACTCTACGGAAACCCTAATCAAAGTGGAACATACTATAATACATTAATTCACGAGCTTAACGCTGGAACTAGAAAATCAGTCGAAATGACCGGTCTCTGATTTTTGCTCTTATAGTTTCTGATATTATGCAAATATTTATTTCTGTTAGAGAAATTGTTATGCGAACTTGTTCGTTGCAGAAGCACGTATTATTATATATTTAATTTTAATAATATTTAATATAAGTATAATAAATATTTTATATTTCATTGTTATGAAACAGTATAGTTAGTTAGTTGCGTTTACAGCTTAGGTGGTTCTAGCGTTAACAATCTAAAATTTAGCGAGCGTTAATTCGTGAATTTTCGAGCAGTTTTCAATGTTCTAAGAAAATGGAGAAAATGTTTTCAATTATGCGTGAACTGTTTCAGTTCGTCATTCTTGCGACGTGTTTCGATGATATTTATTATAGTATCGGATGATCATCAGATAATTAATATTTATTATTTAGAATGCATACCTGATTGCAGGAAAAGCCAGATTTCCTTTATAACCGCCGAGCTGTCCCGACAGTTTGAAGAGTTTCCTCAGGTTCTTCATGTTCATTTCGAAAACCGACCGTTTCCTCCGACCCCTGTCGCAAAATAAAAGCAACAGAAAAATTATATTTAGCTTGCTCGAAGAGAAAAAAACATTTGCATTCGCGTCGAGCGATCGTGATTAGTACTAACACCTTGAGCGCGTTCACATGGCGACCACCCCTTGTCACTGCTCCCAATCTCGCGTTTATTTTCTGGATGCGCATCAGAGTTTGCAGTTCTGCCAGCCGTTGATCCGATAGTCGCTTCTGTCGGCTGCAACAGTATTATTTTGATAGGAAATTGCGCCTACTGTGCGGAGATTTTAGTTTTGTTTCAGGAGTAAATAAATATAGTGCTCATTTATATTAATTGAAGCTGTAAATTTAGAATAAATTGGTGGTAGCATTAGTTTAGGGTTTGGTAGTGGTGTCTAGTTTTTTTACTCTCTCGCTCTCTCTTTTCTCTCTCTCTTTTTACCTCTCTCTATTTCTCTCAGTCTCTCTCTCTTTCCCTCTCTCTATTTCTCTCTGTCTCTCTTTTTCCCCCTCTCTATTTCTCTCTCTCTCTTTTTCCCTCTCTTTATTGCTCTCTGTCTCTCTTTCTCTCTCTCTCTCTCTTTCTCTCTTTTTCCCTCTCCCTATTTCTCTCTCCTCCCTCTCCCTCTCTCGCTGTCTCTCTTTCTCTCTCTCTCCCTCCCTCTCTAGTTTCTTTATTACAAAATTTGTAGATTGCAGAAACTGTTAGCCAGTTGATTAGATTAATCCGTTCAGGATCAATGATGCAACATCGATGCAACATTTCGTTCGCAAGTTTCTTTTCAGTGGACGCGATACGTCGGAATCTGCTTTTTTTTTTAATAGTATGATAGCGATACATCCAGCGATTCGCCGAATAACTATTTTGTGTCGCCATTTTTTTTTCTACCAGGATACTACGATTTTATAAATTTCGTCAATCTCTTCATTAAAATTCTGCCTTTTGCTCTGATTAAAACTAGATTTCTTTGAATCTAGTAATATAAGATATTCAAATAAAATCGAATAAATATAAGATTTGTAATATTGAAAAGTCAATAAAAATTCTAAAGGGAAAGTGGCTTACACGGGACGGTTGATCTCCATTGTGTGTGTGTGTGTGTGTGAAAATAAATAACTAATAAAGGAAATACTAATAAAGAACCTACTCATTTATCACAACAGGAATTTCTGCATTCAGCTGTCCAACAATGCTGTTGTCTTCTGCGTTCGCTAAATCTACCAAAGTTTCGGGTTCTCCATCACGTTTCTCAGTGTTCGTGAGTCTATAACAAAACAAAACACGCATAACTGTATTTAATGCATTTATTCTTCTGAAACGCCTAAAATAAAAATTTCAGCAATTTGCGATATCATTTTTAATCGTTATTTAAGATGCCGCGACTTTCGATGACGAAATATTTAACTCTGTATATTTTTCTGTTATCTATTAGCATTACTCTTATCGTTAATAAGAGAATATTCTCTCTTAATATTATATAATATAGTTATATTCTTATTTAGTTATAATCTTATAAAATATAGTTCTGTCGTTATATATTAATATATGTGGTTATATTCTTGTAATATAGCTCTGTCGTTAAATTGAGTGTTTATCTGAATTCTTTTTTTTTTATTATTATTGTTAAACTGTTTCGTAAGAATCAACATATTCTTCCTGTAATTTTTCATCGAACTATCAAAGGTGCCACGATTGTACGCGTCGGTAAACATTTCTGCAGCTTCTTTTACGTCGAACAAAATGCAATAGCTAGCAGATGCGCTTTCCTTTCCTCGAAGATAGTGCGTAGAATAGTAGATTAGTACAATATTGATAACACATTCGGCTGCCTTAGAAAATATTGCACATAGAAGTGCAATAGAAAGACTTGATACTTATCGTAATACTTATGTCACAGATACAAGTACTTATGTAAACTGAACATGTTTATTTAACAATCGCAAAAAATTCTACATAAAGCTGGAATCGCTGCCTTTCGTTCAGATCTCCCGCGCATGCCCAGCTATAGCAGCCTCGACAAAATCGTCAAAATGAATTTCGCGATATAGCAACAATGCGAAGTTCATCATTATTTCCATTAAATTTGTTCAAGCGCAGATTTTTCCTAACGCTATTTAAACATATTTAATTGTGATTCATAGAGTGCTTGTTTCATTCGATCACAGTATTATGCTGATAATCACTATAATTCGCGTTTAATTTTATTAAAAAAAACCGATCGTCGAGATGATAAAATATTGTTGAGCAATTAACGAAGACGACGGACAATTAACGAGGATAATGAACGATTTACGGAGACGATGATTAACGAGGACAGCGAACAATTAACGAAGACAGCAAACAATAAACAAAGACGACGAGCAATTAACGAAGACAACGATGAATTAACAAAGACAACGATCAATTAACGAAGACAGCAAACGATTAACGAAGAGAACAAACGATTAGAAATTCGCGAACTTCACGAACTATGAAATAATTATTTAACAATCAGCCAACAAATGTCTTCGTACGATAAAAAAGTTCTAAAAGTCAGTGTACAGCTGAAAGCTCAATGAACTTTCGAATTGATCTGAATGGCAACTCGGTTCTCCAGGTTCTCCAAATTAGTCCGCGGAACTCGCGTTTATGCGAACACGTGATTCGAAGCAATGATAAACAAAAGAATTACCTCTGGTAGCCAGGTTGCGCCGAGACATTGTTGGACCAGTAGAACAACGAACAGAACAATACGAACAACCAGGAGATCATGTTCGCGGAAGCACGTGAAGCGTCGAAATTTGATTAATTAATTACTGCGTTTAATCGCACCGGGTCAATGGAACTCCAACGGATGAGATTTCTTTCTCTCGTTCTACTTAGAACTGTAAGTTGGTGGCGTCCGGTGCGCGTATATATTCGTCGCGTTGGGATCCCCACTTAAAGGCACGCTGACGCTGCTATTACACCCCTTTTCGTGTTTCGTTCGTCGTTTATCGTCTATCGTTTATCGTCTATCGGGAGCACGTTGTCTTCGGCTCAGTCGGTCGCCGCAGCGTGACAAGCGATGGACAAAATTAAGGAAAAACCGAGCAGCCGTGGACAAAATATTCCGAATGAATCATTGCTTTCAAGCGGACTTCCGCTTTGGATAAATAGGTCGATCTTTCTTTTTTTTTTAAACATGGAAGCAATTTAATTCTTTCTAAACGCTGTCTTTACGAGTAAACTGCGAATCCTTATGCGAACTCACATTTTCGTACGTGATCTTATAAAAATTAGAATTAAAAGAAGATTTTCTTATGCACCGAAATTCCATATGCACCGAGATTTACGAAACGTAGCTTTTAACCCTACAATTGTCGAATATCAGCTGAAAAATATCGCGCAATATCAAAGTCATTTAATCAATGGAACCGAAACTAGAAAGTGAAAATTTAGCTAAAAAAGGAAATATTAGTCCTGCCATTTTGTATTCTACAAATCCCAGTAACATTCAATTTGAATAAAAATAAAAATGCATTGCATAAAAATGAATTTCAAAAGCCTAGTTAAAAATTAGTGTCACCCATACGTGTGTGACTCACGCAGCACTAAATATATTAAACTTTCGCTCCAGGTTCCAATAAAAAAGTTAAAAAACGAGAATTTCCTTTGTCATTGCAAGTAATACCAAAATTTAAACAAATGATGTAAGTCATTGCACAATGAATTAATTAGTCCATTCAACATTCAACTCAAATTCAGATAGTTTGTTCCAGTTTAAAAAAAAAAGAGTTGCATCGTTTTAAAACGGGTTCGAATATTTTTATACGGGGATTCTCATTTTTCGCCAGGGGTTGCATTTAAAGTCGCTGTACAACCAGCGCCGAATTTCGCAATGTTTTCTTCGACCGCGGCCATTCTGTATTGTTTCGTCGGCTACGCGTTCGATGAAAATATCGGAAGCCGATCATTTCGGGCGATTCGGTAATGCCAGCGTTGAAAGCGCACTTTCAATTCCATTCGCGATCAAACTCAGGCAACCGGCAATTTCGAAACTGCGCTCGTCACACCGTGCGCCGACCCGGCACAATTGATAATTTCGCGGCATCGTATCGCAACTGCGTGAAATTTCGTTTCTATCGTTTTGACGGCGTCGTTCGTTTCTGTCATCGTCGTCGTCGTCGTCGTTGCCCGCGTATCGCCCAGCAACGCCGTATACTAATTGCTCCCCGATCCATCGCTTCTTAATTAATGCCACGATAACAGAAAGCGGAGAACCAAATCTACAGTCAGCTGAAAAAAGTGTTCGTCGACCGTTCCGAACGAAACAGCTTGTCTCGAATTGACTCGGACATCTTCGATTCTCATTTCTCGAGATCGCAAAAGGATTAAATTGAAAGGTTAATCCTTTTATAGGCGCTGGGAACCAGCTTCCCATCCACGTCCAGCGAGCATATGGTCGCCAGGCTCAAATTTTACCATAGTTGAAATGCGCTGCCATCTGTACATAGGTCCCATCACCCTTAATTTTGGGGGTGAAATATTCTTTTTTTATTAGATTAAAGAAAAACATGTAACAGCTGTATTATTGTATGACAAAATTATGGTAATAATTCTGTATTCTTAAATAGAATAAATTATGGTAATAATTAATAATATATAATATATTATATAATATATATTTTAGCATATATAATATATAAATTCAAAACTAATTGAAATATATTATATATTGTATATTACATTACATATATTATATATTATATATTGTATATTACATTACATATTATATATTATATATTATTATATTATATTATATATTATATTATTATAATATTATAATATATAATATATAATATGTAATATGTAATGTAATATACAATACACAATATATTCCAATTTTTTGAACATTCATATCGTGCCCATGAAAGGGTTAGCGAACAGTTCCAGAAAATAGCATTCGCCAGAGAAAATCGTTACGAAAGCGTCTACGGAGAGACTTTTCTCAGAGACTGTATCCGAACCCAACGTTCCAATAATGTAGCCGATAGTTTAAGGAACTATCTGTGCTTAAAATATGCTCGTTCGCGGTCGAAAGGAAACAAACGCGTGCGCGGGGTTTGCGAGGCGTAGAAATCACGTTGTTGCCGCGATTGATATCAGCGTGGAGGCGAATCGAAACGCTTGCTGCACTTCGCGCGCGCGCGGCGTCGTGTCACTTCAGAAGGAATAGAAGAAGGAAAAAATGAATCGAACGCATCAATAATGCACGCAGAGAACTTTTCCTTGGAACGAGGTTGCTAATGTGCGGTAGTTGCGCCGCGAGTTCTCACGAATCGAGCGCATGAAAGATCGTAACGATGGTTCTGGTTTCGTCATTCGCCTTTGATTTCTGATCTTTCTCCGCGCGGATCAATGAATGGTGCACGGGTCCAATGGGAAACGATGATTCAAGTCGGTTTCGCGTGTTTCGAACTGTTCATAGTTCGTGCGATCGGTGGAATCGACAACTTTTCTGTCCACTCATGCTCCAGTTATAATTGGCAACTTGAACGAAATCGAATCGAAATCGTTCGCAATAGATTTGTCTCTTTTCCCTTTAGAACGTGGAAGAATAGACTTTTTGCGATAACACAGCCGGTGATCGAATATTTCCAATAGAAAATTTCGGAAAATGTTCCCCGACATGAAAGGTAAAAAATGATGCACGCACGTGTGTGTAACAATACGCGGAATCCTTTTTGTTTATACTTGATTTATCGGACGCGATTTCAGTACTTCCCCAAAGAGTATCGAACAGTACTTATCCAATTGGCATTTCCTCGTTCCTATTAGGTAATTGTACGCAATTCACTGTAATTCGACTAAAATCGATGCAAGAGGAAATCAGATTGCATTAGCCTCGGAATTCCAGATTACGAACAGGATGATGCACCGTTTCCTTATTTAATTATTTACTGCGGTCTCGATGAGTGTTACTTGTCTTAAATGTATATTACTTGGTTCGCAAATTTAGCCCGAAAATTATGTGCACAGTAAATCCTTCTTAATTGACGCTCAACATGTATAATGATCGAAAGAATTACAGCAGAGAAAAATATTCGATAAATATTGGTCAACTTTGAGCGACGACAACTCCGCAAAAAATCATCGTAGGGCGATGATTCTTTTTTTAAATTAAAGCTCGAAGCCTCTACTTTAAGACGCAGTTCCTCGATTTGAAGTTTGATGCAACCTCGCTATTGTAAGCATTTAAATGCGAGACCATGTTCTGTCGTATTGAAAGTGATCGAATTATCGAAACGAATTATCGAAACAAATCCTTCGAAATGGATTTTCGAAATGAATTATTTCCGACTGAATTATTTCTCATCTCCGCTTCCCGAATTGTCCATTTTCGTGCGCAATCCGAGCGCGAATTAGGGAGAATTTACTGTACACCGAGGACACGAAGCGCGGGCCACAAATCTTTTGTGCGATGTTGAATGATCGAAGCTGCAAACGTTGCACTCAGTTATTATCGAACACATCTGTATAATTTAGTGTTGCTCGGGGGATTTTCCAGCGTGTCTGAATGCATTAATCGGTCTCGTGCAATCTACCCAGTCGGTGGAGTCAGGAAAGCGACGTTGCGAATCATTGTGGGAGCAGAGACGTTTCAATAAAGTCGACTGGAAAATTGAATTTAGGCCACGGAAAACAGATTCCGAGATCATTGTGCGACGACAACGAAATTAATTTTGAGATATTTCAATAAATTCGACTGGAAGAATTGAATTTAGGCCATGGAAAACAGATTCTCAGATCACTGTGTGTGTGTGCAATTACAATGAAATTCGATCTTGAGATATTTCAATAAATTCGACTGGAAAATTGAATTTAGGCCATGGAAAACAGATTCTCAGATCACTATATGCAATTACAATGAAATTCGATCTTGAGATATTTCAATAAATTCGACTGGAAAAATGGAATTTAAGCCATGGAAAACAGATTCTCAGATCACTATATATATGCAATTACAATGAAATTCGATCTTGAGATATTTCAATAAATTTGACTGGAAAAATGGAATTTAGGCTATGGAAAACAGATTCCCAGATCACTATGCAATTACAACAAAATTCGATCTCGAGATATTTCAATAAATTCGACTGGAAGAATTGAATTTAGGCCACGGAAAACAGATTCCAAGATCATTGTGCAACTATAATAAAATTCAATCTTGAGATATTTCAATAAATTCGACTGGAAGAATTGAATTTAGGCCACAGAAATCAGATTCCCAGACCACTGTACAATTACAACAAAATTCAATCTCGAGATATTTCAATAAATTCGACTGGAAGAATTGAATTTAGGCCACAGAAATCAGATTCCCAGACCACTGTACAATTACAACAAAATTCAATCTCGAGATATTTCAATAAATTCAACTGGAAAATTGAATTTAGGCCACAGAATTCAGATTCCCAGACCATTTTGCAACAACGAAATTCAATCTTGACGGTTCCAAAATGGATTAAGTTCACATTAGATAAAATTCATTCGAATTCAAATGAACATGCAAATCGATCGTCGAACTGCTAAAACCGGTATTGAACTCTTGAGAATTGTAATGTTTATATGCACCATTGTCCAAACAGCACACGTGTCAACGACGATTCGGAAGTTCCGTTTCTCGTCGGAACTTCCACCCAGCGGTTCGTAAGAGGATTTTAACTTCGGGCGTGGACGATGTTCGCGGATCATTTTCAAAGGACAGTTAAATACTTACTTGTGTACAATGGATCAAAACTACTTACGCAGGAGACTCATCTCCGAAGACTGTCTTCGAGGCACGAATGCGGCCTCGGCTCTTGCCGGATTCACGTCCTCTTCCAATATTGGCTTCGATAGGGTTCGTCGAACCCATATTGCCGTCGGATTAGCTGCAAGATTTCCATAGCTGAGAGAACGAGCACAAACAAAGAACGCTTTAATCTGGAAACATTTCCGAAGGAAGTTGAACGAACACGTCGAATCGACGCGATGATTCGATCACTCATTGCTCGCGTATTGCTGTCGCAAAGAAACGTCGCGATATTTTAGAAGTAGACTTAATGAGCGTATTACTGCGGACGCCCCAAATACTGCGGTATTTTATAAAAGCAATAAAATGTAACATATACATAATAGTGTGCAATCTTCTAATAAACGAATCTCATATTTTTGTACACGTTTAATATCGACAATTTACGACATGCAAGTAACAGCAATCGCAGTTTCAATTAATTTATCGACTTCGGAGAGATATTATTCCCGACGAGCGGGAATCAGGTGGCGAATGCAGTCGATAAATTGATTAGTTCGATCGGTTTCACTTAAGAAAACGTTTCGCAAACTGTAACTTCGCGTTGGCACGGCGGAGATTCCCGGTTCCACGTAGCGAAAGAGCTCGATTCGGCGAACCGCGGACGGCATATTTTCGGGGCCGATATCGTCGCGGAGGATCCCCTGCTAATCGGAAGTTCAAGAAGATCGGATTGCGCAACTTTTGGAGGCTTGTTCCGCCACGGTGTAATGTACGTAACACTCCGGGCGATACGTTTTAACTGCGCAGTAGCCGTTGCGGAATCGTCCACCCACGCGGTCCGCGTGTGCGTATTTATGAAATAATTCGATATCTATCGAGGCACGTCGGCCGATCGTTTCCGGCCAATCACGCACACGCCATGGACGAACTATTTGCACGGACGCGGCCGCGTATCGCCGTGCATATCGACGTGCAACGCACGCATATCGCCGATTTCGATCGCGTTCCCGCGGGTAAGTGCCGTTTCCCGCGACGTTTCCCGGCCGCGAAATTACAAGGCACGGTGCGTCGATCCGGTTCGTTGCGAAACGACGGATCCCGTGTAGAAGAAAAATTGATTCTCGTCGACTTTGCACCGTGTTTCGTCGATTGCAACGCGTCTCGCATTGGGAATAATCGATTGGTTCGCTGACTTTCTTTCGCAACAAGCTTGCACGAAGAGGTTACTGTAGTTCGGTCTTGAACGGTCCCGATCGATTCGCAGCTAATGTTCCGATTTCTTGGGTGTTCGTCGGCGCAATTTATTCTGATGATGATGCTCGCATTGTTCGTAGAAAGGTAGAATCAGAGTTCGATGAGAACTAACGCAGGGTACTTGAAATCAATTTAATTATGAATCTCGACCATTTCGAGCAGTTCTCGTAGAATACTTCTTATATAGTGCGTTATATAAATTATTATATCTTATTTGAATTTATTTTATTTTATTTTATTTCATTTTCTTGCTCTATTTTATCTATTTTATTTTATTTTATTTTCTTGTTCTATTCTATCTGTTTTATTTTATTTTATTTACTTGTTCTATTTTATCTATTCTATTTTATTTTATTTTATTTTCTTCTTTTATTTTCTCTATTTTATTTCATTTTATTCTCATTTATTTTCTATTTCAGTTCTATTTTATTTCATTTTATTCTCATTTATTTTCTATTTTAGTTCTATTTTATTTCATTTTATTTTATTTCCTTGTTCTATTTCATCTATTTTATTTTATTTTCTTATTCTGTTTTATCTATTCTATTTTATTTTTTATTTCATTCTCTTCTTTCATTTCATCTATTTTATTTTATTGTACTTGGATGGATTAACAGCATGCGTTCGTGGAACATCTGAATTATTTGAATCGGAATTTTACGTTATTATTCACTATGTCACGATGTTATTAATCCGAATAAAAAAAATTGATTTTAATACAAATCTGTATTTGTTCCGTGAAAAAGTAAACGTCGCATCGATCGAGCTTGAACAGAGAAAACGTGGATAACTTCTGTGCTGCTTTTTCACTGTAAGTAGTACGAATTGTATTCGGTCGGGCCGAGTGCACGGACAATTGAATTTCAAAGAAAAATCCTCTCTCATGAATATTTCGATGCACGTCGAGACGAAGAAGACGCGAAACAGTTGGCTGTCCGCGTATCTGTTGTATCATCGAAAAATTTTAAGAAATAAGGACCTACATTTACCGACCAGCATTAAATGTTTCGCTCGTTACATCTGCAGAGGGAGCTCAGATAGCGAATTAACGGGGTTCGAAGGTATTAATGAATATTTATCGTTCGACGCATTAATATGTTAACGTGGGGAAAAGATACGGCGATTACGAGCGAAACTCTCGCTCATAGTAATAGTCGAGATTCCTACTTGCCATGCGATCACGACTATAATTCCTTAAACAAATATGCCTTCGTTAAATATATAATACAATTTCGACAAATAATTTAGGATGAACGTGATTCGATATAATTCTTTTGTTTCGCTATTAATCGCGTTGACGTGATTGCAATGACAAATTAAATCGAAGCAGCAAAATTGTCTTCGAATCAGTTTTCACACTTGGAATTAACAGGGTCCGGTATAAATAAATAAATGTAATTATTATCCAAGAAGTTAGTGTCATAGCTGAGACTATTGAGTCAACTATATTTTTGAATTGTTATTTAAGTTAACTGACAGGTCAAAGTTCAAGTAGAACAATTTTTTTTCTCGTTAAACTAGCCGAAAGATTACTCGATGATTTTAATTCGCTAATTACGCTTCCTGTCGTTACTCAAGAAAATATTTCTTATTATACCCACGACGATGAAAAAGGTTTATTCATCAAGATAATCTCGCCGCGAAATGCAATTTATTTAACGGCGAATCGAACGTCGATATCTTCAGAGACATCGAAGCTCATCTTATCGAGATCTGAGCGTGTCGTTGATGTGTGCTCAGATCTTGACCTGGTTCTTGACCTAGTTGCTTGCCCCTGAATTGTTTTTAACTTCTGCTTTTCGGCCTTAGTCTCGAGTTAATCCAAACGATAAGTCTCGACCTTGCGTTTATTCCATCGGAACGTGTTGCCGACTACGCGCCGATTTCGTCTCAGTGTCACAGTTTTGCATGCGTGCCTCGATTTTCTGATATCACAATCATATATATACATATATTAATCATATTTATTAATCAGGCGAGATCTAATCAGTCAAATGCTTTAAAAAATTGATTGGATCGAGGGGGGAAAGGAAAACATACGTGCAACGAAAAGAGGAAAAAGATGTACTAAGAAAATATATACTAATAAAAAATATATACTAAATATATACTAATAAAAATATATACTAATGTTTATGTATAATAAATTATGAATACAATATAAATAAGATTATGGTTCGAACAACGAACGTAATGCAACAGCAATAATAATTATCATAGTAGCATATTAATTAGATTGCTAGAGATTTTATTAGATTATTAATCAGACGAGGTCAAATCTGTCAAATGCTTTAAAAAATTGAAAGGGTTAAGGAGGAAAAGAAAAATATAAATATACTAATATAAATATACTAAATAAATATACTAAGAAAAGAAGAAAATAATATATAATAATGTTTATGTATAACAAATTAAGAATAGAAGATAAACAAGATCATAGTTCGAGCAACTTGGTGTCATATAATGCAATAGAACAGCATCAATAATTATCATAGTAGTATTTTCACTGCTTCAACAAATATGTTTGCTAGATAAAGAAAAATCCCAAATGCGCGTTCAACTGCGTCAAATGTTTACATATCGTTAAATTTTGCGCCATATCGTTGCGCATATCGTTAAATTCGTCAATACAAAATAATCATAAAAATCAAGCAAGTTTCACAAGAAACAATTAATATCGGAAGCCGGCCCCAGTTTCCCGAAGCGAATCAATGGAAATATAAATTCTGCATAAATACTCGCAGTCCATTCATCGAGCTGGAATGCATCGAGTACTATCGAGGCCTCCTCTTAGACATGAATTTGTTTGCGCAAGCATAGTCGATGTTATTGCACCTGACCTCGCACCGGTCAATATGTACGCTTGCCGGTTGTTATAGGATAAGATCCCGGAGCCCTAAGCTAAACAGAATTTTTTAGAGCGTTTCCAAACGTCGCTGCGATATCGGGCGCATACGCAAAGTGCGCTCGCAACAGTTCGACTTGCGAAACCGCGGTAAATGCCTCGGTAAATGTTCGAAAAAATTGAAATTCATTATTTGAAGAACACGTTCGTCGATGTCCGCCGATTCTATTCTGCCTCCGACTATAAAAAAACAGTCGAGTTTCATTGACGTCTCCATTGGAAATTCTCTTTCCCCTAAATTCATTTCCCAGATATTTGCTTCTAATTATCGCCAAAGATACCCGAAATCGGTGCAAACGTTTTCAAAAAATCTTTCGACGCGCCGCGAACGAAGTCTCGCGGTTGCATTAACGATTTATCGGCGATCTTGTAATTAGAATTAGGGGGTAGGGGTGAATGAGACACGGGCGTAGCCGATTATAATTTTTATTGCAGTGGAATAAATAAAATAATACGCACATTGCTCGAATACATCGATGCCGCGTTACGGGCGACAGTGTCTTTAATACTTCGTCTAGCGCTAGTACAATTAAATAAATAAATAAATAACTTATATTAGAAAAGTTCGAACGGTGCGCGATCGCGTCGGTTACACCGTAACCATCCCCATCGACATCGTGGAACGACTACCGACCCTGACTTCCGCGTAATTAGCGGCTAACACAACGCGTCGATGCTAATTACGCGTTCGTCGTCGTCGACGTCGGACAAATTTCACCGAGCGCGGCGAACCATTCGACAAGGATCGTCGACTAAAAAAAAAACAAAACTGTACAAGAAAATAAATAAAACGCATCACACATGGTGGACAAAATAATACGAGGAGCCCTGCGGCTTTTATACGCGAGAAATTAACTAATTCGCCGGGCGTAGAAAACGCCGATGGAAAATCATGGAAACGACGCGACCACTTCGTGTTCCCGACAAATGTCGCGTACATTTTCACAGCCTCGTATCCTTGCTCGTCGAACAATCGAGAAAACGACTGGCACGGTCCGGTCGCAGTCGCGAAAAAAATAATAATAATGAACGGCGAACAGAAATCCGGTGAATTCTGAATGATCGAAACCGAGAGACGGCAGATTCTCTTAATAATGTGATCACAGTGGCTCAACGTTGCCGTTTCGCGACGAGATCCACGATCGAGCCCTCGAGAACGAAATTTCACGTTGCTATAAATAATAATTAAGGCAGACGGCGCGCGGTTAACGGGGGAACAATTGTCTAGGCGACGCGATCTTTCCCGCAATTTACGAAGTCTTCGAGGGCCTGGATCGGGACGTCTCGATTCATGCTCGAAAATCGTGATTCTCCTAACTACGAGGCGCTCGTTAAATCAAAACTTATGCTCGAATATTCATTGAAATTCATTAATGCGATCGGCAACGATCGGCAACGCGAAAATGTCGAATTCAATTTGCGTTCGCTAGTCGGTCGACTGCAATCTGTAATTTTTATCATAAATTACACAAATTTATAATGAAAATATACATATATATATTGTATTATTAAATATTAAATATATGTATATACATATATTTTTTTATTATATGTTTTATATTTCATTATTTGTGTAATTTATATAATATATCATATATTATATTGTATTATATTATATATTCCATTATATATTATATTATATAATGTATTATATACTATATAATATTACATAATATATAATATAATATATATTATATTATTATTGTATAATATATTATTATATTACATATGCAACTTATTTAACATGTTTGTGTAATTTACAATAAGAATATGCAAATATATATATTTAATATTTAATAATACCAAATATATATATATACTGAATTTATCATAAATTCGTGTACTTCATAATAAAATGCATAATTTAGGACAAAGATTGAATTTACAGGTTGCAGAAGCCTGAATTTGAACTTTTGCGGTCGACCGACTATTATTACAAAAAACGAAGATCGTGATTTAAAGAAAGCTCATCCGGCATCGATTGAATTTCAGAAAATATTCGTTCAGAGTTCAGATCGCGGCGGCCGATAAAATGGCAACACTTCGCCGAACATCGACGACTAATAAATACTATTCAGATTCAACGCTCTCGAGCCACTGGAAGGCGAACGAATACAAACTAAATCTAGCGAATCGAGATACGCGGTTGACGTCGCGGATCGCGATCGATCAAGAGATTACGACGTGGTCGGAACGTCGTCGGTGATCCCCGAGCGTGGCTCTTTCGATCGGGCCGCGCCATTTCAATTCGCTGCGGTTGAAACGGAGGCTCGATCCGAGAGCGTCGCGGGAAACGCGTCGCTCGAGAAAACGTTCGATCGGTCGAAATCGGCCGTGACAGCGAAGCGAAACGAGGAGAGCGAAACGAGAATAGCGTTGCGATGTAATAAAATTAAGTATAAAAAAGGTCGCGTATGAAATAAAAAACAAGAAGTCGTGTCTTCTGAAGGAAAATACGCGCAGAATTCTTCGCGACCGTTTCGCTCACGATCGAACGAAAACGCTTTTCGAAAATATATTTCTTGCGAGACTTTAACAACAAGAAAACCAAAAGAGAAAATAAAAGTAGAAACAATCGGCTCGGTGCAGAAAGATCGAACGTTCTCGAGCGTTTTTTTTACGCGTCCCCGTTCGCGCCGGTCTCGTTAAAACGCGCCCGCGGATCGCAATCGACTTAACGATATAAACGCGCGGAAGATCAATAAATAATGTAAAAATAAGTTAACTAGACAATAAGTTACTTAGAGAGAATAATACAGAGGAACGAACGGAAACGAATGGGGGTGGGGGGGTTGCAGCGGTGGTGCGAATCGTCGACGAAAGAACACGTCCGAATGTGACATCTTCGAGCAGCCGTGCCCGCGCGGCGGCCATAATTTTTTGTTGTTGTTGGCGCCGCCGATCGGGTATTCTTCTCTCTTCCTCCCTTTTATCCATCGGTTGCGACATCCATTCCACGCCGTCGTTAGTCACTTAAGTATCCTAATTAGTGTGAGTTCGTTAAAAGTTTAAGCTCGGACGGAGGACGGTCCGTAATACTGTTCAGGCGGCTTTAAGGGTCGAGAGATCGTGTTGTTCTTCTTTTTTTTTTATCATTCCTCAAGCGTTTGGTACACTCTCGACTGTGTGTGTGTGTGTCTGTCTGTCTGTCTTCTTCTTCTTCTTCTTCGTTCTCGCCCCATACACGCCGACGCGACCTGTCGTGCGCCGGAAATTAAATGAACTGGTAGTCGACGTCGTTTCCCCGCAAGGACTCCTTCATCTTCTGAAATTCGAGAAGAAAAACAACGGTGTTCGTTACTGAATGCTGTCGACAGATGTTCGATTATACTGTAATTTCTCCCGGAAATGCTAAATTTTGGGCTGCTGCGAATTTTAGTCGCTAGTCCTACGCCTATGTGATTTATAGCTTGCGCGATCATTTTTGTGCACAATCGAAACGTCGATGTCATTGTAAATCATTGTAAATCATTGTAAATCATTATAAGTAGTTATATCATCGTTATAAATCATTATCTTTCATTATAAGTCATTATAAATCATTATGAGTCACTATAAATCATTGTAAATCATTATAAGTCGTTGTACAATCGTTATAAATCATTATCTTCCATTATAAGTCATTATAAATCATTATGAGTCACTATAGATCGTTGTGAATCATTTATAAATCATTATCATCCATTATAAGTCATTATAAATCATTATGAGTCACTATAGATCGTTGTGAATCATTTATAAATCATTGTAAATCATTATAAGTCATTATAGAATCGTTATAAATCACTATGAATCACTATAAATCATCATAAAATCATTATAAAAATCATAATAAATCATTACGCTATTTTTCAATCGTACAAAAAATTAAATAGATCAGGCGAGGAATTTAATACAGCAGAGAGATCGAACCAAGAGGGATGTTTTCGACTGTTTCTCGCGTTCGCGAGCCAATCCAGATTCGACAGCTCGCGTTCGCGTTGCGCGAATCGAAAATGGAACGATTATTAAATATCGCCGCTATTTTATTCGGTTACCATCGATGTCTGTATAATCCGATCGTGGAAACATCGTTGAATTTTCGCGAACCCTGGAAATCGTCTCGCTTGCTTCAGCAAGTTCGCAATCCTTCGCCATTATATTTCCGACCGAATCATAGACTTCCGCGAATCCATAGGTTACGCGGCGGCTGATCTATGAATGAGTTGCAGAGATAATTGCGGTATGAGTAAACTATAATTTTTAAGTATTGCCTACGCGCACATCATCGTCCGCTTCCCGTATCTATGCGCAACATAGTGCAACGAACACGAGCAACGGTGAAACCGCTATGCGAATCTACTACGTGGAGCTGTGAATTTACGAGCGGACGATTAACGAAGTTGATCTTGCACGGTTATTGATTGCATCGTGATCGAATTGTAATTTACGTACATAATATCAACAGCAAGAAACTTCGCTCTCCTTTCGCGGCACAAGTTTATTTTAATCTACCACAAGAATCTGTAGCATTATAAATCATTCTAAATCGATGTAAATCATTGTAAATCATTGTGAATCATTATAAATTATTATAAATCATTTTGAGTCATTATAAATCGTTATAAGTTATTATAAGTCATTATAAATTTACTATAAATCATTGTAAATCATTATAAATTCACTATAAATCATCGTAAATCATTATAAATCATTTTAAGTCATTATAAATCGTTATAAGTCATCATCTTCCTTTGTAAGTCATTACAAATTATTATAAATTTACTATAAATCATTGTAAATCGTTATAAATTCACTATAAATCATTGTAAATCATTGTAAATCATTATAAATCATTATAAATCATTATGAGACACTATAAGACATTATAAGACATTATGAGTCATCCTAAATCGTTACAAATCGTTACAAATCATTATCTTCCATAGCAAGTCATTATCTTTCATTGCAAATCATCACGAATCATCGGAAATTCCGCAATTCTCAACGGAACCAGTGCAAGTCACGTGACCCTAATTTTCGCGCGAACAAAAATCGCAGCAGATGCTTCGAATCGTCGTATTTTTCGGACGCGGCGTCCATCGCGAAAGATTTTTTTCGGCCGCGAACTTCGTCGGATTCGGCGGCGATTCGAAACCGGTGAAAATCGCGGTTAAACAGCCGCGAATGAACTGCGCTGCAAAGTTGTATTGCATGTTAGAAAAAGGTCACGCGTTCTGCACGGAGTTCATGTTCGACGGGCGCGTGCCGTCGATTCCCGGCTGAATGAATTTTTCACGCGGCCCGATTATCGGCGCGGTCGCAATTAGCGCGCGTCGCTTATCGTGAAAAACACGGAGTGTTACGCGAATCAATCAGGATCGTCGCAACGGGATTATGTATAACGCGGTCTCGGGCCCGCGACCGTTCGTTACGCAACCGCGACGATTCATTCATCGCCCGAAGGATTCCATAAATCATCTCGATCGATCGCTCGTTGCTAATGAATCCTAATTGGAAAATTGTCGTTCAGGTAATCGCGAAAATTGCGATCACCGGCGACGTTTCACAAATGATTTGCTTCGCGATATTAGTCGCAAGAAGAGACTGCGAGTTGAACAACTTATTTACGCGTGTCTCGTGATTATGGCTACGTTTATGTGTTCGGCCATCGTCTATCGAAATCACGCGTCGAGCGATTCTAAATAATATTATTCGCAATTACGTATAATTTTGCTCTAATTTGAACTGATATTTACGGCGAACACAGTGCAATAACTTTAACAACTTTAACCTTTTAAAACGTAATAACTTTTTTGCAACTGCATCAAATGAGTTGAATTCTTTTTTTTTAGGTGATAGAGGGTTGAGTATACTAGACAATGACAAAAGTGTGTTCTTTCAATTTTGCTATCATTTCGATTTAATGGAACAATTCGCGACTTCGAACGTTTCCGTCAACGTTGCAATATAAGTTAATAAACGTCGTAACGTAAGTTTAAACGAGACAACGCGAAATCTTGTAGTGCATTCATGGAAAATATGCTTCTTCCCGCAAGATAAATAGGACGTTCTTTTTGCGACACGCGCCGATATGCGGAGCAACGTGATGCTTCGTAAATTAGATTCGGTCGGAGACGACGTTCGATTGAAATTCTGTCGCGAAAGCGTGAAAAAACATCCCTCTTAATATAACAAAAAATTCATTCGAGCTGTAGCGTGTCTACTGTAAACAAATTTGAGCGAGAACAATGCAATTCGAACAATGCATTTGCAATTGGAACTTCGACTTCGATTCAAAAGGGACGAACTCGAATCCTCTAATCGCTGCTCGTCGCGACATTGCAAATTCATTAAAAAAAGAATGCAAACCCGAGTAGAAGACGGTGTTTTTAAGCACGATGTTTTCAAAGAGATAATCGTAGGAGGCTTACCATTGGCAGAGAGAGAATGTTCTCCTCGTCGAGCGCGTCCGGATTGTTCGCGACGTATCGCATGATGCGCTGCAGCGTCTCGAGTCTATTGTTCGTTGCGGATCTTCGTCTGCGGCCTCTGCAACGAAAGCAACGGAGAACGGAGCTGTTAGAACGAACGGTGACTTGAAAGAACGATCGGAAAAATCCGGGGCGGGACCGTCGTGTTCTCGAAAGGAGACCAGCGGCCGGCGCAAAAACCGGCGAGATTCGAAGATTACGTGTGCGTCCAAGTCGGCGCGACATGTGCTCGTCCCGTGAAATGGAATATTCATGCGAATAAATCAACTTATTCCCTTCTAAACTTTTTTCTCCCGCTTTTTTCTTCTCCCCGCGGAGAGGGTGGGGGATCACGCGAGTCACGCGTGACCGAACCGTAAGGAAAGGGTGACACGTGCCCGTGCCGCGTCGTTTCGCGGTGTATCGTTGATCGCTATTAAGCGTTTTTTCGCCGGCGAAGCCGCGCCAAGGAACCGGTTCACGTAATCCGTCTTTTTACGGTCGCGACAGCCGTGTCGTTTAACGATGCGCCGGGTCGACGTTGTTTATGCAAATCCGCGGCCGGAAAAAACGAGTGTCGGCGCATTGCCGTTTAATAATGACGATTATTGCTCGTACAAGTGCGAGGTTTCGTTGACCCGTGATTAAAGGATAGCATAACTGTCGCCCGGCGATATAGTAGATTTTTTTATATTATTAGATTGTTTATATCAATCGATATTTATAGGTAACGTTATCGATAGTCACCCCTCTTCGACGCATTCGCCTCAGCTCGACAACACATTCCGTATACTTATCCCGTCGAAGCATAAATTCTCGAATATAAAACGCACTCTCTACATAATAAATACTCTCATAAAGTGCACTCTAGCAAATCTCGCGAACGTATTGCACCAGATGCACGCGGTTTCCAAGGAAATCCGGAATACTCGACGGAGAACCGACCGTTTGTTTTCGTTTCGAAGCCGTTCGCCGAACGAGATCGTTCCATTGTTCGAAGCACCAGGATGTGTACTAATTCAATCAGATTTGTGCTAATTCAATTACACTGCAATTCGTAATTCCAGTTCAATTACACTGCAATTCGTAATTCGTAATTTTAGTTCAATTCAATCGTAATTCGTAATTCCAATTCAATTGCACCGTAATTCGTAATTATAGTTCAATCACATCGTGATTCGTAATTTCAGTTCAATTGCATCGCAATTCGTAATTCCAGTTCAATTACATTGCAATTCGTAATTCGTAATTTTAGTTCAATTCAATCGTAATTCGTAATTCCAATTCAATTGCATCGCAATTCGTAATTCCAGTTCAATTACACTGCAATTCGTAATTCGTAATTTTAGTTCAATTCAATCGTAATTCGTAATTCCAATTCAATTGCACCGTAATTCGTAATTATAGTTCAATCACATCGTGATCCGCAATTTTCGTTCAATTGCATCGCAATTCGTAATTCCAGTTCAATTACATTGCAATTCGTAATTCGTAATTTTAGTTCAATTCAATCGTAATTCGTAATTCCAATTCAATTGCACCGTAATTCGTAATTCCAGTTCAATCACATCGTGATCCGCAATTTTCGTTCAATTGCACCGTAATTCGTAATTCTAGTTCAATTACATCGTGATTCGTAATTTCAGTTCAATCGCATCGCAATTCACAATTCCAGTTCAATTACATCGCAACTCGTAATTCCAATTCAATCGCACCGTAATTCGTAATCGACGTAATTCAATGTACTCAGCATTTTGCAGTCGTACAATGAATTGCAATGCCATCGAATCACGATGCAACAACGTGACGTTCGTAATCGGAAAGTTCGTCAGTATAATTCGATCGTAATACCGCGGCGCGACTTTGCATCGAGTTCTCCCGGCGAAAGGGAAGTTAATCGCGAGCACAGCCTCGGAGGACTAACCTCGTTCTCTTACGAAATCGCGAGCGAATAGGAGGTGAACGAATTAGAAGCCGAGAGGAATATCAGCGCCGCCGAACGAAGGAGCACAAAAGGCGAACGTTGCCGCGGCGAAACGAAGGGCGATTTTTCGCGTCTTTTCCAAAGTTCGAAAATTTCCGCGTATTTCGCGCGATCGTAGGTGTCGCGTTCGAATGGGAATTTATTCGAACGGCATACCGCCGCGGCGGAGAGACGCTAACCCGGTTAGGGGATCCATTACCAACGCAGCATCTGCCGCATCGAATCGCGGCCCTTGCGGCCCTTTCTATCTTTCTTCCCACGAGTGCCACCTGGCCGCCATTATGCTCGTATTATTCAGCCTGCGTCGTTGCGTACACACGCGAATACTTTATTTCACCATCCGCCACCGAGTGCATTTGCTTACTTTCGAAGAACTTCCCGACGGCTAACCCCGATACGCTCGAATGTTATTATTAGACCGCGGATTTTTATGCGAAATTGTCAGGTCGATTCACAAATAACTTCCGTTTTCTTATCGGACATTTATATTTTGTTTTTCTCTCATTTGTTATTTTTTTGCTTTTTCTCTTTTATTTTATTTATTTTGAACCCTCGTATATTTAGTGAAAGCGAAAGCTCGTTTGTCCCGGTGACTCATAATGAGTTAGATACGAACAACAGATTTTATCTTAGCTGCGTCGAGTGTTATTTATGGCTCGACCTAATAAAATCGTCGACAATTGTCGCAAGATAGAGAAGCTACGCGCACATTTATTCCTTTTCGTAATTTCGTGATCTTTTCTTCTCGTAAACCAACCGAATGACCGGTTTCTCGCTTAAAAATTATGAGAACAATTAAAACATTATCATGGAAAATGATTGCATAAATTGGGACAACGGCTTTTTCGCGTGACAAAAAATAAATACGTGGAAAACGTGACATTTTCCACTGGTTAAATATTAATTAAGTTATAAGTTTCAATAATTAATAAGTAACAAGTCAATAATTTAGTTAAGTATTTATAATTATTTGTCACGGTTTATTGTCAGTCCGAACGAAATGATTAGAAATCCGCCATCAAGCGAAGCGTATCCTTCCGCGCGCGAGCGAATGAAAATCTTATTAGGGTGAAGGGAGACTCGACAGGAGATTAACCGAGGTTCAAGATAGGATGTGTTCGAGGTATCCTCCCGGTTAGTAGGCCGTTCTTTTCCATTTCGCCGAGCGATACGTGACCGAGCGCCCTTCCTCGTTTGCTCTCACCCCTCGTGTTCAACCCCCCGGCCCCGTGGATCAGGCTTGTCATGCAGCCAACAGGAGAATCTACCGGGCAGAAGCAACAAGTTGAATTTTAATGTCCCGGCTACTTCCTCCCGGACGTGCGTCACATTTCCGACCTCCGTGCGATTCTCTTTACCCCCTTGCGTCAGTCAAGTATGCTTGGGAGGCAGCGAGAGCCGGGTGAAATATTATTCCAAATGGCAAATAATAAATGGGCTAGCGAACCCCTGTTACTATGACGATAATTGCTTTGCTTTGTTCGTTCGTTCGTTTTTCGTTCGTAATTGCTTCGCTATATTTGCTCGTTCTTTCTCGTTTCGATGCCGTTCGCCGAAAGAGATCGTTCCATTGTTCGATGCACCGAGATGTTACATCGAATCAGATAATTCGATTGCATCGTAATTCGGAATTTTCGTTCAATTACACCGCAATTCTAGTACAATTCGTCATTTTGATTCAATTACATCGTAATTCGAAATTTTAGTTCAATTGCACTGTGATTCGTAATTTTTATCCAATTTAACCGTAATTTGCAATTCGATTACATCGTGATTCATAATTCTAGTTCAATTACATCGTAATTCGAAATTTTAGTTCAATTACCCTATAATTCGTAATTTTCATTCAATTACACCGCAATTCGCAATTCAATTACATCGTGATTCATAATTCTAGTTCAATTACATCGTAATTTTAGTTCAATTATATCGTAATTCGTAATTTTAATTCAACTACACTGTAATTCGTAATTTTCACTCAATTACACCGTAATTCGCAGTTCAATTACGTTGTAATTCATAATTCTAGTTCAATTACATCAGTAATACAGTAATTTTAGTTCAATTATATCATAATTCGTAATTTCAATTCAACTACACTGTAATTCGTAATTCTCATTCAATTACACTGTAATTCGAAATTCAATTACATCGTGATTCATAATTCTAGTTCAATTGCATCGTAATTTCAGTTCAATTACATCGTAATTCGTGATTCTAATTAAATTGCATCATAATTCGTAATTTGCTTTATTTTCGAATAAAAAAAAGTTTAGCACATCTTGTTCGGTGAACAATTTACCTTTGAGAAAATAAAAGATTCGATTCGTTGTAAAATAAAAAAGGATGTTAAGATAATATTTCGAATTGCGTTGCACTTTTTCTTCCTTCTCTTTTTTTTTGAGAAACGTTGAAAATATTTGCAACGGAACAATTGTCACTCGCGGCGAGTGATCGATACGCGGCGGCGCGCGATCGCGTGGCCGCGCGCGAAACGAAATGATTTCACGCGGAAATAATAGCACGTTATGGTCGGCGGAGGAAATTAAAAAAAGCTCGCGGGCCGTCCGAAATAAACGGCGGCCTGCTTTATGTGATCGCGATCGCGTACGCCACGAGATTCCTGAACCCGAGAATCGGAACGTTGCACTATCGTTATTAACATCGATTCTTCTCGCTTCTCCCCTCATTTCTCCTGATTTTCTCTTTAAAAATAGAGCTTTATTCTCGTCGCGCCGCGTTCCAAGATCACGCAATAAATCCTCCCCGATAAATGTCTCATTCATCGTACTTAATTATTTACACGATAGATTTATTCGTAGCATTTCCTATCGATTTATTTGTACTATCTTTTATGGATTGTATTTATAGCATCTTTTACGAATTATCTACAGCATCATTTATGAACTATTCATAGTATCATTCATGGATTATTTCAATGCATCAACCGCGAAGTTATTAACGAGCGCGTATTATTCGAGCTTTCATTTAATGTGTAATTAACCAGAAGCCGAGATCATATCGCTCCTCCTCCCAAAAAAAAATCGGTGCTCCAAGAGATTAATAGCATAGTAACAGCCGCTTTAAAAAAACAACCTGCGGCCTAATCGCTGCTTAAAAATACCGAATCTCCGAGTACATCGGTCTACGCTGCGAGACAATGCAGGAAATTGAACATGGAATCTCGCACGAATTTCGTCGAGACGATTGTAAAAAGTGCGGGAAATAAATTGCCCCGCTCCGCGTTAAAATGCGTTAAAAAAAAATGTAAATTAACGAGGCTCGTCTTATCGCGCGCAATTAATCGATTCGTCCGATAGTATATCGAGGAATTTACCATTGACCGATTCGAAGGAAACTTACGCGAGCAATCGGCGGACAGAGGACGGGCACGGAGACGGCCGATAAGACACGAAATAATTCGAATTCCTCGATTCTTTCCGATTACGATCGAATGACGCTCTGTTATTACACTCGTTACGGTCAATGGGGATCAGATCGGCAGACGCGATACGAGCGTAATGAGCCGTTCATCTGTTAATTTTGCAGCGGCCCGAAAGATTTCGGGGGCCATCCGCGCGCCGATAACGAACCGGCGCCCGATAACGGCTGACCTTTATATAAGATTACGTAAGTCGTTGCTCACATTTTATCTGGATCCAGCACGCCGAATGCAACAGGCACCGTGACCACTTTTCCACGGACGTTTTCCAATCCAAGCAGCGTCTCGATCTCGGCGAGCCTCTGATCCGACACTCGCCTCTGCCGGCTGCAAACGTAACAAAAACAGGCTCGTCAGCATCGCAACATTCGCGCAACAATTCGGACGAATATGTTTCATTGTGCGACGGCCGGCCAAATGATTTCGCTCGACAGATTTTTCACGATCTATCAGCACGAGGAACGAATGGGCGAGCCGAAACTTAGGACAGACTTTTCACTCGCGGGAATCGAAACGAGAGCTTCTTATCTCGCTCGCGCGCTTATATTTAGAGGGCCAGCGCTTATAATTAACTGAATTCTCTGGAAATCGTAGATACGAGAGATTTCGTACGAGCGCGGGTTATATTAATCGAGGACAATCGAGGACAATCGAGGAGAAATGCGACAAATAAATCGACAAAAATATGTTCGGTTGGTTTGAGTACAATTTTTTTTACAGTTTCACTGCTCTTTGATTTCCATGTTTAAAATGTCAGTGTAATGCACGTGAAATCGAGCATGGTTTTCGTGATTATTTTGCTGATTTGAAATTTTGTTTAAATTTCATATTTTCTCGAAATTTCAAGTATTCTTTGAATTCCATATTTTCTCGAAATTTCAAGTATTCTTTGAATTCCATATTTTCTCGAAATTTCAAGTATTCTTTGAATTCCATATTTTCTCGAAATTTCCAGTATTCTTTGAATTCCATATTTTCTCTAAATTTCAAATATCGTTTAAATTCGTAATTGCCTCGAAATTTCAAATATCGTTTGAATTCCATATTTTCTCTAAATTTCAAATATCGTTTAAATTTGTAATCGTCTCTAAATTTCAAATATCGTTTAAATTTGTAATCATCTCTAAATTTCAAATATCGTTTAAATTTGTAATCGTCTCTAAATTTCAAATATCGTTTAAATTTGTAATCGTCTCTAAATTTCAAATATCGCTTAAATTTGTAATTGTCTCTGAATTCCTAATTTTCTCGAAATTTCACATATCGTTTGAATTCCATAGTTTCTCTGAATTTCCAATTTTGTTTAAATTATTTGAATATACACAGCATGGTCATCGAACGATCAGAAACATGTTAAACGATAGCGAACCACCATAGATTTCGCGAAACGTGACGGGAATATCGTGGACTGAGAATGATTTCTCTGCGTATCGCTATCCAAACACGTAAGGATGACTTGCAACGAGGTGACGTGTGAGTATGTAATTACATCAGTCGGTAAACTTTCGCAGGCACGCGAATTCTCCGGCAGCCGACGATTAAGAAAATTTGTTAAACATAAAGTTGATGTCATTTTTCAAGTTTCCAAGTTCTTCGACAACTTAACACCAGAATGACACGAACTAATCGGTGCTCCATTGCGTCATCTGTTCACGAGTACCAGAGTTCTCCATTTAAAAGTACACAACTTATGTTCACAGTTTCTTCTTTATTAACATTATTACTATATCATTTTTCCATGAATATTGAATGCTATAATTTTGTATGTGACGTTAAAAATGATTTTTTATACAGAATAATAATAATATTATTGAACGTAACAACGAGCTTTATGTTGAATAATTATGGTTATTATTTAAAGCTGACAGAAATTTTTAGAAAAGCATTAATTATAAATATTTACTCTATGCTATCTTGTTTCTCATCTGTTGAACTTTCCTATTATTTAATTTTAGAAAAGATTATCAGAAAATAATAAACCAACGAATTTTGCAGTGAAATCGCAGTTTCTTTATTTCATCGGAAACGAATGTTTGCGAACGCTCTACAATAAAATCCGGCGATATCCCTTCAGAAAAAATCAAGTGGCAAAAGGTATAAAAAAATACTTATCGACGTAACATCTGCCCTCTAATGAAAACTCCCGTGGCTACGGCCGCGATAAACGTCGCGATAAAATTTATTGTTAGATCGGTGGAATCGAGAATTTCATTACGACGGTGAAAAAATACGGAGAAGGAGAGGGGAGGGGGCGATACCAGCCGCGATCATGCAGGCTTCGCAGGATAATACCGTGTTTGTCGATCGCCGTTAATTTCGCATCATCCGCCGACACGTTAATCTCCCTTATGTATGCCGAAGCTTTCGTTATCACTGCCTCCGACATTATCACTTTTCATAAGTGTCCTGACGAGCAGCATGCCAATCGGAATCAACGATAGAGAAGATCTCTCCCGCCTGCGACTCTAATTCCGTGCAACTCCGGCGCCTCGTTTGGAAAAATTAGCATTTTCGAGATTTCAGGATCGATTAACCATTCGAGGCTGTTTTAACATTAGTGCTGAATATTTCGACTAATTTTTAACTTGAAATCTTCCAATTTGCGAATCTTCAATTTGGGAGTGTTCAACTTGAAAATTGTTTTATTTAGGAATTTGAAATTCGGCAAATCCTTAACTTGAATTCTTTCAATTTGAAAATCATTAATTTGGGAGTGTTTAACTTGAACATTTTCAATTTGGAAATCTTTTCACTTGGGAACTTCTAACTCGGCAAATTATTAACTTGATTCTTTTAATTTGGCAATCTTCGATTTGGGAGTGTTCAACTTGAACATTTACAATTTGGAAATCTTTTCACTTGGGAACTTCTAATTCGGCAAATTCTTAACTTGAATTCTTTCAATTTGGCAATCTTCGATTTGGGAGTGTTCAACTTGAACATTTTCAATTTGGAAATCTTTCCATTTGGGAATTTCTAATTCGGTAAATTCTTAACTCGAGATTTTTTAATTCATCTAGTTCAACTTGAAAATGTTCAATTTAGAATTTCATAATTAGGCAAATTCAATTTTCAACTTGACAATTTTCAATTCGACGATTTCTAATTCGGCAAACTCTTAACTTGAAATCTTTCCATTCTTGAGTCTCCAATTTGGGAATGTTCAACCAGAAAATTTTCAATTTTTAAGTCTTTTCATTCGGGTATTTCAGATTCCGCTCTCTACGAACTGAAGTGTCGATTGAACCACTTTGCAGTCGTTCGATCAACAAGAGAATTTTTTCCTTCGCCTAATTCCGAAACGATTCCAAAGTTCTGACCAGATAACGTAGATAAATCTTGTGCTTCTTATCTGGTTGGTATCCTTCGTCTACACCGGTTCGCCGATGTGTTCTCTACTTTACCCTTCGATCAACCATACGGTTGCACAGTCATCATCATCTTGAACGCGATTCCAAAGGAGACGGGGACGCGATACGACCGGTGCTCGTCGCGACATGTCCAAAATACATGTCGATACAGTATCGGGCAGATAGCTATCACGGTTGGAACTTGAAACGTCGCGTCGTTGTGGGATTTTTCCTTTAATTTTGATCATTTTTTCGTTGCACTGTGCCGTTCGTTTTTTCGGTCGGATTCTTATTATCTAAGTTCTCCCTAATTTTCCTTCAGCTTGTTAACAAAAATGGGCAATTTGGTGAGAGCAGATGCGACTATTCGAGCCTCGCGGCTCATTTTTATAGTCGCCGATTTTTATACTCGTGATTTTTTCGAATCGAATTGTCCCTATCTTTGTCATTTTTATATGAATTTTAATATCCCTGTCAACGCATTGTGTGATTTAACACGATCTTCTCACGTTCCTATACAAAATAAAACTATGCAAAATAGATGTAGCGACGTGGTAATGCGTGGTTATGGCTTCCCATGAGAAATCATGCGGCACCGCGTGTTCGCTGCGAGCCGAATGTGTCAAAGCGAGTTTTAGCATTTCTGAGAGAGCAGTGCGCCGTGTTTCCACGATGAGAAGTTCGAATCAGAGTTATCCGTTAACGTGGAATTTAAAAAAAAGCAAGACGGAATGCTAATTATTGTGTTTTAACAGCAAAATCTCCTGTAAAAAGAATGCGTCGAATAAAGCGACCTGTGCGGCACGATTTGAATTAATCGCGTTTTAAAGTGCACGCGAGCTTTACGCATCGTAATTCTGTGATTTAACGTCATTTCAGTGCGAAGCAGTTTGAGCTTGCGTCGACGATACTCTAAAAATTCATGCAACAAGTTGAGAGACGCTTCCGTGCCGGAGAGTTGCTCCCAGCGTTATCGATATCTCGACTAGGAAATGGGAAAAGGTTCTTTCACCTGTCGCATCTCAAAAGTCATGCACAGCTCTGAATTAGGTTTGAATATCGTTGATCTAAGTTTCTTTCTATTTTTTTCAATGCGAGGTTATTTTATATACAAAAATAAATCACCGCGAGTCTACGTTTGTTACGGTGGGAACTTTGAAAGCTGTGCTTGCATTATTTTCTCGATATTTCTAACTCGTAAAATTACGTTTTTGAATCATCGTTATCTACGTTTTCACTACGAAATGGGACAAACGAAGAGTCAACAAATTTTTCATTGAGAATCTTTCGATTGAAAGTTCTAAAATTCCGAAATTCTTAAGTTCAGAAATTCTGAAGTTCTGAAGTTTTTAAATTCAGAAATTCTGAAGTTCTGAAGTTTTTAAATTCATAAATTCTGAAGTTCTGAAGTTTTTAAATTCAGAAATTCTGAAGTTCTGAAGTTTTTAAATTCAGAAATTCTGAAGTTCTGAAGTTTTTAAATTCAGAAATTCTAAGATTAGTATTTTTATCGTAATTACGAAATTTCATCGCGCTCAAATATTCGCGTATTTTGTCGAATCAACGTTGTTCATTATACCAATAAAAGGAAAAGCTTTCGAGCAGACGGTCTTTTTAATATCATCAGCCTCTAATCCTACTTCCAGCAAACTTTTCAGTAGAAACAAATAAATCTCGTCTCGCTGATCAATTTCAGTCAATAAACCCTTCCATTGTTCTCGGTGCTTCCGTTGCAAATAAACGTGACATTCTATTTTTTAACGATTCCTCAGAATTCTTCAGATTTCCCGTATCGCCTGCAAATCTGATCATGCTACGATACTCATTAAACATAAAAATGTCATATAAATGTCTATCGATAGAAGATGAAGTCACAAGCTGCTCCCGAGCACCAATTATCGGCCATTGACCGGGTCTCTGCAGACCCACACTATTACGCTCTAATCTTTACATTGTTAAGTCTCTCTTATTTGTCTCAAAATAATCTTCGCTATCGCAAAATGATCGATCACGACCACTTCACGATACCCTCTGGCAACTCTCTCGATTGATCATTGATCAAGAAACGATCATTGACACGTTCACTGCTGATCTACAATGCATGATCTCATGCTAATTCGAAGTAACGTCGGTCAACGCAAAGGCATACTTAAAAAGCAAATCTGTTGCTACAAAAATTCATTTTTGTAGAACGATTCTTTTCTTAATCGTATCTTAAATTAATCTCTGATGCAACTGATATATTTTCTGAATCACCTGGAGTCAGGCAATTTTCTTAACCCTTGCTTTATGATCGAATTCCAAGATTTTGGGATTCGCTATTTAATTCGACTCAGCGAACAATCAAATAATTTGCATCGATTATAAAATCAACAAAAAATCGATGTTAAATGCATATGTTATTACGCTGAAAGATTATATTATATTGAAAAATTATACAATAAATTCTCCCGAATTTTCCTTCAGCTCTTGAACAGAAATGGACAATTTGGAAAGAGAGAAGATACGATTATTCGAGGCTCGCTGCTCATTTTTTATAGCTGCCGATTATCAGCAATTATAAAAACGAGGTGCAAGGTTCGCATAATCGTATCTCCTCTCCCGAAATCGTCCATCTCTGTTCACAAGCTGAAGGACAATCAGGGAGAATTCAAGAAAGATTGCAAAATGGTTTGCTAAACTTGTTCGAGTTTAGCACCCAAGACCCACGATTGGCACCCTCTGCAAATCCTCGAAGCTGACGAAAACTATAACGCTGCTATTAACCCGTCATCCGCCAGCCATGATTTCGTAACTTTAAGTAGCCGCGATTTACAATCGGCAACTTCTTAATTGACCAGTTCGAGCACCAACTATCGGCCATTGACCGGGTCTCCTCGGACCCACACTGTTACATTCTAATCTCTGCACTGTTAAGTCCCTTATTTGTCTCAATAATCTTCGCTATCATGAAACCCATCGATTGCGAACATATTTCGACACCCTTTAACGACTCTGCCGAATCATTCTAAAGAAACGATCATCGACACGAGCATGTGTTCGACGAGCATACTCGCGATACCAAGAAACGTAGCGATTTCGCGACGAGTATGCTCGTGAAAAACAGCTCGCATCAGAAGAATACATCTATACTTCGACATTTTTTATTCAATTATACATTCGATAAAACCGTCGCTTTTAGACAAACCACGAAGAGAAATCTATAAATATATACAGTATAATAATTCCAGTAACTTGGACTCTTCTCAAACATGTTGCAACAGCTGACTGGTCGATAGCGATAGCAATTTCAATCGCGTACCGAGCCATCCCCAATGACATAAGCAATGTTATACGTGAAAAGAAACATAAAAAGATGTTCAAGGTACCTATTAGCACAATGATTAAGAATCTCACGAATAAGATAACGATAGATAAAACGTTGACATTAGATCCGCGGAATTTCAATCGCGTACCGAGCCATCCCCGGTGACATGAACAACGTTAGACATGAAAAGAAACGTAAAAAGATGTTCAAGATTCCTCTTAGCCCAACGATTAAGAATCTTACAAACAAGATAACGATGGATCCGACCACCGGCTCCGAGACTCCGCGAAAGCGGCGCTTCGCTACCGCGAGGCTCCGCGAAAGCGGCGCTTCGCTTCCGCGAGGCTCTGCGAAAGCAAACGTGAAAAATCGCGTTCGAGATCCTCACCTGAGCAAAGGTGGCGGCCTTGCGTACGCCTGATCCGGCATTATCATAACAGCGAGGGCGCAAAGCACCGTCAGACTGGCGAACAGGTTGATCGTCGCGTGGCTCCTCATGTTTCCTCCGGGTCGAACCGATCTAAGCACACCGATCGCCGTGATTCTGCTCTCGTTTTCTCGCGAGATCCTTGCGAGCGTATCCCGGTCGAACGATTTCCGGACCCGCTGTCGAACTTCACACTTGGGATCACACCGGTATCGCACTTTATTCCTGCGGCGCGGGGCACGTTGACGGTTCTCGCGTCTATCGTCAGCAGATACAGATCGACGAATCGTACAATCGCGGTATCTGCTATAATATCCCCGTGGACTGGCTCTGGCCCTAACCTTGTCGCTTTTGTCTCTTGGTGAACTGTAGCGTACCGTCGTTCGCTTCGAGCATATATACTCGAAGGAGAGTGCCGCTTCCACCTCTCCACGGCTTGGCCCATGCCCCACTCGGCCGGATCCTCCCTCACTTTTATCTCTTTCCTAGACTTCGACCCTTTTCCCTGTGTCCACCTTCTCCCGGGACGCGCGAGAACGGCGAATCAACCGGACCGACAATTATAATCGTTTAGCGGCCCGAATATACCGATCCTGACGGATTCTTCCTCAAGCGACAAAGATTTTTTCCGCGATCGACGGTGACGCGGACGTGTCACGGGTTGCACGATGTTCCGCGGCGCCAGAGATCGTCGAATCATGTTTTGTTCGAATTCATTCGTCGAGTACTTTCTTTCTCGGACGATGCGTTGGATCAATTGTTCGAATGGAATTTCATTCGGATGATGCGTCGGATTAATTCTTCGAGTCGAATTTCAGCGAATTCGTCGGATCAAACTTCATCGGGATGACGACTCGAGTACGATTTTGTTTGAGAAATTTCTTCGAATTACGATTCGAGTGTGGAATGTTATTGGTGGATTTTGTTCGAATAACGATTCGAATTTTAAATGGTATCGATGGATTTTGTTCGAATAACGATTCGAATGTAAAATGTTATCTGAGAAATTTATTCTCGAATAACGATTCGAATATGAAATATTATCGGTACAATTGGGTACAATAAAATGCTATCGGCAAAATTCGTGCGAATAACGATTCGAATATAAAATATTATCGGCAGAATTCATTCGAATAACGATTCGAATATAGAATATTATCGGCAGAATTCGTTCTCGAATAACGATTCGAATATCAAATATTATCAGCAGAATTCGAATAACGATTCGAATGTTTCGAATAATGTTTCGAATGTTTCGAATAATGTTTCGAATAAAATCGTCGGATAAAATTTTATTCGAACAATGGTATCGAATGAATTTTTCGAACAGTCCTCAGCCGCACGAATCGAATACAGTGTGCAAATCGCGAAACGAATGTCATTCTTTATGCAACATTGTGCAATCGTGTAACATCCGAATGCAATTGTTGGACGAATTGCATTTCACGAAAATTGCGACCGCAATTTACCAATTTACCAATAAAATTGACTTACATTTATTTGATCGGAACGCTTAGAATCCACGCTAGAAATTTGTATAAATTATTGTTCTTTCCGCTTCGAGTATTCGCATATTTTCGTAATAGCAGCTCGAGATTCAAGATGACTATGGAACATTGGAAACCTAACGATATAGTATTCGCAATTTCAAATATCAGTGAACGTATTCTATAATTAACGCAGTTTAGGCGATGCATTCCGTGCGAGATTTGAATGTAAAATGTTAGTTGAAGGGATTTGTAACGTGCCGGAAAATTTGCGTCATGTTTCGGAATCGAGTAGCATAATCACGGGTAACCAAGGTAATCGAAAACGTTGTTATCGAAAGACTATGACAGTAGACCTATCGAATGAACCGAAATGACTCATTTCAAATCTTTTATTGTTAAATCATATTACATTGTACTCGCGTAATAATCCGGAGATTAGACGTTACACCATTACACATTACACGTATCATTTTTTTTCAGAGTTTTCGTGAAAATCACGTGTTACTTCGATAGCCGGAGGTACTTCTAGTGTTAATCTCGATGATTAACCATGTAATTGAGACCAGATATGCCTTACACAGGACGTGAGATATTACGAGAGATGATCGAGTAAAAATGAATCGATAAACATTTCGGTTACAGAATTCGAGTCTCTTCTCGAATAAATTCTCATTTCGATTGATCCAATATACGAGAAATGAGACAGAATAAATTAACATTTGCAAAAGTTTGCATTTATAGCACGTGGTGTGCTATAAGTTCCAGTTTGAAACTTTCACCTAATTCCAATATTTTTAAGAAATCAGAGCTGACAATACTGGAGATTGAATAATACTATAGAGTAGTATTGATAGCATAACGAATTATTAACTTGACGAGAGCCCTTGCAATAACGTAATTTTATAAAACTTCTAGGCATTTGTTGTAAATCGTGGAAATCTAATCTAAGGAAAATTAAAAAATTGTTCAGACTACAGATGCATACAGATGTAGCCTAATGACTCGTTAATTAGTGTCATATCAAATTTTATCATTTCAAAGCTACTACAACCATCGTATATCGTATCAAAACTACCAAAAATTGTTATCGCTTTAGAAAAATGACTTCATATCTCGACGTGCAGACAACGTAATGGTGGATCGATGCTTGGATCAGAACTTGTACTTCGGTTCTTTTCCGCAATGTTGCACGTTCTCCTTGATAATGTAGATTATTGATATATTCCTAGCAGCAATCGTAGCAACAGGTGTGACCATGGTCACATGACGGGGTGATTATTTTATTGATCACACCATATACGCATGATTGCGATTACTTTTTGGTAGATATTATTCTGTTGTATCATATACGTTCGCAATGTCTGTTTAATTTCTTGAAGCTAGTTTATTTTCATTGCTATCTGGTAAGCTTTACTATTTAAAATGAATTAATCATTTACGATTGAAAATTTACGATTGAAAATTTACGATTGAAAATTGACAATCCACGATTGAAAATTGATGATTGAAAACTTACAATTAAAAATTGACGATTGATAAGATACGATTAATAATTGACGATTGAAAGTTGACAATTGAAAATTTACGATTAAGAATTGACGATTGAAAACTGGCCGTTCAAAATTGACGATTAAAAATTGATGATAAAAATTGACGATTGAAAATTGACAATTGAAAATTGAAAATTGAAAATTGACAATTGCAAAATTGATAATTGCAAAATTGACAATTGCAAAATTGACAATTGCAAAATTGACAATTGCAAAATTGACAATTGCAAAATTGACAATTGACAATTGAAAACTGACAATTGAAAATTGAAAATTGCCGATTAATTGCCTTACTGCTAGTACGTCGCAACCAGTCACGAAAACTTGCTATTTCACTATCCGCAATTCTTTCTAGCTTATATCAAGGTCACTAGAAGATTTGTACTAGTATTTCCAAAGAAAAAAAAAGAAAAAAACTGAACGGTATCCAGAGTCCACATTAAAAGGAAACTTCCTAAGACCGAAACCTTACTTGTGTGGTTCTCTCGAGTCGAAAAAGAAATGAATTATTGGTTTGCGGAGAGCATGAGAGTATTACGATTTCATCGTAGAGAGTAGATTACAGTCTTGCTTGCACAGCGTTCCGAGATATTTCCTGATGCCGAACGATGCCACGTTAAGTGAGAAGATTCTGCTCCTCCTCGCGTGCTGCATGCAACAAAAACATGTTGCGGCAAGCGCTGTCATCCGTGCATCATTGAATACACACCGATAAGAAACAGCATTTGAATTTGATTAACGCTTCGGTTACGAATCCGGCGACCTCAAAGTTTCCATACGATCGAAACGAATCGAATTAAATGAACGAATCAATAAAAAACTTCGATACAAAAATTTCGAAGCAAACGATAGAAAATAAAAAAGAATGATCGGTAAATAAAAATACAAATAAATCGGTAACACAGAGTACGAACTAAAATTGCGCAACCACGTGTCAAGGAAATAAAGAAAAAAGAAAAGAGAAAACAAAGATTCGTACGAAGTATTAGAAATATTAGCGAAACAATTCATTTCTGAATCCGCACGGGTAATTTCGACGCTTGCGCATTCGTCACGCGACGGTCGACGTGTTAATTGTCGGAGCCTGACGTTTGCATTGTAACACGTAATCGTCGATAGTGATACACTATACTGGCATAACCAGGCCTTCCACACGATCTCGGTGCACTCGCGCGTTGTGTGACCGACGCGACGCGTCCTATCTCTGGCTTTCGTTAGATCAGCCTCTACTCCCACGTGGATTATTGCTCGACGCTTAAAATTCGCGGCTTGCTTCGATAAAGGCTGATGATTCACTAGCTCGAATTCTTATCGCTATGCGAATGAGCTTGCGACATCTCGGCGATTTCACCTGTTTAACAACCAGTTAGCTGCTGCGGCGCTATCTCCTTTTCGGAGCGCGCACTTATACGTGTCGCGAGAATCAAGCGACGACGAGTATACTCGTCGAACACAGAGCAATTATAATTACGATTTAAACAGCCAATTGTATTTTAAATAGCCGAGGTAATTAAATTACTTTTTACGCGACATTGCTGCGTGACGAGTATACTCGTCGAATATAGCTAATTGGTTAAGATGTGTTATTATATTATAATATATTATATAGAATATTATATACAATATTATAATGTACAATATACAATATAATTGTTTGGGACATATATAATTATATACAGTATTATATGTTAATTATTATACAATATTATATCAATATTATACAATATTATGCAATATTATATTATTATATACAATATTATACAATATAATATTATTGTATACAATATTATACAATATAATATTATTGTATACAATATTATGCAATATTATATTATTATATACAATATTATACAATATTATTTATTATATACAATATTATACAATATTATATTATTAAATACAATATTATACATTATTATATTTTATACTAAGGTATTCCGGTGCGTAGAGCACAACAAGTAACATTAACATTCGCAAAATGCAATAACTATCTCAAATTCATCGCATAAATTGCACTTTACTTGATTTTAATATTTTTACTTTATTGTATCCTACTCCGCTTTATTTTATTCTATTTTTCATTCAGAAATACCAAAAGGAACTTCCCCGCGGAACTTCCCCCTCCCCCCTTTCTCGGGGTTAATGGACAACGACGATAGAAATCGCCGATCAATCGGCGGGGATCATCGATCGTTCGGTTCTCTTCTCCGATTCCACCGACGATTGGCTTCCTCGCGCGTGCCATGGGGATGGTTATGCGAACGGGAAATGAACCGTTTGTGTCCCGAGGACACTTTAGTCCTGAACCGTCGCCGTGAATTCCCCCGGCGAGCAACGATCAGCGTTCGCCGTTGTGGAATCGTTAAAAATGTCGAACGAGCAAATGGTTTTTCATCACGACGTCGTTCAGCGAGAAGTAAAAAAGAATGCCTTCTGGTCACCACCGACCGTGTTCCGCGCTCTCCAACCAAGAAATTTCGTAGATGACTAACGTTTCACGAACAACCATCATCATTCGAAGATCTTCTTCTCGATGATAATTCTAAGAACCGTCGCGACGACGCCGGTTCACAATATACATATTCGCGTAGCGTTTCGGTGACTGATTAGTTCACGATTCAAAAATAAGCCTGCCGGATCGCATTCGCGCGTTGACTACGACGACTGTAATAGAAAAAGCTGTCTCTAACGCTGGATTTACGGGGCACAAAAAATATAACAGCTGTTTCATATTCGTTTATAATGGTAACAACGAGACATTTCTTCCGATCTTTAACCCTTTGCACTCGAATGGCGACTCTGTGGCGCCATTAAAAATTGGTATACTATTTTTCAAGATCGTTCTAAGAGCATCAGACTCGTTTATATTTAAAATAAAGCTATTAAAATTGCGTTGTACTTGCCAATACAATTGCCAATCAATTTCGTATGCATAAATCGCAATAAATTATATAAAATAGAAATACCGTAGATCAGAAGTCATTTTTGGATTTCGAATTCAAATAGCTTCGACTGCAAAGGGTTAACAAGTAACATTTGCCGTGAGCAACATATTAATTGAATAAATGACTCGTAAATGTATTTTTACGATGCGAAAGATCGAGAATTAAAAAATTTGGTTGCTTTTAACGCTTCGTTCTTAGATCGAAGAAGATTATATTAACAGGCGTCAGAATTTTACGCTTTGCATTGTTCAATATCGTTATTAAATTCCGCGCATTTCTGGCAAAACCAAGCGACAACGGTTTAAAACAGCAGATAGATTACAGAGCTTTTCATTCAAGTTTTGTTAAATAATTCGAGCACGAACCGTCTCGTTTCGTTTTTATTTATTGCAACTGGTGCACACGATTCTTCGCACCGCATAAAAATCAGCGGTCCAATTGTCGCGTTATGCAATACGAATTTCGTTAAAAATTGCAATTTACGAAGGGGGCCATAAGTGATACGACCATAAGATTGCCACATCGAAAGGCTCTCTTTTTTTCAATTGCACGCTAAATCACCGGTTGTTTGCGAATACGCGAGGGTAGATTCAGGACGCGTAAACGACAAAATTCGTTGGTTTTTTAACGTTGCCCCCATATGACCTTGTTTTCAAGTCACAGCCCGTTCTGTGTTGCAGCAATCTTTTCCGCTTATAGATACAGCATAGTTCGACGACGCTGCTTCCACCATTTATTATCTGAAAGATTCGTAGTTCACGGGGTCAGAACAATTTGTAAGCAACAGTGAAACGGGAATGTAAAAAAAGAAAAGAACCAACGAGCCGAACAATCCGCGACGAGAGACATGAGTGCGCGCGCGCGCGCGCTCGCATCTCTCTCTCCGTCAGGATCACGGAAATTTTTACCCGACGACGATCCGAAATTTCGGTTCATAGTCGAAGCCGATCAGTACTGGCGAAAATGATTAGAACTTGAAAACAAGGTGATATCAGACGCGAGGTCGTAGCCGCTTCTTTTTTTATCGTTTCTGTGCCCTAGATCCAGTGCGGCAATACTTGTTACATACGCAAGCATTGCATGCAGGGTGAAACATTTGACATCGTTGTCTTAGGTTGTCATTTTGCAGGCTCGGCAATTGTATGCGAATAAATTGTATGAAAAATAATCTCTCGCGAGGATGATATAGTATTTTATTTGCTTGATTTTTTCTTATTTTAATAATATATTTTTAATTATCTTTATTATTTTATTTATTATTTTATTTGCTAGATAACAGAACAATATTATTATTTTATTTACTGGGTAGTAAAATAATATTGTTGTTTTATTTGCTGGATAACAGAATAATATTATTATTTCATTTACTGGATAGTAAAATAATATTGTTATTTTATTTGCTGGATAGCAGAACAATATTATTATTTCATTTACTGGATAGTAAAATAATATTATTATTTTATTTGCTGGATAGCAGAACAATATTAATATTTTATTTACTGGATAGTAAAATAATATTATTATTTTATTTGCTGGATAGCAGAACAATATTAATATTTTATTTACTGGATAGTAAAATAATATTATTATTTTATTTGCTAAATAGCAGAACAATATTATTACTTTATTTACTGGATAACAGAACAGTATTAATATTTTATTTACAGGATAAAAAAACAATATTATTATTTTATTGTTATCTTATTAGATGTAATTTGAAACAATCATATGGTTAGATCACTTGAAGAGCTGAACATTTCTTGGAAAATTATATCGTTGTTTCAATTTCAAAGGTAAATAATTGACTCAATTTCGTCGCAACGTTTTCCTTCGTTTTCCTTCGGTAAACAGTAATCGTGCGAAAGAACGACGTGCACGATTTCGGATTAAGCAGTAACTAAATGCACCGGTGACGCTCGTTCGGAATGCGGAGTTACAAATTACATATTACATATTTTCCGAGGAACGACATCAACGAGGATTTTTCCATCGGAAACTTCGCGTGTCGCGTAATAGTCGTAAATGTTTCCATCATCTTTAATTGCTCCGCGTCAATCATGCATCCTTGATCGATGACAATGAGGCTTCAATGTTACAAGAGTTCGTCACGATGCCGACGTAGTTCATTTAAAACAGTAGTTTCCCGGCTGATTATTTGCGAACATGTAAATTACGCGACGTTTTATCTCGCAAGGTTGATTTCATTCTTTTTTATTTCTTACCTTTCTTATTGTTTCTTACGCTTTTTTGTTCTTATTATTTCTTCCGTTCGTCGTGTGCAGTAAATAAAACAATATTGCAGTATGAACAATGTTAAATTTTACTCAAATATCAGCGACATATGTGTAGAGCTTTTTAACTTTTGTTGCTAAATGTACGTGTGCTGTTTATTATATTATAGAAAATTATAGAAAATACAATAGAATAAACTTCGCCAGAAAAATTGCAAGCAATAGATAGAAAATGAAGAAAGACCATTGAAAAATAAAAGAGCAAATTAAATAAACACGAATATAATAAATATTAAATTAAATATGAGATAAATATGAAATAAATATGAGATAAATATGAAATAAATATGAAATAAATATGAAATAAATATGAAATAAATATGAAAATATATATGAAATAAATATGAAATAAATATGAAATAAACACGAAAATAAATATAAAATAAATATGAAATAAATATGTGCAACTACGTGTTAAGGAAACAAAGACGGGCGAACGGCAAATAAAACAAAATGCAAATGAAGTGTTTCAGAAATAAAATGTCGCGTTAATAATACAGGAATGTCAACAACAGTTTCTTTGTACCGCGACTGCACTCGTTGGCGATTCACTCTCACATCGAGCCGACGCTGCTAACAACGCTGCTTAAACAACGCGTTATACGCGGAAGATAAATTTCCACGTATCTCTCGGAAGCTTGTTCCGCATACAACATTATTCTCCGTCACCTGATCGAACTTAAATCCCGGAGCTTTGGGGATTCCGTGACGTCGCCGATCGCTCATAAATCGCGTTCCCGCTCGGCTTTTTTTTCGCAATCAGACCAGCACACCATTATTCTCGGCGAATCGATTGGATGACGAGCGACTCGCCGCGGTCTCGGCGTATAATACACGGCGAATAATTTTCCACGGGGAAAACTTCCGTAATTCGTTGATCGAGAGGAGGATGCGATCGATTCGGTTTTGTCGGCGCGCAACTGGTTGTTTCCAGTGAAGTCACCCGTTCACTTATGCGGCATACCTGACCGCTAAAAAGTACTCGATGGATCAATGATTACATTTTTCTATTTACTTAGTTATTTATTCGTTTGTTCATTTATTTTATTATATTTTATTTATTTTATTATATTTCATTAATTTTATTATACTTAATATTATTATAATTAATATATATAATACTTAATATTACATTTTATTTATTTTATTATATTTCATTAATTTTATTATACTTAATATGATACTTAATATTATTATAATTAATATATATATAATACTTAATATTATATTTTATTTATTTTATTATATTTCATTTATTTTATTACACTTCATTTATTATATTATATTTTATTTATTTGTTTATTTCTACTCGGCTTTTATTAACCGTGGAGCCTCGTGAAAAACTACAATTCTCAGTATCTCCGATTATTCGTAACAACGTTATTTATGGTCGTCCTTAAAAATTGATTTCCGCCGTAACACATACGCGCGAACGTTGTCTGTTTTAGATAACGTAACGCCACAATTTTCTGGAGCAGGTGTTGTTTACCGGTTATTGTTGTACCGCGGATTTCCATGCATTTACGGCGTTCGTAAATTTCACGGACGCGAAGCGACATTTACAAACGACCAGCATCGTTGAACGTTTTTATTTCGATCGCATTTACAGGAGATCTTTTGATCCCCCGAAATCAATTTCTCGATCCTTCCGGTTTCTACCAAGATAATTTTAACCGAGTAAAAAGTTCTGCGCAAATTCAACGAGTCCGATGCAATTTTCTATACGAATAACTTTGACAAATTTTCTATTAGATTTATATCGCGATCAGATCGAAAGGAAGATGCGATCATTTCTAACGTCGACGGGTAGAATGGATGGTATTTTTGCGTGAAAATCGTACGAATGCGCCTCTCTCTCTCTCTCTCTCTCTCTCTCTCTCTCTCGTCGCGGAAAGCGGCGATGCATATTTTAAATCGCGTCGGAGACAAACGCGCGCTCTTTTTCGCGCGACGAACGGGACGTGCTTCTCGCGACGCGCGTCGTCGTAACGTATGTCCAATGAATGATTAATGATCGCTTTAGATCTCGTCTCTCTCCCTCTCTCTCTCTCTCTCTCTCTCCCTCTATTTCTCTCTAGTCGCAGAAACCTGTGAACGAAGCCGCAACAACCCTCGAAAAAAATGACCGGCCGTGACACAGGTGCGAATGCGTGCTCCGCGCAGACGGTCACGCGAGACCACCTGTCGCGGCCTCGTGCTGGCTGCAAAAAATTCTTAAGGTAGGTTATTTTCAGAATGAACCGTTCCCGTCGTGTCGACGCCCCCATTCCGTCCCGTAGAACGCCGGAATCCGGGGACTTGACGCGCGATTCTCAGCCGATTTTCGTCGAACGAGATGCAAATGTTAACATTCTTCGAGGAAGCAAACAATCGGTCCCTATAAAAAGCGAAACTTTGTGTTCGGCCGCGGTTTTTGGAAAGAATCCGCAACGCGATCCGCGGAGTCGTCGGATTCCTGCGCCGCGGTACGTATTGTTATTCCGCAATGTTGATCGTAAAGATGGCAAGTTCGAAACATTTTCTTTCTCGCGGGTTCGCGTTATCGTCATGAATGAATCCGAACGCGATATCTCTGTTTCGAAGGAACGGCGCACTTTCGACAATGGAACGTGTACCGAGAATAATTAAAAGTGGGCGGCGGCGACGATTGCGTTTTAAAGCTTCGCTTAATCGCGACGTCCGCTACATGATCGCGCGATTTAATTAGAGTAAAGATGATTTTATCGAACAAATCGTATCTGTAGATTAAACTAGATCGTACGTTAGATTTGATTTTTGCAATGCGATCTGCTTATTGTCGGAGCATCGTTAAGAGTAATTACTTGAAGAGAATTAAGAACTTTTGAAACTGAAATTAATAATGATCGAGATAATGCAATTGTAGCTTCTCGCGCAGCGACGACTTCGTTCGAAATTTATACCTAATTGATCGCTGGATAAACTACGGAAGTCTTGTGTGAGACAACATTTTTTTAGCAAACTGCACAGTTTATTCATTCTTTTTTTAGCTATTTTGAAGCTATTTTTAAAGCGTGCGCGCTGAAAAGTGCATAAATATCAGAGTTGGGGAAAAAGTAATTCGATTGATGTGCTCGTTAATTGTATATAATAATTTATATATTAGTTATGATATTTTTCTGCCGAATTATTATAAATTAGTTGTAATAACTAACGTTTCACACATTAATCGATAATAATTTATAATAACTGACGAGTTATAGTTGTTAATCGTTAAGTAAATTACTTTTTGCCCAACTCTAATCGAGATTAACGTTAATCATTGGATTACAAATTTTCTTGGTCACTCCATTGCTGATACAGCAAGTCCTCTTTAATTATTAATAATTAATTTATAGATATACGATTATTCGAGCTTTGCGGCTCGTTTTCATAGTTGTTGAAAATTGGTAACTATGAAAACGAGCCACGAGGCTCGAATAATTCTATAATTCTATAATTTTCTATAATTTTATAGTTCTATAATTCTATAATTTTCTATAATTCTATAGTTCTATAATTCTATAATTTTCAATATAATCCCATAGTTCTATAATTCTATAATACTATAATTTTCTATAATGCCATAGTTCTATAATTCTATAGTACTATAATTTTCTATAATTCTATAATTTTCCATAATTCTATAATTCTCTATAATTCTATAATTTTCTATAATTCTATAATTTCCTATAATTCTACAATTTTCTATAATTCTATAATTTTACAATTATTTTCATATGTATTAATAATCTTAATATATTCCCAAATTCAATCCGAGCGTCACTTACAGAGAGAATTTACATCAATTCGAAAAGTTAGAATGCGATATCTGGTTTCCCGTGTTCATCTACAACGCCGCCGTAGAACATCGATCATCGAGTTGTCTTCCTACCTGTAGCCGGAACAGCCTCTATCTAATCAAGCAGCAGAGTGCGTGCGTGTATATTTAGAATTTGTAGTATCTATTTATAGCGTTGTAAACACGAGCGAATTCGATGCACAACGGTTATTCACGCGTCGTCGGTGTGTACGCGAGAACATAATGAATCACGTTTCGTATGACGTATCGGCTTGGACGGATGCGATCAGTTTTTTCCAATCGAAGCCACTCGTTCGCCGGCTCTTGACATCGGAGTAACATTGAATTCCGCTTTCATGAGAAATTACGAGCCGTCCCGTGCGCGTTGCATGCTATTTTCAGACGCTGGCTTTTTTCGAGATAGACCGCGACGATGCGTGAAGTGGTGATACAAGTGATCTAATAATCTCGCGATAACACTTCGCTCCGTTTCTCATTCCCTTCCACTCCCCGATATTTCCCAGCATTATTTCTCTCGCCCCGCTTCCGGCCAGGGTTGGGGGGAACAACTCGATCTTTAAAATAGCAAATGGGCTGTAAATACTTTTTTATCTTCTCCTATGACACAGAGTTCGACGAATGAACATTTTTCTTTTAAATGTATATATTTTTTTAAAAATAGGAATATTATATAATATTATATAATAATATATAATATATAATAATAATATAATAATATAATAATATAATATAATATATAATAATAATATTATATTATAATATTATATAATAATATATAATAATATAATATTATATAATATCGAATATTATAAATAGGATATATTTTTTAACAAATAGTCGAGCGAAGAAATTGTCAAATAATTGAGGGCTGTAGACAAAAGTGAAACTGCAAAAGAGAAGAAAGGTTAAATAAGGTAATAATAGGCTAAATAATTAGCAATAGTAAATGCATGTGTGAGTGTAGGTAAGAAAATGATCAATTCATTGTTCATCGAGATAAGGCTTGTCCTTAAGGGATGAAATTAATAATAAATAATAACTATTATTATCACAAATATATTTAACTATATTTATCCATATCTGACTACCATTTGAATAAAAAAATTTATTCGCCAGATTCGGAATTGCGTGAGAAGATAAAAATATTTACAGTCTATTTGCTATTTCAGAAATCGATTTTTTCTCAGCCCCGCTTCCAGCTGCTCTATTCACCACGTTCTGTTCGCATCATAAGGATCCAAAAGTCGATCGTCGTTACTCTAAAAAAAAAAAGAGAAAAGAATAGGGAAACTACGATCTAGAGTTTATAGATCGACACGGAAGTTCTGGCGTATTGTGACGCGCGAGGAGCCGTACTTCCTGAACGCAAAGTGGTTTTACCCTGTCCGCCTTGAAATTCACTTCAATCCAGTTGAAACTTCAGTGAACTTCGGCTTTCGCCGGGGTAAGCTCATCAACGGTCCGTGGATCTTCCTCAGAAATTGGATAAAAGTCGCAGGCGATGTGTATCCTTTGTCAATGTATGCACTTCGAATACCTCGAGCGGAAGTTCAGCCTGCATTGAAAGTGTCGCGGCCATTGCGAATGTAAAATCATTCTTACGAGCTTCCGACTCGCGGTGATCTCGTTAATATATAACGGTAATAAATATTCCTATTGGTATTAGTACGGTATTAAGTGCCTCTAATACTGTAATAATAGTATAATATAGCGATATATACAGGGTGTTCCACAATTATTTTAACAGCCGAAAATGAGGGGTAACCGAGGTCATTTGAAGTCACTTTTTCCTTTGCGAAAATGCAATCTGCGGCTTCGTTTACGAGTTATTAACGGAAAACACTGACCAATGAGAGGTGACGGCGCGAAGTTCGAGAGCCCGCAGCACGAGGCTTTGACAGATGGTCGGGGGACGGACTCGAGCCGCGTTCGAAGTATTGAACAAATCACGAAGCGAGAACTTTCCGGATTTTTCTTTACTACGTAACAGTGATATTTTTAAGAAAAACGCTGTTCACCTTTACTTTAGAACGTCTGAAGAATATTTACTAAGTCTTCGGACCCGAAATAGTAAGTAATTTAACCGTGACGGCCGTTTTAATTTTCTAGTGCGCATGACACCTTGTGTGTAACATATGAAATTTTCAAACAAGGTGTACAGTGAAGATTAACAAAGTACCTAAATGATATTTTAATTTAAAAAATAATAATCGTGTTAAAGGGCGTAAGGGATATGTTTGTTAGAGAAATATGAAGAATATTATCAATAACCTTGACATAATCTTGACATAACCTTGACATAACCTTAACATAACCTTGATTTGTCAAGGTTATGTGAAGGTTATGTGAAGGTTATGTCAAGGCTATGTTAAGGCAATGTCAAGGCTATGTTAAGGCAATGTCAAGATGATGTCAAGGCTATGTCAAGGTTATGTCAAGGTAATATGAGTATATATATAATAAGTACATATATATAAGTACAAATAATATATAATATAAATAATATTGAATATAATATGTAATATAAATAATATTAAATATATATATATAATATAAATAATATTGAATATAATATATACTACAAATAATATTGAATATAATATAATAAAAATAATATAAATAACATATATAATAACACATCGAATTATACATAATATAATCGAAACAAATTGAAACTTTAATTCGAATAAATTTGTACCTAGATAAATTTTCACTCGAATCAATTTCCATCTAGATCACTTTTTATTCGAATAAATTTGCATCCGGATGAATTTTGACTCGAATGAATTTCCATCCAGATTAATCTACACTCGCCTGAATATTTATTCTATATCACGGGAATAAAATTGTATTCGTCGATCTTTATCTTTCGTCCGAATAAAATTTCGCCCGACTCTGTCGTCGTCGACGTAAGACTCGTTCCGTCGCGAAAACGTTCGCGCGACAAATCCGTGTCACCGGTGAATTAATCGATCGCAACTTCGGACACCGGGATTTATCAATTATGGATAATTATCTCGGCGTTCGGGCGTCCCGTTGGCCATCGATCGCGCGAATCGTTTTACGGAGCAGATTGACCCACATCAACCGGACTTAATTTCCGAGGACTCGTACGGACTCGCTTAATTCCACGAGATTAGCCGTATCGAGCTGTGCGGAAACCGGCGCGGCGGACGCGCGCCGCGATTTAAATCGAAACGTTCATCAGCCTCGGTCACGCGCCGGTCGCATGAGGTCCCTCGAGGAGAAAAAAGAAATACATATATCGTAACGAGTGGAATAAGCCCGGAGAATCGATGAAGGAGAGAAGAACGCCCGGCCACAATTTATCTAGCGGCCGAACAAGCTATTTAGGGGAACGAGGCCGAAAGCGTGAGGCTGAAAGCGCTAATCGCGGATCTCCGTTCGCGCTGTGAAATTAATTGATTTCTTTATTCGTTTTTATTTCACCTGTCAAAATTATTACCGTTACGATCGCAAATCGTTGAATCGATGCCACCCCCTCCCCCCTATATAATGGCACGTAACAGCATTTCTCGGAACGAGACTTTCGTAGGCTTTTTTTCGGTCGAACGGTCACCGCGTTCGCGACCGAATGGAAAGATTTCCAAAGTTTCTGTTTCCCTTTCGAAGCCGCCCAAGGCTCTCGTCCTGAGATCGGACTTCCCCGATGAGTAATGGCCTTCCGTAAATTTGCTTTCACATCGCGGCAACGCGCGTTGAATTGTCGAACGAACGCTTTTTTTATCGGGGTGCCCCGGCGAGATGACGTAAAAGCTCGAAAGAAATGGAAGTCTAGAGTCACTATCGCAGGAATCGTGACGAACCGATTACAGGATCTGTATCTACGGCTCTTGTAGCTTGTCCTTACGATCATTTCTTATTAACCATCTGGCGACTTTATGTTTCTGTCTATATATAGATTTAATGCTAATATTTATATTAATGCCAATACTATTATTTATGTGACTTGATTGTATACTTGTACAAATAATATTTATGTTAATAATAGTACTATTATTTATGTTAATATTAGTACTATTATTTATATTCATACTAATACTAATATTTATATTAATATTAATACTATTATTTAAATTGATACTAATACTAATATTTCTATTAATATTAATACTATTATTTAGATTAATATTATTATTTATATTAACGTTAATATTTATATTATTATTGATACTAACAACTCTATTAATATTAGTACTATTATTTCTATTAATATTAATATCTACATGAATATTTCTATTAATATTAATACTATTACTCCTATTAATATTAATATCTACATGAATATTTCTATTAATATTAGTACTATTATTCCTATTAATATTAATATCTACATGAATATTTCTATTAATATTAGTACTATTATTCCTATTAATATTAATATCTACATGAATATTTCTATTAATATTAGCACTATTATTCCTATTAATATTAATATCTCTACATGAATATTTCTATTAATATTAATATCTACATGAATATTTCTATTAATATTAACATCTACATGAATATTTCTATTAATATTAATTCTAACATTTCTATTAATATTAATACTATTATTTCTATCAATATTAATATCTACATGAATATTTATATTAATATTTCTCAATTTACTATTCAAGTAATCCGAAAATTAATGTTTCTTGCGTTTACGCGTACATTCTTTCAGGATCTCCAAATTATTTAAAACTTTATATCTATACAGAAGAATAGAAAAGAATAAAATTTCTCGAATTTAATGCATCGTGTTTTAACGTTTGAAACAAGACTCCTCAAAAACGTTCATTTTACGTCGTAAGACGATCAGCCATAAAATGGACATAAAATGGACGTCATTAAGACATCGTATGCTATCCGCATACAACATCAGAACACTGAAATATCCTAAAATACAATCCTACGCGTTGTAATCGCACAAGCGTTCGGTAATTGCAATTAAGCAGACGCAACGATAAATGAATGAATAAATAAATAAATAAATAAATAAGTAAATAAATAAATAAAAAGGAGCAATAAAATCGAGGCAAATATTGTAACAACAGATAAAATTATGAAATGTAAATACTAAATATTGGAACGAGAGTGCCGTGAAGATGACGCAAATATCGTAATCGCGGACAGAAGTGGCAACTTCCAGGTGCTTTCGATGGAACGGTGGGTGACGAGTCGATCGTCAGATAATCCGACGGTATCGTCGGTCACGTCTGTTTACCGTTTCTGCATCCGACGACGCGACGTCCCAGATTAAACGCCACGGTGTAACGCGTGTTCGATAACGTAACACCCGCCATAACCCGCTGTTACGTCGCCGCGCGCGCGCGCGCTCGCGAATTTCCGAAGGTTTCACAAGGCGCCTAGATCGTTGCGTCGATTAGATTGTTATCTTCGCGCGCGATTTTTCCGTTTCGGGGAAGCCGTTTTTCGAGCCGATTTACACTCATCGATGTGCGTCACTGCGACCGTTCCCGAACGACGCGTCGCGTCGCGACGTCACGCGTCGGACGTCGAGTCGTGTGGGCGTTGCGTTCGAATTCTTCGCGCACCTTCGCCACTTTTCATCCCCCCTTCTTCTTTAGGCAGTTGCCAATCAACGCCCGAAGCGATGTACTGTTAACCCTTCCGCGGTGTTCATAGAAACTTTCACGATTGACCCGACGTTTTCCGACTTCCCGACTTTCTGACTTTTTCGGTGGGTTCACGTGACGTTTACGCGGCAGAAGCAGAAGCTTCGAGCTGTAAAATGAGTCTACGTTTATGGCTGTGCGTCACTTTTTTACGGAATTATGATAGTTCAAATGTCGATGATTGATTGAAAGACTCGGCTTTTTGCCATGGCTTGAATTTAACTGTATACTTGTACAAATAAAAGTTATTTATTATAGTAAACTTTCAATACGAGCCCTGCTTTTTATATTGACTTAGTATAAATAATTAGGATCAGTAATTTTATTAATTAGTATTAATATTGATGTAACTGTTTATATAAATATTAATATAAATATTCATATAGATATAAATATTAAAATAAATATTCATATAGATATAAATATTAGTTTAAATATTCATATATATATTAATATTAATATAAATGATAGTACTAATATTAATACAAATATATTAGTATTAACATAAATAATAATATCAATATAGTATTAATATTAATATATTAACTAGTATTAACATTAACACGAACAGTAAACATAAATAATTCAGGAAAGAGAGTGGATTACGGGTCGACAGAGGCTACGTGCACAGTGATCTTTGAAATTTGCATTGATGAAGTGGACGCCCACGCACTTCTTATCTCCAAAGGTCTAAGAACAGTGAAAGAACGAAGAATTGAACCGGCTGGAACGGAGAGGCGAAGCAATTTCCCTGCTTATATTGAATCGTCCGAACTTGCGTATTTGAAAGTCGACGGAAGAACTGCTTCCTCGCGACGAACTAGCTCACAAATTAATGAAAGGACAACTTTGCAATGGTGGCATGAACCTCAAGAGTTCAACAGCGCAAAGAGTACGTTGTAAACGCTATTCCCTGTTCAGGAAAATGTATAAAAAGACGACGTGTGTCGATAGCTGAGAATAGTCGAAGCAACTTTTATAAAAAAGTAAGAAAAAATTATGAAACTATACATATATGCTATGTAGTACCATATGCTGTTATGCTACTATACATATATATGTACTGCTATACTACTATACTACTATATATTACTATACTATTATATTATTATATTATATTACTACTATATACTATACTATATTATTATACTACTATATTATTGTACTACTATACTATTATATTACTATTATATTATTATATTATATTACTACTATATGCTATATTATATTATTGTACTACTATTATATTATATTACTACTCTATGCTACTATATTATTGTACTACTATACTATTATATTACTATTATATTATTATATTATAATACTACTATATACTATACTATATTATTGTACTACTATACTATTATATTACTATTATATTATTATATTATATTACTACTATATACTACTATATTATTGTACTACTGTACTATTATATTACTACTATATACTATACTACATTATTATACTACTATATATTAGTACTATATAATATACTGTATGTAACTATAAATATGTATACTGAAATCATAAAAACTTGTATATAAACTAATCGGCATTAAGAACAAGTTGTCAATGCAATAAGAGAATGTTGTATCGCATATGGCAACAGAGTTCTATTTCTACCCAGTTATTAGATTTATCGCATCCAGCAAATAAAGTCGAGATTGATAGGACTGGCCTCGATGAAATTGAACCAATCTACAGAAAACTTGTACAATCCATCGATTTCACCGCGAGATCACAGGATTTCCTCGAAGAACCACTAAAAAGTAGAGCTTTCCCCGTATGGTTGCCTCGCGTCCCGTATTTTCCAAACTTCTCGTCGTTCTGTATCTAACAAGAGAATCCCGCGCGATTCCTCTTTTAAGTCACGATTCAATTTCATTGTCGGAACACGTACAGTGGCTTCAAAAAATACTCGAATCGTTCCGAGTTGTCTAGAATAAATTTTGCAAAAATTGCAATTAACTGTAACGACAACGAAGTAAAGACACGCTGTGCTTTTTAACTCTTTTCTTATTCGACACTAAATTTTCTAAAATATAAAAGAAACATCTTTTTATCTTTTCCTCGTTATTCCAAGCAATTGCAAGTTTTGCAACATTCATTTTAGACATTGTTTAATAAACTAGTCCCAATGGTATTTCAACGCAGAATTCGCGTTGTTTCGTTCGATTTGAGGTTATTTTATTTATTTAAATGTCAACGATCCCCGGCACATCTCGTGATCTATTTATCGTGAGACCAAACGTCAACGACATCGAACCGAATACTTTCAAAAATGCACATTAATAAAAAAGACGTGGGAATGGCGTTCATTATACGGCACTCTTGCATTTACAACGTCGGACATCGTTGAAAGTTGGCCGTTCCTTGGTCCGGAATGCAAATTCTCTTCCACTTAAAAGTTTCGATCGACTTTATAAGCAGATGTAATGCCTCGGCGAACGGGATGCTAGACACTTTCATAGTGTTGTCACAGGTGCCATGTGGAAAAAATAACAGAATGTCCAATGTAAATATAAATGTAATGGCAGAGTGCAGTAAACTCTCCCTAATTTTATTGGAATATACATAATTCTCCGTAATTAATTTGGAAAGAGAAGATACGATTATTCGAGCCTTGCACCTCGTTTTTGTAATTGTAAACTAAACTCTAATTAATATTAACGTTAATCATTGGATTACAGATTTTCCTGATCGCCCAATTAGTGATACAGTAAGTGATACCTCCTTAATTGACGCTCAGATAGTGCACAAGAATGGACAATTTGAGAATATATTAAGATTATTAATATGTATAAGAATAATTGTAGAATTATAGAATTATAGAATTATAGAATTGTAGAATTGTAGAATTGTAGAATTGTAGAATTGTAGAATTAAAGAATTATAGAATTATAAAATTATAAAATTATAGAATTATAGAATTATAAAATTATAAAATTATGAAATTCTATAATTCTATAATTATAGAATTATAGAATTATAGAATTATAGAATTATAGAATTATAGAATTATAGAATTATAGAATTATAGAATTATAGAATTATTTTGTGCCAAATTGTCCACTTTTTTAAGGAAAATTAGGGAGAATTTATCGTATTTAGTCCTTTCGATGTCCACTGAAACGATCATATTTTTACGTCTAATGATTTATTGAGACAACGATTAAAGATATTTAAAAAACTCGTTGGTTCCAAGCCAATATCCAATATTCTTCTCCCGTCTCGTCTTCCTTTCAGTTTTTCTTTCATAACGATTCGCCAACGAACCGGTCACTGTCCTAAACGGTCGTCCCCATTTAAGCGGAGGTTTCGCGTAAAATGTTCAGCGACTTCCTACTTTCACCATTCGTTTACGCGGCCACATCCTCCGCGCTATACAATAAATATATCAATTTGCTCGTTAATGTTTCGCAGTGCATAACACGAGCGTGGACGCAATACGTCTGTAAATATAATTTATGTCTGTTCAAAAAGTTTCAAAACTGTTTCGAAATTGCACGAAATTTTGTTTCGATAAACAATAAAATTACACTTCTCGTGTGCTAAGATATTTGCAGCTTTGCCATGCTTCCTTCTGAAGTTTGAAAATATAGATTCGAAGATACCAAACTTGTGATTTTCTGATTTTCTATTTTTAAAGTTTCGTAGAATTTTTATTCTCTTAGAAGACAGTGGAATTATTGTAGATGCAAGATTCTGAAATAGATGATAAAAAATTGTTCTATTTTTCGTAGTAATAAAGATACAGTGGCATTGAATGTGAATGTTAATTGGAATGTATAAATTCTCTGTGAGTCGAGATGTTATTGCGATCGCGGTGGAAAGGTGAAGCTGAGTTCATTTCTTCAGCTGAAGAAATGAACTCTGGTCGCCGAAAGTATTAGGGTCTCGTATTGTCCATATTTCACAATAAAAGGGAAATGTGGCGATGGACGGTATATCTTTCTAAGGAACTTAGGGCGGACCGTGACCTGTCCTTTCTTGACCAATTTAAGCAAAATACATATCCAGACTGAACAGGTTTAATGCTCTGGTGCTAATATTCTCATAGCCTGATTTATAAAGCATCTTTAAAATTTTGTAAAGCATTCTTAGAATTTTGTAAAGCACTTTTAGAATTTTATAAAACATCCTTAGAATTTGATAAAGCATCCTTAGAATTTTATAAAGCATTTTTGGAATTTTATAAAACAGCCTTAGAATTTTATAAAGCACTTTTGTAATTTTATAAAGTATCCTTAGAATTTTATAAAGCATTTTTAAAATTTTATAAGGCATCCTTAGAATTTGATAGAGCACTTTTGGAATTTTATAGAGCAGCCTTAGAATTTTATAAAACACTTTTGGAATTTTATAGAGCATCCTTAGAATTGTATAAAACACTTTTGGAATTTTATAAAACATCCTTAAACTTTTATAAAGCATCCTTAGAATTCTCTATAAAGCACTTTTGTAATTTTATAAAGTATTCTTAGAATTTTATAAAGCACTATTAAAATTTTATAAAACATCCTTAGAATTTTACTTAGCGTCTTACACTAATTCGAGTGAATTCGAATTTTTTGAAACGTCTATCTAATTATCAATTCTGATTACGATAACGTGATACAGTTTGCGATAAGGTAATGGACGACGTCGACGCTATATTGTCAAGACGTGATTCGATTTGATTCGATTGATTCTTTAGAAACGGTTCCGCTATTTGGGTCAGACTGTCAAATGAAATGCGATGCTCGCGTTCACGGTGATCTACGATCCTTATTCGGCGGAATTCCTAGAAAACTTTAATAAAAGATATGAAACATCGTTTCGGAACTCGGCACGGCTCAGGGAAGGTGTCCGTAGGCGTATACTCCGCGAAGGAATTCGAATATATTGATATCTTCTTAACATGTAGGAATGCTCTAAACCAGTCCTGTTACAATTCATCCAACTCCTCTATCGAACTTCAAAATGGATTTTTATATGCGATCTGTTAAGTAAGTCGAATCTTCTTAGGATCTACGAGATGTAAGCGGGTTGATATAGTAAATCTTGTCTTTTCTAATCTTACACAGCGTTTAATATACAATAATATGGTACATATTGTGCAATATTTTACAGTAATATATTATATTTTACAATGATATATTATACAATATTTTAGAATAATATATTATATAATATTTTACAATAATATATTATACAATATTTTAGATATATTATATTTAGCTTCATAATATATTATACAATATTTTAGATATTTTATATTTAGCTTCATAATATATTATGCAATAGTTTACAGTAATATAGTATTCATTATTTTACAGTATTATATTATGCAATATTTTACAGTAATATATTATACAATATTTTGCAGTAATTTATTATAGAATATTTTACAGCAATATATTATACAATATTTTATATTATGCAATATTTTACAGTAATATACGATATTTCACAGTAATATATTATGCAATATTTTAAAGTAATATATTATGAAATATTGTACAGTAATATTTTATACAATATTTTACAGTAATATACGATATTTCACAGTAATATACTATGCAATATTTTAGAGAGTATTAAACTATACAATATTTAACAGTAATATATAGAAATATCAAACTGTTTTAAGAGAGCATGAATAATTTCAAGCACATTTGAGGAATTCTCGAATTGATTATTTCACGCGTACAAACAACTTCAAAAGTTTAGAAAAGAATAGAAAAACTTCACGTTTGCATTAGATAATTCTACGGGAATTCCGTCGTTTTTCTAAAACGGGATATACTGCACCGGACAAATGACGCATTTGTAATACCTGCGTGTGAATACTGAAATACCATGCAGCTTGTTAACGCATTGTACCAACAGAACAAGGATTTTGTTTCCTAGTACAGTAAACAAGTGTACCTATCTCAGCCAACTTGCGTCAGGTGTTACACTAATTCTAGAGTATTACCTGGATATAGGATATTGAATGCACAGAATATCTTTATTGCTCGAACACGTGATACATTCATTTACTCTGTGACATCAACTCAAAGTTTAGATAGAAGTGACATCAACTCTGTGACATCAACTCAAAGCTAGACTACACAAATATCATATACAGCGTGTCATAAAATTATGATATTTCCAGGAAACGGGGGATTCCCGAGATCATTCGAAGTAACTTTTTCCTTTGCGAAAATGCAATCCGCGGCTTCGTTTGCGAGTTATTAACGAAAAACACTGGCCAATGAGAGGCGAGCGCGCCCAGCGCTAGGCGGCCGAGCCAATCAGCGGGAACCGGGCGTCGACCGCTCGTTAGCTGCGCCGCCTCGCGCCAGCTGATCTCGTCTCTCATTGATCACTGTCTTTTCGTTGATAACTCGTTAACGGTGCGTCGGGGAAAATTTTTGTAAAGGAAAAAGTTCCTTCAAATGACCCGAGGAACCCCTTACTTCCCGGAAATTCCATAATTTTGGGACTCTATACCTGATTATGACAATTTTCCGTAAAATAATTTACGCGAATTTCCAATAAGATCCGCGGTTGTAAGATCAGAGTCTATCGATCAGACTTGGAATGGGATCGGATCTGCGAGTCGGACGACGATCGATGGACGAGAATCGACGAGGTTTCGTGCCGCGGGTCGCCGATGTGTCCACGATCGTCCTGCGAAATTCTATTTCGAACGCGCGGCCGCTAAATGTTTTTCCGCTGGCGACGTGCTCGCAAGTCAAACATTGAAGTAGGGCAAGGAGCGATTAGCTGTTGCAAAAACCGATCGACGTCGACGCGGCTACGTCATCATTCTTTGCTGCCGGCTGATAATCGCCGTCTCTTCCACCGAGATTAGAACTCAATGACTCGTTACTGTTAGCCATACGTCACGCGCGTCGATCGTTCCCTCCTCGGATTTCTGCACCGACGTATTCCAACAATCGGTCGCCGCGTTGGTACAGCAGCTCGCGCAAATATTCGGATGCTCGTCGACCAGCGACGGGATCAAGCTTCTTGCAAGCAGCTGCGAATCGAGCTGAATCGAGCTGAATAGTTTCGGATGTTTCACGAGTGGAGTGCCGATTTACTTCGGCCTTTTTTCGCCGTTTTTACCTCGTGCGAAGTAAAAACTTTGTTCGCGTCGATTGCGAGAAATACGAACATTGCAAGTTGCAAGTTGCAATGTTCTTTCTTTCTGCGATAACTAACTTCGATTGATTGAAAATAACGCGTTGACAGCTTTCGATTCTCTCGCATGTGTTTATTTGAAATCGCGATCACCCAATTTTTCTGTAAACGCAAGAAACCGGACGTAAATTGGAACGGTGTTGGGAAACTTTCAATTAGACGATCCTATCGCGTTCGCATAAAGGAGTTTTTCTCCGTCGACTGTCGGTGATACCGGAAAATTAAAATCATCGAGGTTAAGCTGGCGATGCTTGCGAGAATTCGGATCATCGACGGACCCCGATCTCGAACCGGAGAATCGAACGCGATGATGCGGTGAAACGTTCGTCGATCGCGCGATATCGAGCCTCGTTTTATTATTAATTGCATGCGATCATTTCTCTGTTTATTCGACAGTTTCTTTCACACTTCTTCAGCATATTTTTTAAGGTACTTTCTCGCGAAACCCTTTGTCAACGTTTCATTTTTCTGATCGAAATTACGCCAAATGCGATTGAAGCGCTTCAAGCTATTACGCAAGTAATTGTAATGAAGTAATTATGGTGAAGTAATTACGATGGGGTTATTACGATAAAGCAGTTATAATGAGATAATTGCGATAAAGTAATTATAACTAGGTAATTATAATCAAGTAATTGTACCAAGTATTTATAATTAATTATAATCAATTATAATCAAATAATTACAATCAAGTAATTATAATCAAATAATTACAATCAAGTAATTATAATCAAATAATTACAATCAAGTAATTATAATCAAATAATGATAATCAAGTAATTACAATTAAGCAATTACAATCAAGTAATTACAATTGAGCAATTGCAATCAAATAATTACAATTAAGTAATCACAATCAAGTAATTACAATTGAGCAATTACAATTGAGCAATTGCAATCAAATAATTACAATTAAGTAATCACAATCAAGTAATTACAATTGAGCAATTACAATTGAGCAATTGCAATCAAATAATTACAATTAAGTAATCACAATCAAGTAATTACAATCAAGTGATTACATGAATTTTAGAACACTATAAAAAACAATAATATCTCTTCCATAACCGAACCTCTGCATTCTCGAAATTTTCCAGTTACAATGAGAACACTGTACATCTTGTCTTCCATAACTGGAACTCTGCATACCCAAATCTCCTCCAGTTACAGAGAGATCATTGTACGTCTTCTATAACCGGAACTTCGAAAACCCGAAGTTCCTCCTATTATTAAGAGATCATCGTACGACTTCTACAACTGAAAACTCCGCAGACCCGAAGTTCCTCCATTTACAGAGAGATCATTGTACGTCTTCTATAACTGGAGCTCCGCAGGCCCGACAAGTCTCTCCAGTTACGTAGAGGACACACTGTCGACGGTCCGCGAGAGGAGCAGCGCTTCCTAAAAAGCATGTTCCCGTTGATCGCGTGTGGTATAAAAACGTGTATACGGTCCGCAACAGGGTAAAAACCGACGTAATGAGGAACAGCATGATTATTTTGGCAAGTCGGTAGGCAGCCAGTGCTGCTGAAAATATTTACATTTCGCGCCGATGAAGCATCCGGGAGGGATGGCGTCGATCAGAATAGGACCGGGAATCTGTGGGTGAATCAGTTGGGAGGCTACGTGATCCCGGCGTCGTGCTCGCGGATCCGTCGACAGGGTGTAAGGTCAGTTTCCAGCGCGCGGCGCGGTCTCTTTCCTTCCCGCATTCCGTGGCTCTCGGTCAGGAACTGTCCGATGCGACAGTAAAAATAGCCCAACTCGCCGTATTTATAGAACCCGAGACGTGGGAGTACATATCTAGAGTGACGGACACGCGGCCCGGGGTTATCCCCCCACCCCCGCCCCACCCGCATCCCGACGCCGCGAAAGTGAGCGAGAACACGGCGAAGGAGAGGGGGAACCGGCTGAAAGAGGACGGGACGAGTGACTAATCGCCGAGATTGATAAAAAAAACCGACCGATAACCTGAATAAGGCCGCTCGACGAAATGATGGGACACCCAAAAAAATGATCCGAGCAAATGTCGAAAGACGACCATGAAATGTCGTCGATTTTTGGGAGTCCACGGCGCGGTGCTTGACCGCGGCACAAGAACTTGGGTACGTTTCGAACGACGCGTGAGAGATATTATGTGTTTCGAGTGACAATGTTATTTTGTGTCGTAATCATCTTCGTGTCTCCGTTCACATTTGAAAGAACACCGTTCGGAAGTATCGTTTCAGGCAGCACTGTTTCGGATCAAACACTCCTGCCCAGAGATTTCAGATCAAATGTTTCTGTTCGAACGGAAATCATTTCGAGAAGTGTTGCGCGGTATTTTCGAGAATGATTTCTTTCGTCGCGTGTGAAGTAAAAAATGGACAACGACGAGTGAATGTTAGAACGTTGAACTTTGAATATAATACAATGATATATAATAATATATTTATACTAATATAATCTAATATAATATATTTATACTAATATATTTATATTAGTATATATATAATAGTAAATTATAATATATATATAATATAAATTATAATATGTATATATATATTTTTTTACTATTATTATTATATATAATTATATATGTACAACAATATATAACTATGAAGCAATATTAAAGATTCCCCATATTAAAGATCTCCCCCATAGACTTCGACGAACGTTGATCGCCCTAACCGGATCATAAGACGTGCCGTAATACAAATGAGATATACATAATACTCGATTCTCACTAAGAAGCATAAATTTCTGAAACATCGGTTTTCCTTGTGATAAATCTCAAGTTCCGCTTTCGTCGAGACGATCTTATTTCGTACGATTCATAAGCGTGCCTCGTTCGAATTTAGCATCGTCTTAAGAATAACTCGATTCATGATCGCATAAGTACGGTCTTATTTTGCAACGAGGCTATTTTCGCGACACGGAAATGGCAACGGGGTTTCTTTTCTCCTTTAAACCTGGCTACTGCCGCAACAACCATCCCCTTTTCGCTATTCGGAAATTTTTGGAATTTGGAAATTTTCTTTATTCGTTCGCCTGCTTCTCGATCTCTTCCCTTTTTATTATACTCTTTTAATTACTATGTACATCTTTCTCCTGTTTTCTTCCCTTTCTCCTGTTGCACATCTTCCTTCTCCCTTCTCTCTAGTTTTCTTGTCCTTTTTTTATCTCTTCTTCTTCCTTTCTCCCCTTTCTTCCTCTCTTCCCTCCGCCTAGCATTTCGTTTTTTCTCTCACCTCCATCCTTAACTTCTCCGTTTCCATCGCCCATTTTTCCAGCATTATTTTCGCCGAATCCTCCGCGTCTTCCTTCTTCGTTTCCTTCCTTACCGACTCTCTGTCTACCGTGTCACCGCTAGGTGTCTTCGCTTCATTCTTGTTCCACCCCACTGCTGCCTGTACCTTCTCGTTTCACAGCATCAGAAATTAAATTTTCTTTTTTTTAATCATTCCAACCCCTTCGCGACCAAGGGAAACATTTTCCCCATTTTAAAATTGCCGATTTTCAACATCGTTTTTGAATAAACAGCAACACCGTCTCGCAAACGTGTTGCAACAGTGGAAAATAAATATAGAGTTTCGGGTGAGCCAAGAGTTTCGGAGGTCAGGATTGGCGTCAGGATTGACTTCTTCTTCAACTTATGATTCTGTTTCTTTTTCGTTCGTTTATCGGATCCCCCGTTACGATGTCTTACATTGATTATCATTTATTCATTTATTTAAATCACGTTGGACAGGTTTTTATGGTATTTACAGCGAATAGTTTTGCGGGTATCGCCGATAACGTCACCGCATCGATCGCAAAATTCGGTGCTATTTCATACGTTTCGCTTGTAGCAATCGGTTTCATATTTTTTATTCGAGATAGGAAGTAATAAATTAAACAGCAAGGAGAAGGTGATGTTAGAACAGACTCAGAGGTAAATGAATATAGAAGCCATCGAAATTCAGCGAAGATTTATCGATGAGAATAATTATAAATCCTGCTTCCAGAAAAACCTGTATTCGCACCTGGCTGTAACCGTACACGGCAAAGTCAGTCCAATTTGCATTTATATTCATTTTTTTCTTTCCGTCGCCACATGTCGAAACCGACGTCGCGAAATAGCGAAAGTAAAAACACCAATTGCGCGAATCGTTGCGGCGAACGGTATGAACGAACGCACGGTTCGCGATAATGCAACGCGCGACGAACTTATTGAACAACTTTTACACAGATTTTACGCATTTGCAGTGAAAATAGCGAAACGTAAACATCGTCGGGAACGTTCGAAAGCAATCGCCATCTTCTCTTGAATTCATCGAGATTAAAATAAAAGGGGGCACAACCGCGTTTATTTTTCGCTCCGACTTAATTCTATTCGACGTTTATTTGTCCGCGAAAACAAAATTATAGTGTTCCTCGAGACAGCCGCGATTTTGCAAAAACGACGGCCTCGACCTTTGGAACATTTTTCGTCATCGCTTTGAAGCAACACACGCACACTCAGTCGCTTTACTAAGCAGTATTAATGAAGGTACAAGTTCCACATTTTCACTGTAAAAGTTGACTATCACAAATATAAGATAATTATTGTTATTATATATAGATGATAATATATTACCATAAATATATAATACAATTTATCACAAATATAATATAATATATATATGCATATTAATTTATTAATTCAACTAGATTGCTGTAATATATATATGGGAAATCGTGTCTCAACTATGTATGTTTATCGTGTCACGAGTTCCTTGGCACAATGCTGCTCCGGCATCACGCTGATTTCGTTCCTTTTTTTTCTCTCTCGAATGTTATTGCCAGACATTCCGCACCGTTACACAAAAATCTATACCCAGTACATTTACGACGTTTCTGTGGCGACAATCATCGGATTTGCGCGCAACGTACACGCATCGCGCCGTCACACCGATAGGTGCGCGCAGGGCGCCGGGAAGACGTGACGCGGACATTCGTAAATATTTAATATATTTATTATTACAATATATTATAGCAAATTTAATTTAATTAATAAATTAATATATATGTATATTATAATTTATTATTATATATAAATTATTATTATTATTATTATTATTATTTGTGGGAAAGTTGAATCTAGCTAAAGGCGGAGCGGTCGAAAATATATAAAACTACAGTAGAAAAGAAGGACGTCTGTACCATACAATGTTTCGGCTGTGACTCTGACTGCAGGTATAGATTTAGCCGGCGCAGTCCCGTATCGTAACGGTCTTCCAAACAGAATCTCGGCTTACAAATAACAAGCCTCCCAATACGACATTATTATTATTATATATATATTACAGCAATATATATATTATATATTATATATATATTAATATAATAATAATAAATTATAATATACATATATATTATTATATTAATATATATTACAGCAATATATATATAACAATAATAATAATAATAAATTATAATATACATATATATTAATTTATTAATTAAATTAAATTTGCTATAGTATATTATAATAATAAATATAATAAATATTTACGAACGTCCGTGTCACGTCTTCCCGGCGCCCTTGGCACACCTATCGGTATGCCTGACGGCGCGATGCGTGCACGTTGCGCGCAAATCCGATATGGTTGTCGTCACAGAAACGTCGAAAATGTACTTGGATATAAATTTTCGCGTAACGGTGCGGAATGTCAGGCAATAAGATTCGAGAGAGGAAAAAAAGGAACGAAATCAGCGCGATGCCGGAACAGCATTGTGCCAAGGAACTCATAACACGATAAACATACATAGTTCAGACACGCGATTCCCCCTATATTACATTCCACCGGTGATGAATACCCTCTCGCGGATATTCGCCGACGGAAGGATCCTTCTGGATTGCGATCGAGCGTGCATAATCCGGTCGCGCGATATCGTAGTGCACGCGACCAATCTGTCTCTGCCATTCTACGTTCTTATTGACCCGCTTGCACCGTAAATTATCCCGCGTGAAATGAACGAATAAAAAAAAGGACCTTGGACAGGATATCCTGCGATTTAACACTTGGAACTTATCGGGCCGAAAGTAAAAGAAAGAATCCAAACCGGTCAGAAAAGATCAGCAATTTCCGATATTTTAAACGCGTTCCTGCGATAATATATTAGGTCTATCGGAAAGTTCTGTCCGTTTTTGAATTGAAATACAACACGATTTTCATACATTTAATAATATTTATCGTAGAATATACTTTCCATCGTTACTTATGACTTCTTTCCAGCGTGATGGCAACTTGTAAATGCCATTTTTAAAAAATGATTTATTTTCAGAGCCGAAGAACTCAACTAGTGCTTGGTTGACATCAGCTTCAGCTTTGAATTGTTTTTCCTGTAAAAAGTTTTGCAAAGAGAGAAACAAGTGATAATCGGAGGATTCTAGGTCAGGGGCGTATGGTGGATGCGACAGAATTTCCAAGCCTAGCTCTGCGATTTTCTTGACGAGTCGCCAAAGCAGCATGTGGTCCAGCATTATCATCGGTAGCCAAGTTTCCACGACCGTGTCTTACTTAATAATGACACGAGACATCTTTGTTTCAGTTTATTTAGGAGAGCACATGTGTGTAAATGCAATAATAAAGAGAGATAGTCATGCATGTCTCGCATCAACATGTGCATATAGATTGAAACTTGAAGTGACACTATCGGACAGAACTTTCCGGTAGACCTAATATTTTATCGGAGTACACAGTAATGTCTCCCTAATTGACGCTCGGATTGTCCAGAAAAATGGACAACTTGGGAAGAGAAGCCTTGCGACTCGTTTTTATAGTTACCGATCGTCAACGCTTATAAAAACATGGTGCAAATAATCGTATCTCCTGTTCCCAAATTGTCCATTTTTCTGCACAATCTGAGCGTCAATTAGGGAGACATAAACTTGACATAACGTTAACCACGAGATAATCGATGCTCGCAATCACTATTCATGAATGTAGACTTCCATCGGCAAAGACGGACCGGTAGTAGGGGCAAACGCATTTGTCCGCAGAAAGTATTTAGGGGAGACCGATGCTGGACCCGAACCCAGTTGAACAAGAAAGGTGTACGGAGCCGAGCCACGCGGTGTCTCCCGTGCTTCTGAGCACGCCCTCATTGTCGAACAGTGCGGACAACCCGTGATCGGTAAGCAGCACAACGAAGATCGCCGACATTTACGTTTTCACCATTTTTCTACCATTTTTCTGCCATTTTCGAATCACCAGTATTCGCTCCGTTCATCCTGAGATCAATTCTCTGTCTGCCAGTGAAACGTACGATGTGCGGTATACGCACAATTTGCTAGTGAAATGTACGATATTTGTCTGAATTTGCCAGTGGAATATGCAATGTACGATACAACATTCTCAATTTGCCAGTGGAATATACAATGTACGATACAACATTTTCAATTTTCCAGTGGAATATACAATGTATAATATACTCTGAATTTTTCGTAGTGAAATATACAATGAATGTACAATGTATAATACAACAGACTCAATTTGCAAGAGGAATATACAATGTGCAATTCATTTTCAATTTGCCAGTGGAATATACAATGTGCAATTCATTCTCAATTTGCCAGTGAAATATATAATGTTCAATTCATTTTCAATTCGCCAGTGGAATATATAATGTACAATTCATTTTCAATTTGCCAGTGGAATATACAATGTACGATACAACATTTTCAATTTGCCAGTGGAATATACAATGTACGATACAACATTTTCAATTTGCCAGTGGAATATACAATGTGCAATTCATTCTCAATTTTCCAATGTAATATACAATGTACAATTCATTTTCAATTCGCCAGTGGAATATATAATGTACAATTCATTTTCAATTTGCCAGTGGAATATACAATGTACGATACAACATTTTCAATTTGCCAGTGGAATATACAATGTACGATACAACATTTTCAATTTGCCAGTGGAATATACAATGTGCAATTCATTCTCAATTTTCCAATGTAATATACAATGTACAATTCATTTTCAATTCGCCAGTGGAATATATAATGTACAATTCATTTTCAATTTGCCAGTGGAATATACAATGTACGATACAACATTTTCAATTTGCCAGTGGAATATACAATGTGCAATTCATTCTCAATTCTCCAATGTAATATACAATGTACAATTCATTTTCAATTCGCCAGTGGAATATACAATGTACGATACAACATTTTCAATTTTCCAGTGGAATATACAATGTGCAATTCATTCTCAATTTTCCAGTGTAATATACAATGTACAATTCATTTTCAATTCGCCAGTGGAATATATAATGTACAATTCATTTTCAATTTGCCAGTGGAATATACAATGTACGATACAACATTTTCAATTTTCCAGTGGAATATACAATGTGCAATTCATTCTCAATTTTCCAATGTAATATACAATGTACAATTCATTTTCAATTCGCCAGTGGAATATACAATGTACAATTCATTTTCAATTCGCCAGTGGAATATACAATGTACGATACAACATTTTCAATTTTCCAGTGGAATATACAATGTGCAATTCATTCTCAATTTTCCAATGTAATATACAATGTACAATTCATTTTCAATTCGCCAGTGGAATATACAATGTACAATTCATTTTCAATTCGCCAGTGGAATATACAATGTACAATTCATTTTCAATTCGCCAGTGGAATATACAATGCACAATTCATTCTCAATTTTCCAGTGGAATATACAATGTACAATTCATTCTCAATTTTCCAGTGTAATATACAATGTACAATTCATTCTCAATTCGCCAGTGGAATATACAATGTACAATTCATTTTCAATTCGCCAGTGGAATATACAATGTACAATTCATTTTCAATTCGCCAGTGGAATATACAATGTACAATTCATTCTCAATTTTCCAGTGTAATATACAATGTACAATTCATTTTCAATTCGCCAGTGGAATATACAATGTACAATTCATTTTCAATTCGCCAGTGGAATATACAATGTACAATTCATTCTCAATTCGCCAGTGGAATATACAATGCACAATTCATTCTCAATTTTCCAGTGGAATATACAATGTACAATTCATTCTCAATTCGCCAGTGGAATATACAATGCACAATGCATTCTCAATTTTCCAGTGTAATATACCATGTATATATGTTATACAATGTACAATATACTCTCAATTTCCTAGTGAAATGTGCAATTGTACAACTTACCCAAAATTTGACAGTGGAGTGTACAATATACTCTGAATTTTCTAGTGAAATGTACGAAGTACAACCTACTCTAAATTTTCTACTGAAATGTGCAATGTACAATGTACTCTCAATTTTCTAGTAAAATATGCAATGTATAACTTACTCTAAATTTGACAGTGGAATGTATAATATACTCTGTGAATTTTTTAGTGAAATGTACAATTTTCCAGTGGATTATACAATACACAACCTACTCCCAGTGGAATATACAACATTAGCCAAGTGACATAGTGACATCAAACAATGAAAATTCTGGATCGTTGATTATTCATACGTTCTATGTCAAAAGTTGCAAAGCGTGTGACAAATGTCATCGAATATGCTCTAGAAATCGGTGAATACGTGCCGAGTATTTTGAAATTATAATTTCATTATTAGCATCTCGGTTAAATTGCTGAGAAGATTGATGTTCTAACAACAGCGACTATTTCACATGACAGATCGTACTGTCGACTGATAAATGCTAAATTGCCAGCTAATAACGATCAATTAAATTGTCAGCCTTTTTCTCGCGCGATCAAATGTCCAGCCTTTTTCTTGCGCGAATAAATTGTCATCGTTTTACCTCGATTGAGTAAACTGTTGTGCTCGGATTGCGCGAGATACGTCGAGATTTCCGCCAGAAATTTCCTGAAAATTCGTACGGTGAAACGGTGCACGATAAAACGGACACGCCGAACGGCTGTCTCGCGCTCGAGACGGCCGACCGATAAGAAAGAAATTTAGAAAAGCATGAACGAGTTTCGCGAAAGCAATGCGAAAAGAAATACGTCTGGTGCAAGAGAAAGAGGTTGCTCGAGATATATTACGTAACCGGGCACACGTCCTTTCCTTCGGGCAACGCGGAAGAACTTTCTTCGGTCAGCCTTCGTGCAACTATACACGTATATGAGCCGTTTATTTTGAAAGTGGCATAAGTCACTTTGTTTTTAAGTCGATATATTTAAGGGTTTGCGTTTTAACACGTTCAAAAATATGGATGATAACTTTCGAGAAGATTTACTTGTATTCGTTATCCTCAGGATACTGATATTTTTCTCGGTATAAATAATTTCGTATAAACATGAAAAAAATCACCACTTTTCATTACGGTAAAGCGACTTATGCCACTTTCAAAGTAAACGACTCATATGTAGCCGCATTTATTAAGCCGGCGACGCTCTCCGGTATATCTCCCGCGGATTATTTTTCGGCGAAGATAAAGCGGAATTCAAGCGCGACCCCTCCGGGCATAAACGCGCGGTCGAACATCCGACGAGGAAATTCGAGCCGCGATTATCTGTTCGCTTCCGCGGAATATCTCTTGCGCGATTTTCATCCGCGAATTGATAAACGAAATTTTCGAATTTCGGTGTCTCGTTTAAGTGGCAATTCGACTGAAAATATCGTTAATTAAACGCCTTCGATAGCGTGGAAATTTTGGGGGGTTGGTGTCGGTCGCTTGAAAAAAAAGAAAGAAGCTTGAACGAAATGAACATAAGAAAATTCGAATTCGGACGAGCTAAACGATGCCGATCTCGGACAATCGAGGCAGCTGTTAATGATGTCCCCGCGGAGACAGTTTCGCCTGTTGCGCAACCCCGAAAGAAATTGCAGTTTCACCGTCGAATGCACGCATGAAAGAATTAAAGTGTTTCAACGTTGTGCTGAACTCTGGTGCGCGCGGCGCGGAGTACTTAAACGGCTGAACGCTGCAATTTCCATGCAATTAAGAGAAGCGAATGTCGTTGAGAATAATTTCTCGAATCTCTCGAGATGCATCTTTCTGGCGGAGCGAAACGAACGGAGCGGTATAATTGAATTTGCGGAACAGGTGGTCCGGGCATCTTCAATTATGAATTTCTGTTTTAAATCGCTCCCGTCGGCTCTCGCGAGATTATTTCCTTGCGTAATCGTTGCGATTATAATCGAACGACGCGGGCAAAGGGAAAAAACAGGACGCCGCAACGATGCGCGAACGCATGATTAGAATCAATGAAATCGTTCCCGCGGAAGCGGCGTCGCGATTGCGTTTCGTCCGCGGTCTCCTCAAATTTCTCGTCAAATTTCTCTCTCGTTTCGAGCCGAATCGACGAAGCGACGACGAGCTGAACGAAGTCGAACATTTCTTTAACCGAGTTCGTAACTTTCGAGGGGACAAGCTCGGTTTCACTCGACTCGACTGAACATTTCCGAATACCGTCGAACGGAGACGGAGCAGAATTTTCGAAGTTACGTGAAATGTTTGCCGATGTTCATCGTCGAGATGGCATTGCGCTGAAAGAACAAGGAACTTGCGCGTCGAGTTACCAGAAGCTTACGGTCCCATCCATACGCGGACATTCTTATCTACCTGTTGCTTCGGTCAATCCGTAACTATTCCCAACCCGAGCTACCCTGTAAGTAGCACCATCTAGTCGAACGATTTACAACTAATTCAGTTTGTTAACGCAAAGACACATTTACCATAAAACTAGAACTGCTAGGTGTGCTTGGGATCGTTTACAATTTTATTTACCAATTTTATTTATCAATCTCATGTATTCAATCTTATTTATCGTTCTCGTGTAATCATTCTTATGTATCAATTTTATTTATCAATTTCATTCAACATATATTCCTAACATACTCCTTCTAGACACGTTAGTTCTCCTACAGGCCTTAATGAAGCATGTGAAAATTAGAATCAATTGTGAAAAATTAGATAGTCGAATGGCAATATTTATCCAAAACTTATATAATATTTATTTATTATTATAATATTAAATAATATATAATATAATATAAATATTATCATTAATATTATAATACATATTATTATACATACTCGAACTACTCATCGTCAAACTGGTCGGTCTAACATCGAAACAAAATTTTTCGGAGGACTTATCGCGCCTTAGAAGGTTAAATTGGGTTAAAGGTTAAATTTAAAGGTGTCCGAACATCATATCGCCACCGAATAAAAAAATTGCCTGCATCGTTCGAACAGCACAGAAATAAAATACGACTTCGAACGATTCGAATAAATTGAAACAAATGCAACACTCTCCCCCGAGATCCTTCCGCGCGGCTTCGCTATTCCGCGTTTCGCCGACCCATTTCTCCCCACGAACGCGTAAAATCGAATCGTTACTCGGCGTGGATCGCAACAGGCCGCGTTCGAAAATCAACCCTTTGCGGGTGTCGTCATCGGTTGCTTGTCAGCCACGCGCAGCCGCGCGGAATCACCCGACGATCGTCGTCAATGCCAGTGACGAACCTTCTGTCACCTCGGGAACCACTCCGATGGGATATCCGTAAATCCATATCGGCGATTACCCGGAAAGAAAAAACGATAGAACGCGAACGAAGTCGAACGAGGAGGGTGCGAATCGCGCGGGAGGGAAAAGGGTGAGCGGGGGGTTAAGGTGCGAGAGTGACTGTGGAAAAAGTATCCTCGAGGGCGATGTTTGGGGGTGCGCAACCCCGGCTTCACGAATTCCAAGGGTTACGAGCCCCGCGTCTCGAAGGATCGAGAAATAGGGAGATATCGCACCGAAACGATCCTCGCCCCCGCGTCAGATAGGGTGAGTTCTCCGACGTGTGCTTCGTTTCTGGATTCTCTTCTTCCCGTTGCCCTCGTCTCGCAGTATTTCTCTTGGTCGATAGTACTCGAAACGATGAACAATTCGTCGGACGAGGTGCATTTCGATATGAACAACCCCCTATGCAACATAGTTCCCCTCTGAACCTAATCAAAGAATGTCTATATCGTAATATCTGCAAAGTCACATAAATATATAGCATAATATCTATAAATATATATCACAAATATAAAACATAATATCTATAAATATATAACATAATATCTATAAATATATATCATATAATATCTATAAATATATAACATAATATCTATAAATATATATCATATAATATCTATAAATATATAACATAATATCTATAAATATATATCATATAATATCTATAAATATATAACATAATATCTATAAATATATATCATATAATATCTATAAATATATATCATATATATCGTATAAATAAAAATCATAATATCTATAAAATAATAATACCCATAAATGCATAAAATCCGCCGTTCATTTATATCATCTTTACAGATTGAACGTAATTGCTGAATAATTTTTCTGTTCGGAGTTGCTCGATTTTCCAGTGTTATTGTTAAAAATCAATCTCGTCGATGTAACTGTATCCGATTGGAGTGAATTTTATTAACAACGCGTCCATTAACGGTCAATTTAATCGAGGCAACAGCGTCGGTGAAATTCATTAAAATTCTCTCTCGAAAGAGAATTATACAATATCGGTTGCAAAATCATACATGTATCGGTCGCAAAAACTGCTGGAAAATATGGAAATTTGAAAAAAATTTCCGTCTTGCGGCGGTGCAAGCAAGAAGTGCCAACGTTTCTATAATGTGTGAACTCTTCTCGAACTGGTTCGATAAATGTCAGACACCTTTTTGTCAAACCACATTGTAATAGCACCGTTCGGAAAGGCTATAAGATTCTCTACGATGATAAACCGCGATTTATAGTTCTAAAAAAAGAGAAGAACATTTAATAACAATAGACAACTCAATATACAAACAATAGACGACTAATTGAGAGTTCGAAAGGGACAATTTGGAAAGAGAATTGAAATGATAAATAACGAATTTAATAATAATTTAATTTCTACAAAAATATATTCACCGAGCTGATTAAACTGATTTTCTTACCACTCATTTGACTAAATTGATCTTACTGATTAATCCCCTGGCGATTAAATATTTCATCGAGATATTTCTAAACAATTATATTTCAAATAAATTCTTAAATCTATCAAAAAAGAAACTTCTATCAAAATTTAATCATTTTTATAATAATAATAATAATTTTTAAGTTAAATTTATTAAGGCCCATTCTTTATATTCTCAACAAACGAGTCACATATCAATTAATTCATCATTCTCTCCAATAATATGATTAACATTTATATTTTTCGATCAAATAATGATTACATTAAAATGATGATTAAATTGTGATTAAATAATCTTAAATAATGATAAAATTATGATCAATGAATGTGCAAATCACGTTCACCCCTTAATACTTAATAACGTTGTTCGGACGAACATTTAAGTCCAATCTTTTCCGAAACGCGTTCTCACGCAGCGAAGTACAATTTTGCCTTTCGACTCGTCGTTTTACGTAAGTCTCGTCTGTCGATTTGTCGCAGGATGATGACCTATATGCAAACGCCCCCGTCACATTAACCGGTCCGTTGTCGCACGAGGAAACGATAAAAATGCACGACGATCGATATTATTTTCGACGCGGAGAGACGAAATTGTTAGCCGTTCTTTTCTTTCTTTTCTTTTCTCCGTCGCGCGGCGGTAAATTTCAACGTCGATTATAAGGAGAAATAATCGCGCGAGGGAGCGAGTTATATATCGATTCCTGTTTTACGGCCACTTTCTCCTCGAGTCTCAAGGTATACCAAAGAGCGTGCCGACGATACCCAGACCGGGCAGTGTCAAATGCGTGCACTTGAGACTTGAGCGCGACGGCGAACGAGCAGAGGCAACCTGTTACATAAACATTTGTTTACGAAGGAGGCGTAGGGAGAAAGTTTTAGCACGTGTATTCGTTCACACGCGTGCATAATATGTGCACGCATACGTTGCCAGGCATCGTCCTCAATTTAAAGATCGACTCGGAAACTCGAGCGATCCGTTACACTCGCGGCAAATGTTCCATCGGATGAAACAAAAGGCTGGCATTGTAATTAGAAATATTTATGTTTATAATATATATTTATTATTATTATATATTATTATTATTATTATTATATATATCATAATTATTATTATAATAATAAATATAATAATAATTATAATTATAATTATTATTATTATATATATTATAATTATTATTATTATAATAAATATAATAATAATTATAATAATAATTATTATTATTATATATATTATAATTATTATAATAATAATAATAATATATATATATATATATATATATGTAATAATTATATTTATATATAATAATTAGAAATATTTATATTCATTTATTCTTTTAACGATTCCAATAAGTTGAAAGGAACAATATAATGTTCCAAGTTCATTAAATACCTCTTTTCTATTTGATCAGCTCGCTTTTGTCACAAATGCAGAAAATCCACGATCCAATTTCAATTATAGTAAATTCTTCTCAAAGTGTCCTTAAGTTTTTAAACCAAAATTGAGACAATTTGGGAAGGGGAGATACGGTTATTCGAGCCTCGACAACTGTAAAAACGAAGCACAAGATTATTTAATAATAATCTATATTAATTTATAGTAATTTATAGTAATTTATATTAATTACTAATAATTTATACAATAATCGTATCTCCTTTCCCCAAATTGTCAATTTTTGCTTACAAGCTGGAAGGACATTTGGGGAGAATTTACTGTCGCGGACGTATACAGGGTGTCCGCCAATTAATATGCAAACAAATCATCTCGCGAATGGTCGCATAAATCATTTTTCATTGTTCCCCAGACCTTCCCGGATTATATAAAAGTCGGCTCAGTTGTTTTAAATTGATACGTTTCGCTATTTTTGCAACCGCGATGCAAAATCGCAGAATTTCGAAAATGTCCGAAAAGCCTAGATACTTGTTTACTTAACTAAAACGCGAGAATATGACATAATAAATCAAATTTGTTTACTTAAAACACGCAAGTATATACGAAACGGTCGAGCAGAAAATATTCGATGTCGTTCACGTGAGATTTGTTTACAGAGACGGAAATTTGCAAGGACATTAGTATAGCTGTCAAATGTAACAATAGACAGCATGCTGCAAGGCAACGAATATCGAAAGCTGACCAATTGCGTCTCGTCCATGACTCGTGTGCATTGACTGAATTGGATAAGTAGGTTGTGGAATGGAGGACCGATCGATATCTAAAGTGTCCAAGTACAGGTCGATCAATTCTCTCCTAAAGGCTATATGCGTTTTCTTTCTGTGAATAATTTTCTGTAAGCACGAGATACATTTCACGAGTACAGTTAATTTAACCTAATCGACGCTCAGATTGGGCACAAAAGTGGACAATTTCGGAGGAGGAGGTTATTTAGATTATTCGAGCCTTGCGCCTCGTTTTTTATAGTCGTTTATAATTCCATAATTCCGTAATTCCGTAATTCTATAATTCTATAATTCTATAATTCTATAATTCCATAAATCCATAAATCTATAATTCTATAATTCTATAATTCCATAATTCTATAATTCCATAATTCTATAATTTCATAATTCTATAATTCCATAATTTTATAATTCTATAATTCCATAATTTTATAACTCCATAATTCCGTAATTCCATAATTTTATAACTCCATAATTCCATAATTCTATAATTCTATAATTCCACAATTCCACAATTCCATAATTCCATAAATCCATAATTCTATATAACTCCATAATTCTATAATTCTATAATCTTACAATTCTATAATTATTCTAATATATGTTAATAATCTTAATATACTCCCAAATTGTTCTTTTGTATACAATCTGAGCGTCAATTAGGGAGAATTCACTGTAATCGAGGAAATCGGAGTTAGAAGAAAGACTGGATTAAATTAATTAAAATTCGCCGAATGTAATTTCCCCGGGGTACGGTATCCGCGGAAATCGAATTCGGCGTTATTTCATTCAATTGTTCTACACAAAGTTGCTGTTCGAATTACGTATTCAGTTGACGTCACGGAAGCGGAGGGTTCGAAGAGAATAGTAAAGAGTAACCTTGTCCTAGAAGAATGAAGCATTACATGACACAGACGGGTGTCACTTTACTCGAGCGAAAATCGTCTTTTGCTAAATTGGATTACTTGCCGCGTTAATAGCTGCACGGTCGCGATTACTAAAAAAAAGAAAAGAGCTCTTCTGCGAAAGTCGGAAGACATTTACCGGTTTGGCGAATTTCATCGGTTCGCATAAACCGGTGCGGACCGAACGTGTCGCACGTCACTGCATGCGTGCAATAATTAATATCCGATTCGTTACCGTTACCTGGGAAATAATATTCCCGCTGCATTGGGTGCATATTTCTCTGCGGCGCGAATCTTACAAGACGAAAGCGACGGTGGCAATTTTGATTAAAAATCGTATTCCTTAAATTCTGCGGCCAATGACACGTCGGAGAATCAGCCTGCGGGTAGAAATCTCTTTCTTTAATAATTCCGCCGTATTGAAAAATTCATACATCGAGGGTCGTAAATTTTTTGAACATTTCCACTGACATCTGACATAAACGACCGCGGAAATAGATACATTGGTACAATCGTCTGGCCACCAATGTGCGACATGGTAATCGGTTAGACTGTTTTTATAGAATCGGTTAGAAAAAGTGGTAATATTGAGATTGATCATCGATAATGATACGTTATTTACGGCTTGTTAAAATTATTCAAGACGTGAACCGACATCTTCGTGCTACCTTTTACGACAATCGGTGCGCCACCTTTTTACCGCAATTAACGCGTAACCTTTTAACCGCAATTGGCGCGTGATCTTTTTTATTTTTCATAAACATCCGCGGTCTAGTGATTCATGCGGCTCGTTTTTTATAGTTGCTGTCAATCGGTGATTGCAAGAACGAGAAGCTTGCATGATCTTATAATTCTGTAATTATTCTTATATACATTGATAATCTTAATATATTCCCGAATTGGCCATTTTTGTGTGCAGTCGTTAATTAGGGCAAATTTTCTGTACAGAAAATTCTTCCTAATTGAATTTTTCTCCTTGATTTTTGTGTACAATCTGAGCGTCAATTAAGGAGAATTGACTGTACAACAAATTTTTCCTAATTTAATTTTCCTCCTTGATTAAATCTCTCTCCTTTTATTCAATTTTTCTCCTTAATTTTTGTGTACAATCTGAGCGTCAATTAGGGAGAATTGACTGTACAACAAATTTTTCCTAATTTAATTTTCCTCCTTGATTAAATCTCTCTCCTTTTATTCAATTTTTCTCCTTAATTTTTGTGTACAATCTGAGCGTCAATTAGGGAGAATTGACTGTACAACAAATTTTTCCTAATTTAATTTTCCTCCTTGATTAAATCTCTCTCCTTTTATTCAATTTTTCTCCTTAATTTTTGTGTACAATCTGAGCGTCAATTAGGGAGCATTTACTGTACAACAAATTTTTCCTAATTTAATTTTCCTCCTTGATTAAATCTCTCTCCTTTTATTCAATTTTTTGTCCTTAATTTTTGTATACAATCTGAGCGTCGATTACGGAGAATTGACTGTACAGCAAATTCTCCCTAATTTAATTTTTCTCCTTAATTTTTGTGTATAATCTGAGCGTCAGTTACGGAGAATTTACTTTAACTGTTACTCAAATTGTTGAATCATTGGGCAAAGGGTTAAAGAGAAACAGTGACCAATGAGAGGCGAGCTCGGTCAATGAGCGGAAATGGGCTTCGCTCGGATTTTCATTCCCATTTCCGGATTGCGAAAGATTTTTCGGTCGCCTTGTGTATATTCTTGAGCCTGAAACTGAGATTTTCTTTCAGATTGTACACTTTCTTGGATTGTTTGCCATTCATTATGAGCTCCAACGCCGTACAAATGAATAAACAGCACAGGAACGATGATAAGTGCATTCACGGAGGCTCCATCGAAGCATTTTACTCCGATACGGTGGTGCTGGTGACAGGGGCGACCGGTTTCATAGGAAAAGCACTTGTGGAAAAATTACTGCGCTCATGTTCCCGTCTGCTTGCCATTTTTATACTGATCCGTCCGAAGAAGGGCAACACGGTCGATCAACGACTGAAACAACTACTAGAATCTTCCGTAAATTCTTTTCTGTATTATAATATAGAAGATAAGAAGAGTAGAATATAATATAATTATTTATTTTTTATATTATTATATAATATAATTAATATAATATATACGAACATAATATAATATAGAAGATAAGAAGAGTAGAATATATTATGTTCGTATATATTATATTAATTTGATTGGTTTCAAATCAGGAGTAATGCCAATTGACTGAGTAATGCCCTAATCTTCTAACATAGCAGTGTAAATGTATTTACTGTAATTTTATATTATATAATATTATAATTATAATTATGTATTTATTGCAATTATTCGTGTTAAAATTTATTATATTATATATATATATTATATAATATTATAATTATAATTATGTATTTATTGCAATTATTCGTGTTAAAATTTAGTAGAATTCGATGGTTACGGTTATGGCTATAGGTTAATCGATTTTTATTGAAAGGTATTTTGATAGATTGTACGGGGGTATAATTAACGAAATGACTATTAATTTGAGATCGGCGTGAATTTTGTGGGCTGAATATATTTTTGATGGAATCGACGCAGGTTTTATAATTCACTCTTATTATTTACTTTCAAATTCAGCTGAAAGTAGAAAGCCATCGAGGATCAATTTGATTGGCTTAAAATTACGAGCAATGTCAACTCTATCGCTAATTCTGATATAAAGTTCTCGGATTAAAATGCTCACATTCATCGACATCTATCGTTCCGTCTTTTTTACCAGATACATGATTACAACGTTTAGACTTCCGTTATAAGAAATGTTCAAACAATGTAATTGCAGTTCTAATTGCAGCATACATTAAGATAAAAAAAAAAACGATTAAAAATGAATTCGATCTTGTCATACATACATGGATTGCGGATTTTATTCATTTATGATAAACGCGGTGAGATAATATGCAAAACCGCGATGAGGTTAGAACAATTATAGCCTCGTCTATGCATTATTTTACATTTTTATCTAATTTATGTTGCAACGAATTAGTTTAAGATAGCTACTGTTTTGCATAGAGATCCTCCGCGGTTCGTGAACCAAATATCAAAAGAACGCTTTCACAATGCAGTGATGTCTCTCTAATTGTCCACAAAAATGGACAATTTAAGAAGAGCAGATACGATTATTCGGAGCCTTGTGGCCCGTTTTTTATGGTTATCGATCGTTAACAACTATAAAAACTAATGAATAGAGGCTCGAATAATCGTATCTACTCTTCCCAAATTGTCTAATTTTCTGCACAATTTGCACAATTTGCGCGGTCAAAACTGACCGCTTTCTTATTTTGCAATTCTGCGAAGTTCCGAGACTCTATCGTGGAAAACGCTCGAATAAGTTACATTATCGGAGCAAGCTTTATAATAGAAACTTTACAAATTCTAAATAAATTCGCTCTTCTCACTTTTGCGAAGCAGCGCATGCCAGTTCGTATTACCTGCTTGGTAGTGTTTAGTGTTAAGCCGTTCTCGATCGAGCAACATTTGTTAACAGGTCTTCGACAAACTTCGAAAAGAAAATCCGTCCGCGTTCGACAAGATCCACGCGATCAAGAGCGACCTGACTATGCTGACTATAATTATAAAAACGAGTCGCAAAGCTCCTCTTCCCAAATCATCCATTTTTGTGGCCAATCTGAGCGTCAATTAGGGAGACGTTACTGTATCTCCCTTACCGACGTTCAGATTGTCCCGAAAAATGGACAATTTGGGAAGAGAAGATACGATCATTTGAGCCTCGCAGCTCGTTTTTATAATTGTTGACAATTCGTAACTATTGGGATTATGGCTTGCATTATTTCTTAAATGAATATGATATTAACACCGAACCAATCGCGGTCAAAGTGACCGCTTTCTTATTTTGCAAAGTTCCGAGACTCTTTCGTGGAAAACGCTCGAATAAGTTACATTATCGGAGCAAGCTTTATAATAGAAACTTCACAAATTCTAAATAAATTCGGTCTTCTCACTTTTGCGAAGCAGCGCATGCCAGTTCGTATTACCTGCTTGGTAGTGTTTAGTGTTAAGCCGTTCTCGATCGAGTAACATTTGTTAACAGGTCTTCGACAAACTTCGAAAAGAAAATCCGTCCGCGTTCGACAAGATCCACGCGATCAAGAGCGACCTGACTATGCCGGATCTTGGGCTGTCGCCCGAGGACAAGGAGATGCTGATACAAAGAGTTAACATAGTGTTCCATGGCGCGGCCACCATAAGATTCGACGAGCCGTTAAAAGTGGCGGTCGCACTGAACATGCAGGGCACGGATCGCATAATCGATCTGTGCTGCAACATGAAGAACCTGATCAGCTTCGCCTTCGTTAGCACGGCCTACAGTAACACGAATCAAAAGGAAGTCAAAGAAGCCGTTTATGCGTAAGTACACCCGCCCGGTAGTGTCAATAAATCGCCGATCATTCGAAAAAAATGGATCGCTACGATTGTCTCTTCGTGTTTCTAAATTTTTCGGCGTCCATCTTTCACGACGCTCGCGCGGCTCGTTTGTATTCCCTCGATCGTTCCTTTCCGTTCCTTTTCTTTATTGCATCGAATTCCTTTAAAGTTAAATTCGATTAATTCGCCGTATTTTCGGTAGAAAGTATATTCGACACCGATTCGGTAAAGCATCGACGAAATGAGAAAAACCGGCTGCTTAAGCGTCCATTTTCAGGAGCTTCGCATTTTCATTCGTTCGAAAACTTAACCCTTTGCAGTCGAATGGCGACTCTGAGGCGCCACTGAAATTGCTGCACTATTTTTCCAGATCGTTGCACGAGCCTTATATAATTATATATAATTATATAATATATACAATAGGCTTTGATATTATCTATTTATTATTGTTAATCTCTGTTCATTATTATTTATTATCATTTATTAATCTATTATCAGTTACGTTCTATTATTTAATTTCACGTAGAGATAATTACTTTTGGATAGATATTACTTTTCCCTCACTTTTTCTTTCTTCTTTGTGATTCTACTTGAAAAAATAAGAAACGAAGGTATAACATTTTTTTCGCCATTTTTTTTATACAAGAAGGTAAAATATTGTTTTCTTTGCCACTCGAATTAGAGCAAATTAATAAATATACAATACGATCACATATAGAATTGTAGCAAACAGCATATAAATGCAACGCAAAGAAAATGTTTCAGTCAATTCTTTTTCTGAATCAAATATCTCACTTGATCGAAATATGAATATATTATATATATAATTATTTATATTTTTAAAAAAAAGCGAACTGTTGAAATTGCATCGTGCTCGCCAATGGGCACAATTTCATTCGCATAAATCGCAATTAGTTGTACGCATAAGGCGTGAATAATATGTGCAAAACACTGCAGATCGGAGATCATGCTTTGGATTTCGAATCGAAACAGCATCGACTGCAAAGGGTTGAAAGACGTATGTACTCGAATTCGTTGTTTGTTGCCAACGATGTTGTTTGCAGCTCACGATTGAAGCCTTCCATGGTGATGGACATATGCGACAGTCTGGACGACGAAACGATCAACATGCTCGAGAAGAATCTTTTGGGGAAGCATCCGAACACGTACACGTTCACGAAGAACTTGGCGGAACAGCTGATACTGACGAAAGCTGCGCATCTACCGGTTGCCATAATTAGGCCGAGCATCGTCGGCGCGGCGCGAAAGGAACCGTATCCTGGATGGGTGGACAATGCCGTTGGGCTCACAGGTAACATATGCGAACTATAGTGAAGCCATACGTGAGTCATATACGTACGAAAATTATAGCGTTAATTGCAAAACGTGTACGCAAAAATAATAGCAGTTTTCGTTGCAGTCATCTCTCTCTCTCTCTCTCTCTCTCTCTCTCTCTCTCTCTCTCTCTCCCTCACTCTCTCTCGCTTTTTCTCTTTCTCTCTCCATCTCTCTTTCTATCTCTCCCCCTATTCCTCTACCCTTCTCTTCCCCCCTCTCTCTTAAGTTATCATTCGAGCAAAGCCACCCAGAATTCGCACTACAAAATTCCACCAATCATTCTTTGCACAATTTGCCATTTCGTAGACTCTTCAACACTTAACTTTAACGTTTTTCCGCGTTCTCAGTGGCGTGGGAATCACTTCTGTTAAAACAGAAGCTCGTCATTCCAATCGATTTTTATTTTCGCAACGATGAAATACGGGTTTACTCGTTATCCAGTAAAACAGTTATTCCAACGTCTCGACGTAACTCAAGTAATTCGAAGAATACGCCGAATTTCGCAGGTTGCATGCTGAACATCATTAAAGGCACCCTGAAAGTAGCCGTCGCCTTCCATGAGAAGTATCTCGACCTGGTGCCCGTCGATTATGTGATCGACACGTTGATCTGCGCCGCGTGGTACACCACGATGCAGCCGAGGAACTGCGTGAAAGTTTACAACTGCACGGCGAAGTACCCTCTAAAGTAACGAAACAACTAATTATTTAAACAATATTATATTTATATATATTTATATATAATATATAATTATTATATATTATTATTATATATTATTATTATTATATATTATTATATATATATTATATATATTATTATATTATATATATATATATATATATATATATAATATATTTCGTTTGCCTTTGTTACGCGACGATTGCCTGCTCCCTTCGAATAATCAAAGAAACGCCTCTTCAAATAATCGACGAAAAAATAATAAAAGAAACCACGTCTCCGTTCTTCAGCTGGGGCCAGTTCTTCAATCTCACCGTGAAACACGCGATCCAGCATCCAACGAAGCGCGTGGTACGATACCCCAGCATCAATTACCTTAGAAGCATCATCCCGTTCTACGTATTCATGTACTTCTTCGAGTATCTCCCGGCGATAGTCGCAGACGCCTTTTTAAGTATTAAAGGTAAAACACCAAAGTGAGTATACCGTGTCGCGTGTCTCTACAGAGATTTTCGCGGATCACGTTCCATCACGTTCCGATCCGCGGACCCGCGTCCGAGACAGCGGATTCTCAATGACGGCGACACGCGTTGTTGCAGGATGCTCAAGGCGGTCAAGCGATTATCGAGAGTCATACACTACGGTTCGTACTTCTCGTGCCGCGACTGGGAGTTTCAACAGAAGAATATGGAGGAGCTGACGGACAAAGTGAAAGCGTTGAAGGATTCCGATAACTTCGACACGAACATGAGCCACCATAATTGGGACACGTTTATTCGGGACTTCGTACTAGGGATTAGAAAGTACCTTCTGAACGACGATCCCGAAATCGACAACAAACTCCAATCACGGCTCTCGATGTATGTATTGCTAGGAAATATGTTGCCACAAGGTGCAACGATCATGTGACTGAGTCTATTTCAGCTGTTCGCGATTTTTACGATATACGATACTGTATGCTTGAGTTAAGAAACTTATTCGAACACTTATTCGGTAAGATTAGTAGTAATAAGTATGAATCCGTTTCTTCCGATGCATCTCAATAGATTCCTGAGGTGATTTGAAGTAACTTTTTCCTTAGCGAAAATGTTCTACGAGACTTCGTTTACGAGTTATTCGCGAAAAACGGTGACCAATGAGAGGCGAGCTCATTTTTTCGGGAAATGAATTCTACTAGTCTCAGTAACTGGTCCCTCTAGGTGAACAGCAAAATTTTGGACCAGTTACTGTGACTAGTAGGATTCATTTTCCGGAATTTTGGGATATGTCTGGAAATCCATCCTACTAGTCTCAGTAACTGGTCCCTCTAGGTGAACAGCAAAATTTTGGACCAGTTACTGTGACTAGTAGGATTCATTTTCCGGAATTTTGGGATATGTCTGGAAACCCATCCCACTAGTCTCAATAACTGGTCCCCCTAGGTGAACAGCAAAATTTTGGACCAGTTACTGAGACTAGTAGAATTCATTTTCCGGATTTTTGGGATATATCCGGAAATCAATCCGACTCCCAGTTCCGCTGCTGGGCTCGGCCGCCTAGCGCAACGTGCTCTAGCTCCAGCGCTCGCCTCTCATTGGCCAGTGTTTTTCGTCAATAACTCGTAAACGAAGCCGTGGATTGCATTTTCACTAAGGAAAAAGTTACTTAAAATGACCTCAGGAACCCCCCATTTCCGGGACAGTCTGGAATTCGATAGATCGAAATGAGTAAATGAACAGAATAAATTCATCATTTTCCAATTGCTTCAACGGTTTATAATATTATATATCGTTACTGATAATAATTCTTTTTGTTACAGATTATACTTCTTGCATCGTTTCACCCAAGTCTCCAGCATAATCGTCTTGTTGGTAATGATATTGCGTTTCAGTCATTGACGAGACAAACAACCAGTGATTTCGTTTAGAAAAAGAAAAGAAGAAAAATGTGAAATACGACATAGTCGACGACCATTTTAGCCTGCTATCATCCATTACGATCTACCGTGGCATGCTGTTTTATGTATGTTCAACAATGTATATGGTATCACGATGCACGTGGTTGATGTAGTGGGTATTTCATTTGTGCTGTTGCGCCGCGAAAACGTGCCTTCAGAATTTTTGAAAGATTTTACAAGATATCCTGACGAACGAAACGGCATGGAAAATCTTTCATTTCCGAATGTAGTTCGACCGAATGCGTTCCATGCGTGCACCGCGACTTTTATCCGTCGACTGTGAAGCATCGTTGAAGCTGCGACTTTGCAATACGCGTCGCCATCGAATTCGAGAAAAATATTATTTATTATCGAGCCGAATCGTCCGTTTTCGAAATTTGTATCATTAAACGCGTTCCAGAATTTAATCCTTTGCGGTCCTACGTCGGGTCAGACACGACATTGATTTATGCATCTATACTTCGTTTTTATGATTCGCATTATATTCATGAATAAGTTACGTGGGTAAATTGCGCGCGATTATCTTGGTAGGTGGAACAATTGTAGTATTTTAAGTTCTAGTTAGGTTGGAAAGTTATACATACGAGTAATAGTATGGTTGAATTGCGTTATAGCAAATTCGGAAACGAAAGGATGGAAATACTTTGTTGCGCAAAGGGTTAACGATATCCAGAACATTATAACTTGAAACATGGAAATATTTTATATCATGTTAATATTTATTAATGTTCTTTTCTAGAAAACATTGCATCATTCGTGCACTGTCAGTACATAGTTGGTAAGGTCAAATATAACTGTTGTCGCAGTAGTTTTTGAAACATATTGTACGTGAAAACGGTAACATATTGATAGAGGAAAGTGATTAACAAAATTACGCTTATTTCGAGTCCGCGGCTCCTTCGAAATTATACGATTTATCCTGATATAAGGCAATTCGAAATAATAGCGAATTGTACATGAACGGAGCGCTTGCATGATTTTGTGGTCTGCGGGTTAAATGGGAAGAGCGTAAATATGAAAGGAATTAAGTGATTATTAATCATCGATTATATTATCAGTTTCAAGGAACAGGCGACGAATAACCGCGTATTTTTCCTCGATATAACTTGAATCCTTTCGAACTATAATTCACCTGTGCTTTCGCATTTACATTTACCTCGGCAATGCATAAAGATCCGCAGACTAAATTAACAACGATTTAACTCAATTAACTGTGGACCAATATTTCTTATTTGTCTATCGTCAAATGCATGTCTAGCAAATATCGAAATACAGTGAAACCTCGATTATCCAAATATATTTTCACGTATGTGCAAAATGATTTATTATTGTGGAAGTCGATGAAACTATGATCTAGCGTTTTACGTAAGCAACTGTTCCATTATTCGAACATTCGTGTCACTCTGCTTAGTCCGGATAATCGAGGTTCTACCTGTAATATAATTAGAAACAGCTGAAATTGTCGGATGTCGGGCTTATTGTTCTAAAGAAAACAGTAACATTACCGATGGCGAATTATTATAATAATAATATAATAATATAAATAATATATAATATTAATTAATTGATAATAATAATATTATAATATAAAATATAATATTATAATAATAATTCGCCATCGGTAATGTTACTGTTTTCTTTAGAACAATAAGCCCGACATCCGGCAATTTCAGCTGTTTATGTGAATGTTCGCAACTGTGAATGTTTACAGTTGCAACAAAATATTGCGTTGAAAAATGTATTTCATTTTCATAAACTAGAAAAATATCACTTTGTGTAATAATTCCTTTTCCAACCAGGCTGTACAGATACAAATAAATACTTCTCCAACGAAACAAATTATTGCTTGAAACTAACAATTATTGTTCATAATCGGCAAGCATAAAACTCTTTTTGTGCGCACGATTCATTCCCCGCGTTCGTGTACATGAACTTTCACCCTTCATTTTCCACCCCTTAGAGGTCCATGGTCTAAAAACATTAATTATGGCAAAATTAGAGCATAAAATGCTAAACCAAGGGCACAGAATTGTTCCGGGGAGTCTGCTGCATCGATATCGTGTAAAAAAATCAAACGGAAACAACGGAAAATATCATTATTTAACATAATAGTTAAACATCAACATCAAACTTCGAGAAGTAATTAATCGCGTTTCGCAATGTTGTAATTTGTTTTCACATACGATATCGATGCAACAGATTCTCCTGAACAATTCTGTATCCTTAGTTTAGTTTTTTATACTCTATTTTAGCTATAATTAATGTTTTTAGGCAACTTTGCATTCTGCGTATAGGGCGCCTCTGACGGAGAAGACGCGAAGCTTCTTTCGATGTGCGTACAGCGCCAATTGATGCAGTGGCAAAACGCTCAAACTGTTAGCCAGATGCGATTGTTGGATAATACAGGGTCCCCTAAATACATTTTAATTATGACAAAAATATGACATAAGAAACTAAACCAAGGGTACAGAATTGTTCAGGAGAATCTATTGTGTCGATGTCGTATACAAAAACAAATTACAACATTGCGAAACAACTATAAAAACTGTATACGGTTTGACCTGGATTGGCCCGTATTTGGCATGGACAAAGAATTAGTATCAAATTCTGTGTGAAATGTGGAAACGGATGGCTCAGTATTTGATATAACAGCGTACGATCAAAATTCATGGCAAATTCAGGACAAATTGCTTACTGGATAGACTCGGTGCTAATTATAAAGTCTCAACTGTATAGTGGATTCAAGTAAACTCTATCGCGCGCGCGACCTATAGTATATGCGGTATAACTTACCAGCCCCTACCTAAGTCCTCCCTCCTTCGCCAGACTTCAGTTATCAGTTATCACTAGATTTACACATGGATTCGTACGACGGTGTTTAGCGATGCCAATCGCATGTAGAATCTGCATCAATATAATGAGCACATGGAAATTGTTACAGCGTCGATGTTACGATCTACTCTCGTACAAATACTCGTTGCTGGTGATATTGATGGCGTTTACTTGCATTTTTATCGGCATTATTCACTTCGGAGAGGTTGGGAAACCCATAATATTTCCTTTTTGTTTTGACACCGGTGTTTGTTGATTGTTGAACAATGTTACTCTATTGTTCATTATAAAGTCGAATTTGTAAACTCGTTTTATTCCTAATCGTTAACATTCGTCAAATACGTTCGATGCTGTTCGAATAAGAAGAATTAAAACAATATTATCTGTTTTGGAAATTTAGATTAAATTAGAAATTTAGATTAAATTTAGAATTTGTTTCAGATTTGGGTGGCATGGAGTAAAGAAAAATACGAGGCAGTGTTCCACTCTTTTAACGATAATATATTAGGTATTTCATTCCAAAAGAAGCTGTGTCAACATGTTCCGATAGATGTTGTTTATACATGGGTCAATGGTTCTGATCCAACCTTTTTAAAGAGTCTCAAAGAACATGTTCCTATTTTGGATGTTAACACTGCTGCTTCTAGATTTAGTGACAAAGATGAACTGAGATATTCATTGCGTTCATTGGAAATGTATGCGCCATGGGTCAGACACGTATACATTGTTACAAATGGCCAAATACCAAGTTGGTTGGATATGGATAATCCTAGAGTCACTCTTGTCACCCATGAAGACATTTTTTTAAACAAAAGTGATCTACCAACCTTTTCTAGTCCTGCTATTGAAAGTCATATACATAGGTAATGTAAAAACTATTTGCTTTTAGAGAACATATAATAATTATTTATATTAAACTTGACATATTATTTTTCGCTCCTGCAGAATTCCTGGAATTTCTGATAAGTTTTTATATTTTAATGACGACGTAATGCTAGGAGCTGAAGTATGGCCAGAAGATTTTATTACACAAGCGGGTGGCCAAAAAGTGTATCTTGCATGGTGGGTCCCTGACTGTTCAGATGTTTGCCCTTGGGCCTGGGTAGGCGATGGATCGTGTGATCCTGCTTGCAACACAACATTATGCGAATTTGATGGTATCAGTCACTTTATTACTGTATTTAACTGTCGTAATACATTTTATTTAATTTGAAAAATTACCTTACAGGAGGAGATTGTGATAGTACACCAGTTCCTACGGATAGCGAAGCTATCGACGAAGATGGGGATTATCCACAAAAGTTTTTGCAGGACACTCAAGAAAATACTAACTATGGTTTGAAGTTATTAAATATATTGAGAAGCAAAAGCAATAGTCTGTGGAACAGTACTGAAATACTCACCCAACAAACATTGCCAAATAACACTATACACGCGATGTTCAATGTAAATAAATCTCGTGGTTTTAATCCTAATAGCTACTCGAGTTACGCCAACAAATTTTTTTATAAAGAACGTAGAAACGGACAGATCACCTCCCCTGAAAAGTCAACGTTATCAAGTCCGATAAATAAAATGAAATTTCAAGACTCAGATTTTACCGAAAGACGTACACAACTGAAGCGTTATTTAAACGACGATGACCTGGACTTATCGCAAGTTAATATTACCGCGAAAACTAACAGTAAGCCGAATTACTCTGATCAATGGAAACTTAGAACTAGACAACTCGATACGTACGCCGAGTCTTTGTTGTATGTAAACAAGATATTTAACACGGCGTACGGATTTGAGCGTAGAAGAGTACCTGCCCACATGCCTCATTTAATAGATAAATGGATTGCTGCTGATATGCAGAAGAAATTTGAACATGAATTTAAGAAAACATCTAGTCACAAAGTTAGGAACTCGGAGGATATGCAATTCGCATTCTCCTATTTTTATTTCTTGACAAGTGAGAAACGCAAAGTGCCAATTAGAGAGATATTTGACGCATTTGACACGGACAAATCAGGGTGAAGTACTTTCTTAAATATCATAATAATTGTTTCACGATGTTGTTCCGTTAATTATCTTCTTAAGATTATCATTATTTCTAGAACTTGGTCGGACAGAGAAATTAGAACACTTCTGTCCAGATTGTATCCACTACCTCTCGATTACAGTCTAGTTGTAGAATTTGAGAACACAATAACAAATTGTTCAAATGTTATAAATATCGCGGAAATATCAAATCCTCCGCCCGGCGAAAGATATTTGGATTCGTCTCTTGTAAGTATATCTCATTATTTTTTAAGCAAAATAATCTAGAACTACAGATTTTCTATCGTATGTTGTTGACGTTTCTTTACAGCCCGTCGTGTCTAAAGAATTAATAGCAAATTGTGAACTGGTTTCGAAAAAGATCGACACTAAATTTGGCAAGAAAAAGCTCTATCCGCACGAAGTGATTAAAGCGGGGAAAAATGAAATATTCGAAATGCTGACAAGCAACGTGTCTCTAACTGTGCAACTTTTGGACGAGATTCGTAGGGATCCGAAGTAAGTGTTCAGAATTCATTTTTTTTAATTGACTCGGAAGGGAAACATTTTAAACGAGGATTCAAATAATTTCAGAAAATTTGTATGTTTGAACGATGACATGGATCCCCTAAGGCGGTCCGAAAATGAAATCGTTCGTGCATTGTTAAATGACTTTTACCGATCACTGTATCCTCTACGTAGTACATTCGAATTGCCTGTGCAATATCGAAATCTCTTCACCCATCGTCACGAACTTCTCGAGTGGAGAGCTAATCGTGCGAGAGCCAGAAATCTATTATTATGTCTAATCGCTTTATTACTTGTTACAACGTTTTATCATCTATTTTATCACCAAGTGCGACGATTGTTTAGAATAAGAGCACTGCCCACTCTCCTAATTTAACCTTGTTTGGTAACGAAATTAGCGCCGTGTTCTTGTGGAAGATCACATTAAAATGTCCTTTCTTGTAAAGAAAATTTTATGCGCAAAATTTGTTTATATATATATTTGTGAACATTTTTATTGGAAAATCGACGACGCTACGTATAGTGAATCTCTGCTGTCATTTTTATGTGTTATTTCTGTAAAAAGCGTGAAGTAATATTTTTTGTAAGATTCGATGTAAGAAGATTCGAACGAGAGAGAGAGAGAGAGAGGGAGGGAGGTTTTTAACATCATGTTTTAAAATTAAGTGAAACGTTCCTGTGATATTGACTAGGTACTGATTTTCTTTTTATGAAACGAAAGCGTAGGTTTCACAGATTTTTCTATAAATTTATTATATAACGACAACTAGTGACCATAAATTTTAAATAAGCGATTAATCGTTGTACAATCATATTTAATATTTAATTTAATACTACCTTCTCCGGTAGGTATATATCCAACAAGAAAATCAATCGATCAAACAATCGTTCAAGACTTATTCTATACCAAATTTGTACTTATTAAAATATTCTAAGTGTAGTAAAACGGGAAGTGTCTGTTCACTGAATGTCTTTCTTTTCTTTTCTTTTCTTTTTTTTAATTTCAATACTCGTATTTCGTTTGATTACAAAGTCATGTAAATAACTTCCAAACGAAGCTGTACTTGTACCTCTTACAAATTGAAACGTGTCCACGATGATACACAATTAGGATATAAGAACTATCTGTAAGTGTGAATTACGTCACTGCTCAGAGTAGTTATAATGATGATGATGATGATGATGATAATAATAATACTGTGTAAGTCTGCTACTCTTGTACAAGGTATCTTAACTTTTATATTTGAATATTCGGTATATTGCTGTGTTAATGAGAAATAAAATGACGAGTGAAAGTCGAAAAGGAGAGATATCTTCAAATAATTGTGACGAAGCCACTACGTTCTCAACTAACACAATTTTTAAACGTTTGTCCGCGGTTGCGTTCCTTTTTTCATACGAGTAATATTATAATATTGGTCAATCTCGGCAGCAGTGACGGAACTATGAACTCTGTCAAGAGCTCGAGCTTTGTTGCCTGTCTAAAGGAGGACAATTCATATGCCGAAGATTTCGTGGACCAACCATACCTTCCTGTACTCTTGCACACTCGCTCATCCATACTGCGACAGTGGCCACCTCTTCGGCCGAAAGCCGAGGTCCGATGCCTACGATTGAAAAACATGTTGATTGGAATATTATTACATTGTACCGCATATTACACTATACACATTATTACATTATATAATATATTATATAAATATAATATATTATATTTTTCCTATAAGTGACCATCTTGGCTGAGGATCTAAGGTCACCTACGATTTATAAGGAAAATTAACGTAATTTTGCAAAATGTTACTTAGAACGGTCGACTCTCCCTCAAACGTTAACAAAGCTCCGCTAATTTCAAAGACTACGTCTACGATTTTCTCTTGTTTTTTTTCCTCTCATGCCTCACCAGGAATGTCCGGATAATATTTGAGAAGCTTCGAGTCCAGGATCCTCTTTCTTCTCTTCTTCTCGTCCGCGCTCGTAATCCTTCGACTTCTGCTGGCATTTTCCTCCGGAGTATTGCTACCGGTTGCCTCTTTCTCGGACGTATTTCCGCTCTTGTTCGACCTTTTCTCATCGGTCAGCTGGAGCTTCTTATTCGATTCAACATCGGCGCCGGAAGTCTCATTGTTGCACTCCACTTTCAACGTTCCTTCGCTGGACGACTCCTGTTCCGTCTTCTCGTCGGTCATCTTCCTGCGGCCAGTGTAACTGTCGCTTAAATTTGCCGTTATATCACCTGCGGGAGAAAATCTACGTCTTTTTCTATATAGAACCTATGGAAAATTGTTAACGGGCGACGTAAACCGATATTGAGAATGTACTTCTAGAAGATTCGGCGTCCCCCTTCGACACCAACTCCAAATCCAGATTCACGTCCGCTTCGGTGTCCTGGCTGGCGACCGAGCAGATTCGCTCCACGAAAAATTTGCCCTCGCTGAGATCCTGGCTCGCCAATGATCCAGATCCAGTCGACTCGTTGAACACGATGAATTCCGTTGGATCGTCGTCCGAGGAACTCCTCGCGCTTCCGTCGCACCGAAGTCCTGCTAAGTATCTAAACAATTGGATAAGAACTGCTGTTAAACTGTGTGAAACATGTAAATATGTACTTGCAGCATTGTTCCGGTTTGGATGGAATGACAAACAATTCGAAGGAAGCTGCCCGTCGATGTATCTATTTTTCAACCCTTGCGAGACGGATGCTCTTTCATGGTCCCGCAGCAGCCATCGCTGGATCCATCCAAATCCTTACCAATTTTTCCTTGAACCTGCTTCTTTGAAATCGACGTTAATTCTTTTCTTTAAACCTCCGAATAATTCGAAGTTGCTGTCGGCGGGGTAGAATCTATCAGCGTTTGCAAGCATGGCTCGAAATGGACCGAAGTTCCGCCGTCCGAGGGTTTCGAAACTCGTCGATTATGATACAAATAATTCAACTTCGAACAGCGCTGGGAAAGATCTTGTTACGTTGAATCGTTTGAAAGCATTGTAGAACCTACCCGTACAGCTCCATAAACAATGTAACAGGAACCATGGCCGATCCGCCTTCCGGTTCATGGGTGAACAATTCGCAAACCAAGACCATCGTTTCGAACAGGCTGGATCCCAAAAGTCCTACGGCCACGGCCAGGAACTTTTTCACTTGACACCGTCGCCGGAATTTCCCGATCATCATGATCAGGTTCAAATCCCTTCGGTCCAAGCACAAACAATCCCATCGCCATAGTATCGTTTCGACGGGCAACGTTTTGTTGTAATCTGTCCAATAAATATTCGTGATTTACCTCTGTCGTAACTTTAGAATATAGATAATAATAAAAATTATATATAAAATATATAAGCGAGTAATTATGCTATCTATATGCACTTGATCGTCAAAGTAATTATCTTCGCGATGCTCGATTATTATTGTTATACCTACAGGAATTACAATATCAGTATATAGTTTTCGTTTCGATAATAATCTCGTTATTTATTCGTTTGCTAGATATAATATACATTTTTGTAACACGTTCGGTATCGCGAATATTTATAATAATATTTATACAATATTATTATATTATATATTATATAGTATATAGTATATATAGTATTGCGTTTATTTATAATAATATTTATATAATATTATTATATTATATAGTATATAGTATATATAGTATCGCGAATATTTATAATAATATTTATATAATATCATTATATAATATTATATATATCAGTGTATTCGAACGAAAACGTGTCTAATATTTTCCAAATTCTAGTCTTCGAACGGAGGTTCAAAAGTGATCCGTTCGCAAAGTGATCCACCAAAACGCGCGCGATCTGTTTATACCTCCGAACTGTCGGAGCAAAATCTGGAGGAAACCGAGCGTCAATCCGGAGGCGGTGCTCGGGGGTGGATACTCGAGTCGGAGCTTCGTCGGCGGTTCCTCGCCCTCCGCCAACGCTCGAAAATACGAGCTCGACCACTTCAATAAATCGTAAGGCTGCGTTCGAATGGCAGCCTTGCAGAACTGCTTCAAAATCAGCGGCAAACTCGGCGGAACAATGATTTCCTGACCGCGGGGCGACTGTTCGACGACGGACATATTCTTCGCTGGACACCACTGGTCACCGCCGATGCACGAGTCCAAAGGGTAGAAATGATCGAGGTCTCGGTGCACTGCTTGGTACGAGGCAAACTGGGTGTACCATTGTTTTCTATACCGCTGTGCGGAGTGCGATTGTTGTCATTTCGCGGGGCTCCGTCGTCTAGGAAACAATATCGACGGTCATGTTTCGTGCAACGGCTCAGATCAATTTCTGGCAAGAATTATAACGTTATTTATTCGTCATGAGTCGAGAGGCAACGTGCCACGAACGAGACACGCCTGGCATTTCTTGTATTCAGCTTTATCGTTTGTACTCGATTCGATGTACAGTGAATTGTATCGCGATTCGATCGAATCGTTTCGTTTTTATTTTATACTTCGTTTATATTCTTTGTGAATATTATCTGTTTTTGTGTTTTGTTCCTTTTTTTTTATTTTTAACCATCGTACATTCTATTTTCAAAGCAAACTGGTAGCATTCTGATCAAACGAGCGCGCGTCGAACCCATCGCGAACAAAACAGTAGTGATGGGTTTGAGAGGATTTTTAGAGCTCTCGCTTTTTAGCCTCGATTTTTAGCCACAATTTTAGCCACGGTTTAGCGTTCATTGTGGAACGAAAATTGAGAAATAGAACGATTATTCTTCGTTAATCTTATGTAAACTATATTCAAATGTTATAAACGTCGCATAATAATCGTGTACTCTTTAAACGGCTACAGAGATCAATGAATGCGTTCCGAAAGAACCGAGTTGCAATAAATCACAGCAAGGTGCCCGATTATAAAAACGAAGTTCTCCTAAGATCGTGCTGAAAATAACAGTTTTTTCTGTAACAGTAAATTACAAATTTGAAGAAATCCAGCGAGTCATAATCGCGACTATTTCTGCTGTTCGATCGGAATGTTAACAGGTGAAAGTACAAACGTACGTGTATAAAATATTTAAATAAATAACGGTGCATATTATACGGAACGCATACGAATTGCGATCGTTAATAGGCGTCGAGTACTTCGAAAGGTTTTAGTGTCTCGCTTGACCAGAGATGTAGCGTCATTCGCCATACTTATTTTCGGTCAACAGACACCTGTGAGCATTACTTCCTTTCGATTCCTATTCACTTGCGTTGTTTGACAACAAGTGGATACATATAGACGCTCGCACAAAAAGAGGTGAAGATTATTCGGGCGTGGTCATAATGAAGACTGTTTATACAGTTCTGGTGTTTGTCCTTTTACAAACAGGTAAAGAGCTACAAGGTTTGTTTGCACGTACTCGTTTTGTACGTAATATACTGCATTCTTAATTCTATCGACAGTATTCTGATTAAACGTGGCCGCAATGCCGATTTCTCGTTCACGTAATCAGATGTTCGTAGTGTCTTTTCCTATGTGCCAATTGAACGATGCGATACTTATATAAGCACGCCCAGTAGATCGCAGTTCATATTCGTTAAATATTCTTTTTTTATGTCTAGCGATAATAGAATTTTTCCAAGCAAATATATTATCTTTCCAGTAAAGGGTCAACGTACACCAACAATATCTTACATTTCTCAAGAACAAATTAAAGATATTGGGGAAACTGTAGAATTTCGTTGCTCCGTTCAATATGCACAAGATTATCCAGTTATATGGACAAAAATTAATAAGGACATGGCCAATGAACAGCTTCCACTTTCGCATAGTAGTTCTTTAATTATCAGGGACACTAGATTTGCCCTCAGATACGACGAGGCAACGTCTACCTTTATATTGCAGGTAACTTGGTGGAAAATATGATTATAAGTCCAATAATTATGTATCCGTTTAATTTAGGTTTTCACTAATGTTAAAATAATGTCTAAAATATTCCAGGTGAAAGACATACAAGAGACAGATGCAGGCTTTTATCAATGTAAAGTTTTAATATCTTCGAATACTTTTGTAACTGCTAATGTTGAACTGCAAGTCCGCAGACCACCCGTTATAAGCGATAATTCAACCAGAGCAGTTGTTGTTAGCGAGGGGCAACCTGTGCAACTAGATTGTTATGCTGGTGGCTTTCCTTCACCCAGAATTTCATGGCGTAGGGAAAATAATGCCATCTTACCAACTGGTGGATCAATTTATCGGTATGAAACTCACTTTTGATCATTCGAGACATTCGTATGAACTTCTTTTTAATAATTATAATATTTCAGTGGCAACACATTGAAGATTCCTTCCATTCGCAAAGAAGATCGTGGAACTTACTACTGTGTCGCAGAAAATGGTGTAGGACGCGGAATTGGACGTAATATTAATGTTGAAGTTGAATTTGCACCTGTGATTACAGCACCTAGACCACGTCTTGGTCAAGCCTTACAGTACGATATGGACTTAGAATGTCACGTAGAGGCCTATCCTCCACCAGCAATCACCTGGTACAAGGACAACACGCAATTATCCAACAATCAGCATTATAGTATATCACATTTTGCGACGGCCGATCAATATACCGATACAACGATTAGAGTAATCACCATTGAGAAGAGACAATTCGGAGAGTATGTGTGCAGAGCTGCTAATAAGTTAGGTACTGCAGAAACGAAGGTTGATCTGTTCGGTAAGTATTTCAATGCATACGCGAATATATTATTCATAAATATGAATGTATGAAATACCAAATCATCCTTTCTCGTTGTAATCTTAGGTATATGAAAAATGTAGAGTAGATAAACATGTACATATTGTTTGTGCACGATAATGTGGAAACGTTAATTTCGTATTTTACTTGTTTATATAATCTGTTTGCTTTTATTAGGATCTATTTGATTTTGCGAATTTAATTTGATTGCATTCATATGTTGAGTTCGGTAGTTAGCATGTTCTAGAGTTTTCCTTGTTTCTTTGCGCAGAAACAACTGTCCCTGTGTGTCCACCAGCTTGTGATCGAGCCCGTTATGGGGCAGGAGTAGTACCATTATCTTCAGGACCTTTGATAGTCTTAGTTTTAATGCTTACAGTTGTTATGAGGTACGTTGCCAAATGTCTTTTCTTAGCTCCGTGTACACTATGTGTGCAAACGTGTTGTGTAAAATGCTTCGAACGATGTATTATGTTTACAGAGCAATGTTGTAATTTACAGAAATCTCCACGCCAAATATTAACTACTCGGGCCTACGGTGGGCAGCAGCAAGTCGATGCCACTTGTCTGAATGGCTGCTAATAGTACTATGGCTCATCATTCTCAATAGATACTAGAGAAACATCACCGATAACATTAGGGGCCTGATTTGTTTTTTAACACTTTTTAGATGATTATTTTTGTAGTTATTTACAACCAAAATTGATTACTAGCGTATATATATATATATATATATATTAGGGGCCAGCCATATAAGAGTTGTTGGCGAGGTACAAACTAACATTCCAGATGAAGTACATAGTGATGCATAGTGAACAAGAAAATAAAATAAAATTACTGCATATCAATAGTTCGATATATATATATATGTATATTATATAGTTCGTCTATACAGGGTGTTTGGCAGTGGGTGGGGAAAGTTTAAGGGGTGGTCCTTGAGGAGAATCTAAAGATGTAAATGATAACGGTGAGTAGAGCGACGATGATGTGCCGCGTGAAAGTTTCAGGCCAAGCTGGCCTCTTAACTTGCACATTGTTTTGTTATGAAGTACGATTCCCTAAATTCTCCCGGCCTGTCTCTCAACACTCGGGGTATCAGTACAACTGATAGACACGAAGGAAGTGATTGATAATAATGTTACTAGTGGTATCAATACAACCTTCCAGATAGCTCTGGTAGGAGCTCAAAAGTGCAGCAATACAATTTTAAATACTTAAATCTTGTTAATCCTCTATTAATGATGCAAAAACTCGAAGTAGCAATATTCTATATGATACTCTATAGCTGCCTTGTTATGTAATGTTTGGCAAACACGAAAAGATAATATGATATTAACTAAAAAATATTTAAAAAAAAATACTGATATTACGATATATTAACTATACACGTTAGTACCTTGGACCGTGATGATATGCAAAGCATGTAATTCGTTTTCTAGAACTAGACCAATGGTTGTATATTGTAGACGAAATTATTTATACAATTGCGACTAGGATATTTTATATGTGTGTTACTACTGCGCATAGACTGCATACTCATAACAGGGATCTTTCGTTTACTTCTTGTCACTTTCAGATGAATGCGCAAGTACCGTAAGGCAGACACCCCGTAGAATCTCAATAAGTAAGATTTTTTATGACCTTTTTACGAGTTTGCAATTTTATATTTACTTCTAGACTAATGTGAATTTTAATAAACGAGAATTGCGTCAAATCGACTGTTTTTTTTTATCATTCGCGCCTGTCTCTGGAGCATCGATGGGGATAAGGTGGTAAAGGTTCGCCAAATAAACAAAACAAAAAGGTATTATAAACGTTCGACGTAATCGTGAATAGTTTACTTATAACTTAAACACCGCTTTGCTGATCTCCCCAGTTTTCAGTGCTTGCAAAGCCTCGCGATACTGAGACAAAGCGTATACCTTAATACCTAACTTATTGAAATCAAGATATTTATCGGACATCGCTCTCAGCAGAGCCAAACCTTCCGGGAATGTGAAAGGATTTATGTTTACCCCGATAATGCTTAACTCTTTCTTGAAAATCTGGGAAACAAAAAGGAAACAGACATATATACATAAATGCAGCCCTGCTTCGGTAGCGGACGATTACTGACGATACAATAGTGACTCAATTACACAGGAAAACGATGACATGAACGTGAATCAGTGATTTACCTGGTACGGCTCGATGGTGAACTTCGTCTGAGGACTGGCAACGCCAAAGACGCATAAACGGCCGCCGGATCTCAACAACGGCAGGGATGCCTGCATAGCTGGTCCCGAGCCACTGCAGTCGACAATTAAATCGTACCCTTCCTTCAATTGATCCGGAGTCTTCGTTTCGAAATCCAAATCTGGGAAACATTTATTTTGCAATATTATCGTTCACATTGCGAAGAAATGCAAGACACTGTCCATTATTTCGACAAAGTATTTTTCAAGAACCGATTTTAAATACTAGAGTCGATAATGCATCGTGAATTATTTCATTAAAAATGTCAACGTTCCAATTTGAAGTCGTGGATATTATAGTAAAATAATCTCCATATTGTATCTTCTAATTTACATTCTTTTATGGATTCTTAAACAATTTCAACCGTCTTGTCATCTTGTTATATTCTCAAGCAAGCGCAAATCTTCTCCGACTGTCTCAATAATTGAGCCGTTTATTTTGAAAGTGGCATAAGTCACTTTACCGTAATGAAAAGTGGTGATTTTTTAATGTTTATACGAAATTATTTGTACTGAGAAAAATATCAGTATCCTGAGATAACGAATACAAGCAAATCTTCTCGAAAGTTAGCGTCCATATTTTTAAACGTGTCAAAACGCAAACCCTTAAATATATCGACTTAAAAACAAAGTGACTTATGCCACTTTCAAAATAAACGGCTCAATTATACTTTGTCTGATTAGTAAAAATTCTGATATCGACCCTAACATCCACGAATCATGGTTTCGTTGACCATAGGGATCGAGCCCAGTGTCGAGTTATTACCGAGTTTGGACACCATGCTGCGCCGTTTCTCGTGAGGTTCGCTGACCGTTACGGTTTTCCTGAGGCCGCGTAAATGTAACAGGCAGGTCCACAAAAGGCCAATTATTCCAGCGCCAATTACGAGCACATTAAGACCGACGTTGACTGGGTTAATCTTGTCCCATCCGTGGGCCAAGCAAGAGAGGGGCTCGGTGAGGGCGGCTTTGTGCAGCTCGACGTCATCGGGCACCGCGTAGACCTGCAACGGATATTTATTTATCCGTGAAACAACCGCGTTGAACAAAATGGCACACTTAAATTCCGACTTCGTCGCAGATCGAAATCGTCGCGTTGTGTGACCATTTGTTTTCTGTAGATTCGTGCGACCGAGCCGAAACGAAACGAAACGCGGCGCTTAAAAATAAACGGGAACACGGGTTCCACGGAATTCAGATGACCTACGGTATAAGGGCTCGGCTTATCCCGTCCATCGGACGAAATTAAAACGAACTACGCTAAGCCGGAGTTCGCAGGGCCGTTCGTTGGACAGCGAAACTATTCGCGACGTGACGCGAATAGCTTTTTTTTGCAACGTATTTTTAAACGAGACTATACGGAACACTGTTCGGATGTTGATCGCGACCTTTCCGCCGCGTGAACTTATTATCTTGTTCTTGCTCGACTGTATTACCCAATATCGCTGGCCTGGCAACAAGATGCTGTGATATTTCAACGTTTAACCGTACGAACGCGCGTATATGTTGCATTATCTTGTGAAAAGTCGAGGATTATTCATTAGCATTTGACGGCGGTGCACGATAAAGAACTCGTTGAAACGAAGCTCCGTGCGAAGGGATTGTTAATAATAAACGGCTCCGCGTTTATCAATAATTAGCAGAAAGCACGAATGATACGCGCAGAGTGACGCGTCATTGTTCAAATTGTATACGGGCTGAGCAATTTATCATTTCGACGATTCATATTCTTAATGGGTTTCGCTATCGGCCATGTAAGAAAGATTAATGGCTAAAGAGTCGGAGCGACCCATACGAAGCACGGAGCAAATAAAATTTCCATAGAATGTAACACGGTTTCGATAGCAAATATCTGTTATACAATAACATCTCTCGCTGGCGTCGTGTTTCTTTCTTTTTTTTTAAACATTATATCTTCCACATTTTTAGAACGACCACTGATAAATCGTACAAAAATATTTTATCCCCTTGCCGAACTCAATGTTTACTATTAATCGATAAAAACCGATATTATTATCTCTCATTAATTCGATCACTGTGATGTAATAAATTAAAGGCCCGGTACGACTTAATAATTGCGTGAAATTTCATCTGCTATTTTATAAATCCCTCAATAGATGACATGAATTTTCTTGGGCAACTGCATATATTTTAATAACTTTGATGTACTTTATATATATATTTTTTTTAATCATTTTGATGTACTTAATATATTTTAATAATTTTGATATACTTAATATATTTTAATCATTTTAGTATATTTAATATATATTAATAACTTTAATGTATTTAACGCTATTATACTATTATAATTACGATACTATCGAATCAAATATATAATATTTTATAAAACAGTAACGGACCGTTTCGGCTCGAGAAAGTAATGCCAATCTAAGCTAATCATAAAAAGGCCTGCAAATTATTCGAACACACCTGTGTGTCGGGCACGAGGGCGTGAGTGGCCCATCCGCCATCTTTGTAAATGCCTATGGTGCTATTTAAGCCACCGGTGCTGCAGAATTGGTAAGTCCCTTTGTGACAACACTCGCACTTGTTGCAACCGTTGTTCGGGTCGACCACCACTTTTTGTCCAACCTTGAAAGCTTTGACCTCCGATCCGACCGACTGGATCACGCCCGAAAATTCGTGGCCGAGCGTCAACGAGCCTTCTTTCTTGCAAGGAAACGCTCCCTGGAAAGAAAATAATGCATTTGTAATTAGTACAGTTACACACGATTTACACTTGCGAATTATGTATGTACACATATATGTATGTATATATATTATAATAGAAATAATTGTTGCAAGGAAACCGTTTTCCCGGACCGATAATGGTCCCCGGTCGTAATAACATTCTAATTAGTATAACTGGATCGCACGCACAGCATCGGGCGATCAATAAGCTGGATGCCGTGTTCGGTGAATATTTATCAACGCGAACGTTGTTTCGCTCAACCGTAATCTCTATCTCCGAGGACACTTTTATGTGTTAAGAAATTACGCGACATTCCCGCCGCTTTGGACACGAAACGTAATCGGTGCACGGCGATTAAAGGTCACGTGACACATCGGTGTAGCAAAAATTTCCTTCGGGAAGCATTTAAACGGGAGAATTATATTTGTCCCGTGCGTGTGTGGAACCGTGACCGTGTCTGCATTTTGGTTCCAACGAAATTTTAAATATGCAAATTGAACGGTGCGACCGGTGCGCTTGTTTGAGCAACTGCAAATCGGACCAATTAAATCTGTCACAATGGCCGGGATACTGTTGCAGAAACGTCGAACACGAAGCGTCCGATTGACCAAAAAAAGGAAGCTGCGAATGCGATTTTCAAATTATGTTATCCCGTATGCACGATGGGGTGGGTTTCACTTTTTTTCCCTGTCGCGAGAACGAAGGCAGAGAAAAAGAACAGTTTTATTTACTGTGTATTGTAAATTCTCCCTAATTGACGCTCAGCTTGGAAACGAAATTGACGATTTGGGAAAAGGAGATACGATTATTATATGTATATGTATATTTGCGGCCTGTTTTTATAGTTAACAACTATAAATTATGTTGTATAATGTAATTATAATATAATATAATATTATATAATTGTTATTATATTATAATATAATTATTATATAATATTATATAATTTTTATTATATTATAATATAATTATTATATAATATTATATAATTTTTATTATATTATAATATAATTATTATATAATATTATATTATAGCCAACGACTATAAAAATGAACCGCAAGGCTCGAATAATCGTGCCGCCACTCCCCAAATTGTCCATTTTCGTTTCCAAGCCGAGCGTCAATTAGGGAGAATTTGCCGTATTTACCAATGCACGTGATAGTAACCATATAATTTACAGCTGTCGCTTTATTTGACAATTAATGCTACCTAAGCAATAGTAGTCGGTACTCCCCTCAATTCTTATCGCTGACAGCTGGGCAACATATGGCCTGAAGAATTATGTACAAATCATTTGATCCGTGAATTCTTTCTTTTTCCAGATATCCGATCAAAATATAGGCCACCCGGAAATAGCGATTCTCTAACCGCGAACACGCTAATCGTTCTTGTCGCATGATGCTGAACAATATATGATCAGAGCAGCGTGAATTACGTAATTTATCTGCAGAGCGTGCATGATGTCTCAATAACGCTGCTGGTCAATCGATTCGATGCTGAATGCGAATTCCAAAAAGTTTACTGCACCGTTTTCAGTTTTTCACCCCCTAACCGGTACGACGATTTGCAGAAAATTAATTGCTAAATAATTTCGGATAAACCATCAATCATCATAAACCATGAAATATTTTATTTTTAGCTGGTGTCTGAAAAACACTTGAATCTGTTTAAATACTGTTGAAAAAATGATAAGTAGAATTTAACGCACTAATAAATTCGTTTAATTTAAATTCGTTCTTTCCAAATATTATTCAAATGTATTCAAGCGTCCATAATGTTCTATAAAAGTACATCGCTGCGTTCAAAAGTATTTACAGAAGCCTTCCATGTAACGAACGTTCCATGTAACTTTCACGTAACCTTCGCGGTTAGGGGAAAACAAATGTTCGAATTTGAAAACGCTTCCGTTTCAAAATTTCTCGACAACCGAAAATCTCTAAAAATCGTCAATTTAACCGTAAAAATCGGTAATTACGGTGTCGTTTTCGCCGTGTAAATCTAGCAGAAACCGATAAATATTATTGCAACAACGTGTGCACAGTAAATTCGGCTTGCTCGATCGATGTATCGATCAGCCGACTAGAATCGTTGCGTCTAGATCGAATAAATCATCGCATCGCTTATTAATGAACGGTGAATGGTCCGATCGGTGTATGAATTATTTCAGCGAGTAGCGAACACGCACGATGCTCCAATAATTCCGACCGGGCGGATTACGCGGTGCACGGTAGAAAAAAGAAATATGATCGAACATCATCGCAACCCTGTGCACACACGATGAATCACAGCGACTCCGGGATACGCAACGATTCTTACCGCTTGTATCTGATCGATATACATATCGAACGAACCCGACAAGAATAATTGCGTGCACACGCAGCTCGAATAATTCTTGCCACGAGAGCTATGCACCGACTAGTTAAAAGCGGGCAGAATTATTGCAGCACTATGTTCACAATGAATCTTGTCGCCTGTAGCGCAACCAACTCGCGAACTAATCAACGAGATTTATCGGAGCACCGTGTACGTTTCGGACGAGCCCCTATTACGATCAACAAAATATTGCTATCGCGTACGATAAGTTTAAATGTGCCTTATAAATATAAATAATACACCGTATGAATATAAATATATATGTATGTTGCATCGAACCGAATGTAAATCAATGCGCGAGAATCGAAGAATTTAATATATAATAATAATAATCTTATATAATAATCTGAAGAGAATTGTAAAATGAATATCGTTCGTTATTATACTTTAATTTCGTCCAACCATGTATAATATATTCTGCAATGAAATAAAATTGATTCGATCTATTCGAATCCCTCGGAACAATCGCGTGTGTACGAATTTCGTGGAATAAACATTTATTTAAATTTGAAAATGGAAAAACATTCATTTGCATTTGCTTGAATAAACATGCATTGAAATTTCTCCGAATGATCGCGCGTTTTTTTGTTGTTTTTTTTTCTGTTTTTAGGAAACATTCATTTCAATTCTGTTCGAACGACAAACGTGTATTTGAATCTCACGATATGAACGTGCATTTTGATTTTAACTTTTAAGGAAACATTGATTTCGATTTTTATTCGAATAAACATGCATTCGAATCTCTCGGAATGAACGTGCATTTTTGATTTTAATTTTTAAGGAAACGTTGATCTCAATTTTTGTGACCGAACAAACATGCATTTGAATTTCTTGGAACAAACGTTTCTTCGAGCTTGCCTCTATTTTTCAAGAAACATTCGATCGATCGATCGATCGATCGATTGATTGACTGATTGATTGATTACTGATTGATTGATTGATTTATACTTGACGCACTTCTAGAATGTGAAGATCGGTCCCACAGACGCCGGCGAACGCTACTCTAACACAAACTTCATTCGGTTTCGGTGTTGGAACCTCGGCTCTCTTCAACGAGAGCGTCTTGTTCGTCACATCGAAGCTCAAATACTCCATCGTGTTGCTCGTACGACAGTAAACAGTTCTACTAACGCTCACGGGCGACTCTGTCTAACATTTATATCCCTGTTACGACATTTCGAATACATACTTATTGGGGCCGTGTGCCGAGACACTAATCGCCGAATGGTTCGCCCGCGCACCGTCGGAGCCAACATCGGGGAGCAAACATAATCAGCGTCCGTGAAACCGGATTTCACACAAAAACATTGATTCGATGTGAGAGATGGCGTTGCCAGTGGTTGCCTCATCGGACACACGCTTCTGTTTAATAAATCGTTTCTTTTTGACCGACGCGACACTCGAGTCGCCAAAATTATTTCGTTCGTTTCTTCTTTTTTTTTTTTTTTTGACACTTGACAACGAAACGCCACCGTTGTTTGCTACAATTACGCAAAAAGCATACACAAATTTCCAAATAAATTTATAAACGTTCGTAAATATGCGACATATTTGTTTATATTATTTCACCGAAGTGCAAGTTTTCTTGTATTTTTAGTGGAAAATTTTCTAATCAACGAGTCAGTCTTGTCAGTCTTCTCCAACGTACTCGTTTATTTTCGTGTTTATTGGGTATTGTTTATAATAATCGAGAGAGTTATGTAATTTTTAGCAGATTCTACTTTTAAAAAAAAATTAACCGTAGAACGATTTCGAAACGAAACGCGTTCAAACATTGTACGGTCTGATAAGAACAGATAAAGAGAAGTTCTTGGAAGTAGAAGTTTCAGTTGGAAGGAGACTTGCGGAATATCAAATTGTTCAATGAATAGTGCTGCGATCATTTCGAACATTTGCATGCACGATTCACGGGTCAAGGGTCTTCCTGTTTATGGAATGATCATACTTTTCCGAATTCTTTTCACGCAGATCGGGAAAATTTCTGATTAACGTTAATATTGATTATAATTGGGCGAAAAGTAATTTGCTTATTCATATACAATATAACTATATATATAAATATATTCGCAAGCTCCGAATAATCGTATCCGCTCTTTCAAAATGGTCCATTTCGAAAATTTACTGTACTTGGTAACGTTGAGCAGACTGGAAGATACTTTCCTATCCAAACACCCGTTGACCATAACTCCACCCGGTTCGGGAAATAAAAAAAACTTCCAAGTGAGAAATGGACTCGGAGAGGAAAGGCGGCGCAGAGCCGTCGGAACTCATCATTCTGAAGGGTCTCACTTTCAAAGTGACGCCCCCGATAGAAGGTTTGCATTGTAATGGGATGCCCTTTGTCCTCGAGGATCACTTTCCAGCGAAAGATTTACAGTCGTCCCGGTGAGATTGAACGGATCCTCTCGCACAGACAAGCCCAACATCGGCGAGTGAAAAATATGTATAAAAATGTCCGTTAACGAGAGAACCGAACGGAAGGATTAATTATGATCTGAACGAGGTATTTATCTATTACTGCTTGAAACCGGATCATTTCTTTAGCAAATACAGTGCAATGTTACGTGCAAACATGTACGACATTAATTATCGTTAGTTTCCAAATCCTTATTGTACATGGTTTAATGGAGTCATTAAAAAATCTGTAAACGGAAATTGAGTGCGAAGATTTCATGGAATCAACTTATTAAGATCGTCGAAGTAAGAATGCATTTTTCAACTAACTGTACCGCCTCTTACAATTTGTATTTTAAAGATCCAGAATCCGCCGATCAAAAATGTCCACCGTCGAAAAATTGAATAAATCGCTTCGATCCTATATAATTTTTCGGACGACCGGTCGTCCGGAAAAAAGTTTAAACGCGGCTCCAGAAGATCACTGCGCCCCTGACTCGGTGTGTATGTGTGTATGTATGCATGACATAACCATTGAAGGGTCCCGAGACAGTCTTTCCGTGGCTTCGACCGTTAACGAACCCGATTGTCCAGTGAAATGTACACCATGAATCGTTCGCATACCTGCTGGACCGTCTTTTATTCCCGAAGTGGTTCGGGTGTCATCTCAGGTATACACACCGATCTCCACAAATCACTGGCGCGCAAACCCGGCGAAAAAAGCTTCCTTCTCTGGTCCGGCGAACGGTTGTCCGTCCGTCACGGTGGCCGTTGTGTTTCTCGGAAAACGAATTTTCGGAAACGAGAAACGTGGACCGAGAATTTACGAGATCGGATGAACCGTGCCGAATCCACGAGACGCGAGCTGCAACCGATACCCGTGACAAATAACTCTGGAGCTTTTCGACTACGCCCGGGTTGTAATTCTACCTGTCCCGGTCACCGCTAAATTCTGCGCGATATCTAGCACGGCTTGTTCCCCGCATTGTTCGACGCGAAAAAGAAAGCTGCGCGACGTAACGCAGTTTGTCAACGAGATCGTGGAACGATGTACAACTGGGTGCACCGTAATCATGTTAACGTCCAGTACGAGGAGATTGCTGAGGTTATTTGAAGTAACTTTTTCCTTTACAGAAATGTTCTCCGAGGCACCGTTCGCGAGTTATTAGCGAAAAACACTGACCAGAGGTGGGGCACAATCAAATTTCCCGAAAGAAAGGGATCTATGATGTCAGTTTCATTTTTTCGGGAAATGAATTCTACTAGTCTCAGTAACTGGTCTAAAATTTTGCTATCCACCTAAGTGGACCAGTTACTGTGACTAGTAGGATTCATTCTTCGGATTTTTGGGATATGTCCGGAAATCCATCCTACTAGTCTCAGTAACTGGTCCCTCTAGGTGGACAACAAAATTTTGGACCAGTTACTGAGACTAGTAGAATTCATTTTCCGGATTTTTGGGATATGTCTGGAAATCCATCCTACTAGTCTCAGTAACTGGTCCCCCTAGGTGAACAGCAAAATTTTGGACCAGTTACTGTGACTAGTAGGATTCATTTTCCGGATTTTTGGGATATGTCTGGAAATCCATCCTACTAGTCTCAGTAACTGGTCCTTCTAGGTGAATAGCAAAATTTTGGACCAGTTACTGAGACTAGTAGAATTCATTTTCCGGATTTTTGGGATATGTCTGGAAATCGATCCCACTAGTCTCAGTAACTGGTCCACTTAGGTCGATAGCAAAATTTTAGACCAGTTACTGAGACTAGTAGAATTCATTTCCCGAAAAAAACACAAAACGGGAGCACCAATCATTTAACCTGATTTAACCTCCTGGATTGGACTATAAAAATGCGTCTGTTCTTCCAAAAGATCCACCATAGAGAAAAAAAAATGCTAAAAAAGGAACCTCGCCGCCCAGTTCCGCTGATTGGCTCGGCCGCCTAGCGCCTGACGAGCTCGCCTCTCATTGGTCACTGTTTTTCGCTAATAACTCGCAAACGAAGCCACGGATTGCATTTTCGCTGAGGAAAAAGTTGCTTCAAATCACCTCAGGAATTCCTCATTTCCCGAAAGTAGCATAATTTTGGGACACCATGTTATGTATACCGAAATTAGCAAAAACTTCTTTCTAATTTCGTCGACACTGGGTACACCGGTTGTCCAATCAGAACGTGACATAACGAAGCCTTTAATGTGGCAGAGCGCACGTATGCGGTCGTGTGTACTGAAGGATATTATTCAATTGTATCCATTCCAAGTGGTAGAATGGTAAATATAAACGTTGATATTTAAGGATACAAATGTCGGACGGTCGAGGTCGCTGCATATGATCCTGTTCATATTAAAAAATCTATTTATCGCAGAACGTATTCGATTATTCGAATCAATCGAGCCGTCGTCGATGCACGGATAATCAAACAACGCTAAAACCCTGAGAAACGCGAGACCTAATTAAACGTGATAATAATCGGATAAGAATCGACGCAGCTTCGGTTTATCCGAAATTTTCCAACACCGATAACCGAAGCAAGAGTGTATTTAACGTTCGAAATGTAGCGATATATCTTCGGTAGACTGTTCACGAGATGAAAAAAAAAGAGGAGAAAACGTTAACACGGTTGCCTCTTTCGTCATGGGTGCTTCTTACATCAATTTAGATATGTTCTTTCCGCCCGAAACGAAAAAAAAAAGAAAAAGAAAAACGAACTGAATCGGATTATCAAGAACAACGTTATTAGTTAACGTCGCGTGGACGTGAACTCTGACCTGCCCCGGTATCAATTTAAGGATTACTATCTGGCCGAACGAGCGACCGACCGAAAGTTCATCGTGAGCATCGTTAAATCGCAGCCAATAATAGAGGATCCGACAAGTGCGCCGCGATTCATCCCCCCCGCGCATCGGCAAGATCCCCGGATCGCGTCGGCGTGGGCCGATCGCTAATTACCGGCTCCGATCGCTATTGTCCGGCCGAACAAAAAGTGCATTCCCGACCGTGGTGGTTCGCGTAATCGGAGACGGCACACGGCGCGGCCAGGTGATATCCCGGCGGGCTTCTTCTTCCAATGGGGAAACGGTATTTTTTTCTCGCGGCGTTGCGGCGCGTATGCGGAAAATTCATTCATGGCTTGCTAGAATGGCTCGGGATGAACGAGCGTCCTTCGATTCACGAGAAATTTCGGGTCAACGGGACGGTGCCGGGATAGCTGGCTGTACCGGGAACCGGAAATGAGGTCGGGAATGACGTCATTGCGTTCAGTGCCGTTCATTCAACCCCCGGGGATAAACTGGGTCACCGGGCCAACACCAGCCCCCCCCCTGCCACCCCGCGATCGGATCGTGGAAACGATACTCTCTGTTCGGGCCAGAACGGCACACCAACCCCTTCCCGAACCGCCGATTCATGCAACCTCCCTTAGACCTCCCTGCACCTATCTATCTGTCGCGGCTTCAGATCCACCCCTTCCCCCACCCACCCTCCGAGGCAAAGATGAAATCGACCACGTGACGTCGGAATGGACAACGTGTGCGAGCTCTGGTGGTGCGATTAGGTTAGATCGAAGGTAATTTCGAGAATAATTTTCTTTAATTAACAGCAATCGTGTTAAGCTGTTTCAACGTTCGACGCTGACGAGTATGCGAAAATGTGTCGCTTTCGGGAAACAAATTCTGGTACAATGTATTATTTTGAGGATCATAATTTTTTTTTCGCGGGATATTATCGGAAATCGTGGTGTTGACAACGTTTCGTCTGTAATTGTTTTTCTGTAATTTATTCTGGTTTCACTAGGCAACGAGAACGATGCATTGAGATGCACAAAGATGTCCGGAGGGAAATGTATTATTTATTTGTAATTACCCATCAGCGAATAATCAACCAATCGATCGACAATTTACGTAAGAATTCGCATTTTGATTTGCATTTTCAATTCATATCACGCGTTCGCACGAAACGATATGCAGTAATGTCTCCCTAATCGACGCTCAGATTGTCCACAAAAATGAACAATTTTGGAAAAGGAGATTTATCGAGCCTTGTGGCTCGTTTTTTATGCTTATCGATTGTCAACAACTATAAAAACGAGTTGCAAGGCTCGAATAATCGTATCACCTCATCTGAAATTGTCCATTTTTGTGCGCAATCTGAGCGTCAGTAAGGGAGACATAACACATGTATTTTCACGGCGATGCAACGGCGTCGCCAGCGATCGCGAGAATGCTGTTCCAGTATCGGAACCGTGCGAAAACGCTTCTCCGAATCGTCCGAAGCGAACGAACCTGGATCACCGGGTGCAACCAAAATTATCATTGGAAACAGCGATGCATTTTTAAAGGTATCGCGAAAGAGAGCGCCGATCGGGTCGCGGCGGGCGCTAAAAAAAATCCCGTTCGGCCGATTATCGATCGAGCTTGGTGCCGTCGTCTCGCCGCTTTTATTAGACGTTTTTATATAACGGGGAAACGTTTATAAATAGGCCGTGCAGTTTTATTTACGACACGGAGAACTACTCGCGTTTGGTGAATGTGTTTCAAGTTCGCGTAAAAAAGAAAAAAGAAACTTATGTAATTGTTTTTCAGCCGAGCGGGGTCTCTCGCGCGCGATAAGAATAGAAGATAGCGCCGTTTGATCCTGGGGCATCGCGCGCGCACGTAAACGTGCGTGGAACACGTACACGGAGAGAGAGAGAGAGAGAGAGAGAGAGAGAGAGAGAAAGAAAGAAAGAGAGAGAGAGGAAGAAAGAGAGAGAGAGAGAGAGAAAAAGAGAGAGAAAGCAAGAGAGAGAGAAAGAAAGAGAGAGAGAGAGAGAGAGAGAGAGAGAAAGAGTGAGAAAGCAAGAGAGAGAGAAAGATATAGTAGACAGAGAAAGAGAAAGAAAGAGAGAGAGAGAAAGAAAGAGAGAGAGAGAAAGAAAGAGTGAGAGAAAGAGAGAGAGAGAGAGAGAGAGAGAGAGAGAGAGAGAAGCGCGAGCACACGCGCAGAAGATGTCGGGGAGGCCGGACCGCGTGTAAAAGGATGAATAGAAAAATCGCGCGGCGAGCCAGATGTCGGCCAGACGGAAGTGAAAAGGAAGAGAGGCAGGAAGACGTGGGCTTTAGCTACGAATTAATCATTGAGAAGGAGGCAGGTGTCGGCTGCGCATCCGGATATGACGCGACGCCGCGCCGTTCGACTCTTCTTCTGATTCATTCAAGCCAGTCTCCTTTGTTCACCCACATATTAAGCGTGCATCCGTGCACCGCGATGCGCGCGCGTTTTCAGGGTCTCGCGAACACTATCGCGGGATATAATTGCACGGCAAACGCGATCGTGCACGCCCCGCGACAATACTATAATACAGTGTACACAATAAACTGTGCTGATAAATAGACTGCAGCTGTGTTGCGCGTTTTTCGAGAAAGAACGGCTGGGCGAAATTTAAAGCAACGAAGACGTTAACACTTCGCCAACCGAATGGGGAGATCTCCCCGTTTTAAATTCAGTCGATCGATCACCGATTCGGGAAATCTTGCACGTCTAATTAAAAATTACTGCTTCAGTTTACTCAGATTTGCGGGAGCTACGAATGCGAATAAATTTATAAAATTGTAAATAAAATGTAAATAATTTTATAACATTTTTCAGGTCTCTGGCGCGGTCGTGGAAGGGTTGAAAGAATCTTTTTCAGACCGTAGAAAGTCTGATTCGCGGTGGACAATGTGTACAAAAATGCTTGCAGGAAATATTAAATTGCGTGAAGTGACAGAAAATGATCTACAAAGAAGTCTCGTTTTTTCAACTCTTTTATCAGAGCATATATCGAAATAAGGCGCTTTTCGATATTGTGTCGATAAGAAACAATTAAAGATGGTCTTGAAAAAAGATACAATAAAAATGGAAGTCGATTTTTTGTCGAAGTAGTAACAAATCACTTAATAGACTGCGGATTTCATGCATTTATAGCACAATTGGTATGCGAAACACAAACAGCGATTTCATCAGAAAAATTCAACGATTTGATTGTATTATTTAGATCTCGTTAGAATTAATCGAGACGATTTCTTGCAAATAATGCGTACAATTTTTATTTTGCATACAGATCCGCAGTTTAGTTGTTAATTATATGCTCTGCGATCAAAATCATATACTACGGTGCAAATCGTATACTAAGGCCGAAAAAATTAAGTACAAATCATCAAAAAATTTAGTAAAAATCAGCCTGTATGAGTAACAGATGTTGACAGATGAGTCACAGTCGGGGCCAGTCGTGATCAGGCCCTCTGTAAAAGGGATAGAAACGCGCCAGTTCCTTCTTTGAGGATCTTCTCGAGTTCTGGTAAGCCGGAAACGCGCGACCTCTTGCCTTTTTCCTGCGGAAAAAGGGGTCCGAAGGCCGACGATCCCAAGAATAGAAGCCGGAACACATTCGTTCGTGTCCCCCGTTCCCCGAACCCGACGCCTCGCCGCATATCGTCGACGGATTTTTTCCCTAATTTCAAAGTTTCCCGTGTTTCGGCCGAACGTCCCGGCTTCAGAGAAGTTCCGCGCCGGGATTGGAAACTTTGATCGCATTAAAACTTGCTCGCGTTTCCGTCTGAAACTTCGCGGCTTATGCAATTATTCAATAAAAACCGTTCGGCGCGACTGTTTTTTATTAAAACTTCATTCGGACGTGCCGGAAAGACCGAAACTCGTTCGGGAAGTTCGTTGCGAATCTTTTATATGAATTCGAGGCGTGATCATTTATTTAACGCGCGACTTTATCGAACCGGATACGCTTTGAAACGTTTGAAAGAATTTCGAGATACCGGTGCCATGGATCAATCCAATAATGTTGTTAAAACGAGTAAATGTTTGTGTATCTTCAATGTTTCAAGTATGAAATAATAATATTTGCAATCAATATTTCTATCAGCTGTCTTGCACATGCTTCGTTTGAAATAGTAATTTATTTCTGTATTAAATAACATGCTAGATGAAATACTTAATTCATTTTACAAATATGTAATAAATTAACTTTGTTGATTTCTTTGTGGATTGCAAGTGGACCATCTCCTTGTACATTGCATACCGTACGATAAAATAAGATAGATAGAATAAGACAAGAAAATGAAATAAAATAAAGTAGAATAGAATAAAATAGGATAGAATAAAATACGATGAGCTAAAAATAAAATAGAATAAAATGCGACGAATTAAAAATAAAATAGAATAAAATACGACGAGTTAAAAATAAAATAGAATAAAATGCGACGAATTAAAAATAAAATAGAATAAAATACGACGAGTTAAAAATAAAATAGAATAAAATACGACGAGTTAAAAATAAAATAGAATACGATCAATTAAAAATAAAATAAAATACGATGATTTAAGCAACGTAAAAATATCTATAATAAGTGCTTAAAATATAGGTCCACTAGTTATCAATGCAGACGACTTTTATTTCGCAAAAAGATCCGTCTGTACGGGCGAAATCTTTCCATTTTTAAAAGTCTCGCTAGGTCAGTAGTTCAGCATTAATCGGCGACGATTAAAATGTCGTCAGGAAATAATTGCCACAACTACCGCAGGGGTCGATTCTGGCCACGCTGATAAAGAACTCGTCGGATCTTAAATTGATCCGCCGCCTATCTCATAATTAAAACCGACCAATAGAGCAGCTCCCGTATTATTTTTAATCTGGCGTCGCTATTAATACGGAAAGCCGAGTTGTATTTTTCATCAGATTCTTCTCGGCGCTCGGCCGCGCTGCTTCAACGATGTCGAAGCGGTTTACAAGGGGAGGAAGGTGGTTCTCACGAAAACCGGGGTCGAGGAACGTGTTAAAAGCATCGGCCGATCGCGGGAGAAACCTTTTGTAAAAAATCATAACGGATTCGAACGACGCGCTAATTGGGATATATCGTCATCGTCGAAAATGTTGTTCGCACACACCCGTGAACCGTTCCCGTGTCATACATATGTAAATTACGAACGGAGGCGATGGCTCTTTTAATCTACCAGAGACGATAGCCGCGCCGCGTGAAAGAGTTGAACGGCCTGTAAGGCCGCAAGGTCATTCGATGTTAACCCGAACGAATCCTCGCCCGTATGGATCCGAGATTGCTTCGATAATAGATGCTGAATGTCCCGTGATTCACCTTGCCGGTTGGACAGAGACATTTGAAAGATTGGTTCACCGTGTGCTGGTAACCTTGCATCGCGATGTAGCGTGTCATACAGGCCGTTGATCTCCTGGTGGGCCTGAATCATCATTCGGAATGAGAATAGCAATACTTTCTCATTTAGTCATTCGCGTTGGTAATTTGAAAAGGCTCCGAGCTGTTCGTTCGATTAATCAATCGTTATTACAAATTCTTTCGCAACGCCGAATTAAACGATCGAGTGAAAAAAACCGATGGAAAATGCAAACTATACGACGATAGATCGTTTAACGCGCTATCCGAGGTATCAATAACTTTTTAAAAACATTTAATCTTCTTTAATTTCGTGCTATATTCCAATAAAACCCTCTGCGAAGTCCTGGAAATCTTAGTTGAACGCTTCTTGTCAAAATCTCATTGGCAGCTTCGCAAATATTCGTGTAACTAAGTATTTATATTATTTATATTTATATTATTTATATTTATAATATTTATATTTATATTATTATATTTATAATATTTATATTTATATTGTTTATATTTATAGAAAGAAATTAAATTTATTTTGAAAAGCTATCGATATCTCCCTCGAGCGCGCAAAGCGTGTATCGCGTCGATGTCTAGCAAAGCCGAGAATCGTCGCGTGATTTGTGACAGACGATGCAATAAATATTTCCGACAGCGCGAGATTTTATATCGCGCACGAGAATAGGCGTACCAAGGGCGCGACGAAGGGTTCGAATCGAATTGGCGAGCAAGAAACGTACGAGTTTACGCGCTCTCGACGATCGTCGTCTGGCGGAAAGATACGCGTATCGTAATGGCGAAATTGATCCGTCGGAAAAAAACGATTTACGCAATCGCCGAAGGTTATTTGCTTAATAACAGTAATCTGTACGGTTTAGTTGCACGGGTCACGACGTCGCGGTACGTCGAAGTTATTATATCACCAATCGAGGAGACTTTCGGCGCTGATGCACGCTCGCGTTTCACCGGGGGAGGTTGTGAAATGGAGCGTGGAAAATTTCCACGTTTCTTAACGTGAAATTACGCGCGGAGAGGATGCAGCCGGAGTCTTGAAAATTATGGATCAACCGTTACCATGTTACGTGAACTTCTAATGAGAATGATGAAACTCCATGAATGGAGACGGCCGGCCGAGCATTACTTTCGCGACGACGGGGCACGTTCTCTACGCCACAATTATTTACTTCCTTCTTCGTAATTTATGCGAGCCGCGCGCTCGGGCCCGCCGAGAACCCGTTTACGGAATTCCGATGTTCCCCCCAAAAAAACGCCGGTCAACGAATTCGACGCTTCGCGGTCGTACGACGACTCCGAGGCACCGTTAAAAATTGCCAAATCATTTCTCGGACGAATTTTTACGGTATTAAAATTTCTCGGTGTAATTCACTTTATATTTGTCCAGTAAGCTGTATGAAATCTTGTTAGTATTTTATTTCGTTCATTTTTGAACGTGAAGTTAATTATGCTCGAAGATGAATTAAAGGCACGGTAATTGGTCACTCTGCAGTAACCCCAGCTGCACTGCACTGTGCACCTCGGAATCGTGTGCGAAAGAAATTTTTGTACGGAATTACTTTTCTACACGATCGACAGTTTCGAAGATCTTCGCTGGGATCTACTCGAACGGGGCTGTTATTACGGGAGAAAGAGATCGTTATTCTCTTTGCAGTCTAATGGGGCCTCTTAATAGAGCGTATTATCTCTTTGATTTCAGATTCTCTCAATTAGTGCATAAAGATTTATATCTACATAAGTAACCGCAGCTCGTTATAAAACACGGGTCTTTGTGACTCTAAGGAAGACTTATGGTTCTGAGGATCATATAATTGATATAAGGTATATATAAATAAGGTATTATAAGTATAAGATATATAAATAAGGCAGATATAAATAAGGTGGACATAAATAAAGCAGATATAAATAAGGTATTATAATTAAAATAAAGAATTTACAGTATACAGGATCTCCCAAAATTATAGTACTCCCGGGAAATGAGGGATTCCTGAGATCATTTGAAGCAACTTTTTCCTTTACAACAATTTTCTCCGAGGCTTCCTTTGCGAGTTATTAGCGAAAAACAGTGACAAAAGAGAGGCGAGATCAGCAGCGCGAGGCGGGGCCGAGCCAACGAGCGGTCGCCGCCCAGTTCCGTCGATTGGCTCGGCCGCCTAGCGCCAGGCGAGCTCGCCTCTCATTGGTCACTGTTTTTCGCTAATAACTCGTAAACGAAGCCACGAATTGCATTTTCGCTAAGGAAAAAGTTGCTTCAAATGACCTCAGGAACCCCTCATTCCCCAAGAATACCATAATTTTGGGACATGCAGTATATTGAACCCAAAGTATAATTTAATTTCCGACAATTAATTGAAATTTTCGGATGCTACAAAAGCTCCAGAAAAGCTAGAGAAACTCTGCCTTTCAGAACCATGGAAAAACTAACGAATAAATCTGTTGGAAGAAACTGACGAATAAAAACGACGACCGGACCCAAAGCATACTCGGGTTATATTCTTGTCGAAAAGGTTCTCCGTTCGAGTGTTAAACGGGCACCTCGAACAAGGGTCGAGATATCCATTGAATCGGAACGTTGCTAAATAGTAAAAGTTGATTTTCCATAGAAACGATTAATTTTAGAATCTCTATCGATTAGACACATTTTGTGCTCCTCTCGGCGCCCTTCGACGCGATTATTTCTAAATCGATCGATCGTACGGGCCGTTCGATTTTCTAGCAAATCGATCGTCGCCGCTGCGATTCCGGAACCGACTCGAGGAATCGATCGTTTTGCGAGAACCGTTCATCCCCATAGAGTTGCGCGGGCACGCGACGAGAGACGAGACCGACGGTGAACGCATCGACGGAGTGCCGCGAAGTAAATGGGAACTGATTCGCAGGAATACGGGTGTTTTTATCAAGGAGATCGCGTTTAGCCAGCCGAGACTCTATTTTTACGGCATCCAAGGATGCTGAAAGGGATGCATTATACGAGGATGACCCAGTTTCGTCGCGTCGGGTCGCGGCGCGGCTGCACGATGTGTTCCTGGGTAAACTGCTAGTTGAATGGTCTCATCGACGTCACTATTCGCGAACTGGGTCGCCATAGAATTTCCGTGTCCCTCTGCACCCGTCTCGTGCCGGTCCTCCGTCAAAGCCGGGCGCTGCTTGTCACGGTGCCCGCGCAACGTAATCAAGCGTTCGCGGAAAATCGAATTTTCGAAAATACAACCGACGGGTTTCGTAGACCCGGGGACCGACGGGATCGTCGAGCGACGTCGTTCTCGTCGAGCGACACAGCGTCATCGGCAATGGCACAGGCCGTAAAAGAGACCACGGAGGCAGAGTCGAGCGTCGAACGATTAAAATTTGTAGTTTCATTGATCAATATGCTCGCACGACTGCGATGATTAATCGTCGTTAAATTGGCGAACGATAATAATCGATCGACGAAATTAATCGCGAGTCGTTGACTGAAACAAATTGTACGTCGCGAAATATCGGCGAATAATTTAACGAATTGGTTAAACTAATCGGCCGTCGTTGATTGAAGAGAAAAAGGAAACAAATTGAACGTCGAAATATCGGCGAATAATTGAACGAATTAGCAAAACTAATCGTCCATCGTTGATTAAGGAGAATCGAACGTCGAAATATCGGCGAATGATTCGACGAATTAATCAATTTAATCGTCGATCGGCGTTCGATTTGATCGACTGACCAAATGAATCGTGTATCGCTCGTAAATTAATCGACTAAAAATCGATCGATGTTCCTAATTCTAGATCGGTGAAGTAAATTAGATCGGTGAAGTATAGAATTTTCTATAATCGGTCACTTTGGTGGCGCGCCGAATTTCCTTTTTTATTGATTTATACAGCGAATAGCTTTGCATATAGGTCGCTTTCGATTGAGCCGATTGCATACGGAACGTATCTGGACGACAGAGTATCCTGATGCCGAAGGAATGGATGGATAATCGCGAGGCTCGTATTTGCATAGAACATCGTTAACTTTCCTTCCTTTCAATTAGGAAGCCAGCGATTCACGGAGAAATTCGCAATTGCTTGACGCAAGAGGACTGGAAACTCTTCGGCTTCGTAATGATGATCTCATTTAGAATCGTGTACACACGATATTTCATTACGGGATTTACTGTCGTGCGGATCGCCGTTTCAAAGCGCATCCTTCACAAAAGGATCCCGGCATGAATGAATCTGCCGACAGTGCTGTCCTCTAAATAGGTCACCGTAGTCGTCTCCTCCCTCTCTCGCTGCATTATACGTATACAATTTCGTACTCGTAAATGAATCGGCTTTGAACGCAATAAACAATTCAAATTCTCCGTTCAACCAAATTCGTATCGACAACTGGCAACCAATCGAAAATAATTCCGTTCGGAAAATTAACGTCGACGATTAACGACGAAATTTAAGCGGATTTTAGCATTGTTGCGAAATGATTACAACGGAAGTATGACAATTGTTAAAACTTAATTACATTGATACTACTGTAAATTGTATTATTATAGCTAGATTTCTGTAAATATAAATGATATTGTTATAACTAGATTTCTATAACTGTATAAATGATATTATTATAACTAGATTTCTATAACTATAAATGATATTATTATAACTAGATGTCTATAACTATAAATTACATTATTATAACGATATTACTATGTAACTATAAATGATATTGTTATAACTAGATTTCTGTAACTATAAATGATATTATTATAACTAGATGTCTATAACTATAAATTACATTATTATAACGATATTTCTATAACTATTAATGATATTATTGTAATTATAATTCTACAATTGACTACCTACAACTAATTCATATAACTACAAATGATATTATTGTAACTAAAATTCTACAATTGACTATCTACAACTAATTCCTATATCTATAAATAATATTATTGTAACTACAATTCTACAATTAACAATCTCCAATTAATTTCTATAACTACAAATGAGAGAGATATTATTGTAACTACAATTCTAAAATTAACTGTGTACAACCAATTATCTGCAACCATTTAATCGAATGCTGTCACAGATTTGTTAGTATGAGATTGTATTCTCATTTCCACAACGTTTCATTCGAAGAGTAAGTCTTTTATCTGTGTCAGAGACTAATTACAATAGAGATCTAATTTTCATGGACTTAAAAAATCAGTCTTGCGAAGAACTCTCAGGGTTCGGCGTAGATTCTGATCACGCTTGCCACAGTAGACTCCAACGTATAGAGCCATCTAGCAATCATTTCGAAAAGCACTTACATGACAAGATTACGTGCTGGTGCAAAACACTCGTAAGCAAAATACACAGACCCCTGCTTAACTATAAAAGAAATTATACGTGGGAATAAAGGAGGCGTGCAGGTGTGCAAATTGCGCGATACAGTGTTCTTTTTATAAATTCAAACTAAAGTTGTTCTGAACTACGACGGAACTCATTCTTCAGGGGGCGAGGGGTGCGGAGGGGTGGTTCCAGCCTGAAGGATGAGTTTGGTTATCGGAAAAAAGGCGGAGTTCAGCGGAGTGTTTCTAATAGTTTTTATCGAATATCTCGAAAACTAAAGCGGAGCGACAGCAATATGCGGACCGCGGATATTTATTCATTTATGCCAGCGGCAACTTTTTAATAAACGTAGAAAAATGTAGAAAATTAACAAGGTCCAACAGCATTTTTATTTCCTGTTTACAATAAATAATCTTTCAGTCGTAGAAGAAAGCTTCGCTGTGATTCGAATTCTTCTAAAATCATGCGGCTAGTAAAATCAACTATAATATAAAACGAGTTATCAAAAAACACTGTAATTTACTCTGTTCCATCATTCCAATCAACCGTAATTTTTACAAAATTGTTTCTCTCGTCCGGTAGCCTGGTCTTTTCAACGTTTCGACAAAATTCGAATGTTTTCGAGAGATTTCTTTCGTGCCGGAAGCGTGGGAACACTTTTCGCAGCCACTGTACCCGGTGTAATAAAATGAATGTCGACACGGTGGTTCTCCTAAAAATGGTTGGGAATTAAGCCTCGCACCGTTCCTTCGGTTTTACGAGTTCGATGTAACGGTGGAAATCGGCGTGATTGATAAATCGCGGGCGCGGCCGTTATCGAAAGCTCGTTGGCAACAGGAGTTAGCGCGTTGTATCTGAAAGAAATGCAGGGTGAATGGACCAGTCGACGTCATCACTCGCGAACTAGGTCAACCCCGGCGATTTCAGTTCACATTTCCCTCGCGCCGCCCCTATTCGCTGCGGTATTCCATTGGAAGCTCGAAAAACGCTAATTTGGGAGATTGATTACCATACCGCATAGGTCAAGATCTCTCGCTTCAACCGTTCCTATACTCACCCCCTCCACCCCTCCTCGACCTATCCGCGTAATTATTCCGCGCGTAATATCGTTCTCACGCTTACTTTTTGCCGGCGCACGACGAAAAACAGATTCCAGCAATTCCCGATAATATTATTGAAACGTCAAAGCGTCCGGTTTCCATTAGTCTTTATGAATGTTGCATCGGTTGACACGGTTCGCGAATATTGAATGAGAGGAAATTCTACGAAATTCTCGCAAATGTCGCCCCGTGATTTAACCCTCGAATACTTTCCAAAAAAGTGTAGCAATAATGATAGCAAAAATTCGCTTATAACGATAGATTCACGGGGCACGAAAAACAGCTGTTTGTAAGAGTGACGATGAGACATTTATTCTGATTTTTAAGTAATTATTTTTAAGTAGCTATTGTAAGTAACATATAAATATATCGTTAGCTATATATATGTAAGTAACATATAAATTGAATAAATAACTCATAAACGTATCTTTACGATACGGCTAATCGTCAATTAAAAAATTAGCGACTCGCCATTTTGACGGGTTCCGTAAATCTAGCGATAATTATCATTTGTCAATTTTTCTGAACGTAATTTTCAAGCTGCCCCCGATCGCGTTGATACGTCTGCAGGCGTTCGCGAGATTTGCGAAGATTTAACCCCCCGCGAGATCGTTACGCGCTGAAATTCTTCGCGCGTTTATCAAACATTTAAAATAAATAGCCCAGAATCTTGAACTCGTCCTCTTTTCGGCACCTAAAACATTTCAGCTTTAATTCGATCAAAAATATACTTCAACATTACGAAATACTTCGAGGTGGTCAGAAACGTTGCAAGTCGGAACGTTCAACGGGGAGCTGCTTCACGTTCAAAAAAATGTCCGTTTTGTTGCAGCCGGAAGCAGATAAAAAATGAAAGAAAGGGGATAGCGGCGGAAGGTCAGCGGAAACAGACGTTACCAAGTCGATATCGATGTTGCGACGAGGACTTTTCGAATGGCGCGAATGAAAGGGGGAGTTGGGCACCCTCCGCAAAACGCGGCCTCCCTCATTCCCTGTCTCCGTCCCTTTCCCGCGTTCGTTCCGCCTCGAGTTTGTAATTACTAAGCAGGGTTGTTGCTAGGGGCAAGAGAACGTTCCAGAGAGCAGAGCCGGAGAAATAAAAGGGCGACGATAAATTTCCGGCGGCGAGAAATAAACGTCGAGGTCGCGGACGGCTCTCTCTTTCCTACCCCTTCCCGCGTTCCTCATCTTCGCCAATCAAATTTCCTCCGCTTTCCCATCGTCGTTAGGCTCGCGCCTTCTCGTTCGACTTCGTCGCGATCGACTTCGTCAGCCCTCCGTCGTGCTGCGTCGTCGTGCAGCGTCGTCGGAGACGACGAGGAACGAAAAGAGAGACGGGAACCCGGCGCGTTCCGACTTTGTATTTAATGCGAAACGAAAGCGACGGGGCCCGCTCGGCGAACTGAATTCGTTCTTGTCGACTATGGAAACCGGGCTGTTTATTAAACAGTTCAACGAGCCGTCGCGGTCGCGGCGAACATCGGAGAATTACGCGAACGTTCGGGTGAATATCAGCGCGACGTAAGAACGTGGGAGAGAACGCGTCTTGCCACGTCCCCGATGAAAATGCTGTCTTGCCGACGCTCTCCGGGACAGAAAAATATCCCACTTGGAAATTCTTCGTAATTTTTATTCATTTGTTGCGACAACCGAGATCTCTTTTTTCATGCGAACTCGCAGAAAAATGAATGATGAAAAACGCGCATGAAAAACGAAGAATTTCTATAGAAAAAATTTATATTTAGAATTTAATATAGAAGAATCTTAAGAAATACAGCTGGACAATGTGACAGCATATTTAACTACAAATGATGCTAATTAATATCCAAAGAATCCGACATCCAAAAAACGAAGCTTCGAATTGATAAGATGATTTTTAAACGATTGAAAATAAACGAATTATATTCGGAGCTCTATGAAATACGCAGAATATTTTAACATTGCTTAAAAGGCAAAATATTCGGATATAAACTATTCCAAATATCTTTAAATATCCCGAAAAGTGGCAAACGAGTGGATGAAAAACATTCGAACCAAGAACCAAGTCGTCCAGGACTGTGAGAATCTCTCGGGAGATTTTCCAGCTAAATAAAACCGAGGAAAGCAGACCGGAATACCGGTTCGAATAGGCACACCTTTCCTCAAGGACCCGAAATTTCTAAAGCGGTACGATATCGGCGACACTCCCCTACGAGTCGATCGATGGTTCCGTCGACTGTGAAATTTCTGCTCGCCTCCCGAGAGCTGCGGGCGCTTTTTTCTTTCGCCGACAAACTGCATAGAGCCGCGATACGCAAATATCGATGGAAAACAGAAGCGAAAAAGTTGCAAAGGAGCGTGGAACCGATGGAGAGGGGGGAGAAAAAGACGGAGAAGGTGACGCATGAACGGAAAGCGGAAGTAACGGAGCCGCTCAATGAAAGAGCCTCTACCCCTACAGCGGATGCGAATGGGCAACCAGCCCATTGAAGATACCTCGGATATTCGCAATGCGTATGCGCAGGGTTGTCGTTTCTCTTTATCGAGCAACCGACCATCTCTCTCCCCCCTTTCTCGCTCGCTCTCTCTCCCTCTCCCTCTATCTCTCCCTTTTTCGCTCGTACTCCCTCCCTCACCCTCTCTCTCTCTCTCTTTTTGCTCTCTCTGTCTCTCCCTTTTTCGCTCGCTCTCCCTCCCTCCTTCTCTCTCTCCTACCCTCCGCACCCTCCGCACCCTCCGCACCCTCCGCACCCTCCGCCACCCTCGCCAGTCGCTTCCTTCCTTCCTCTTTCGTCAGCCGTTGTTCTATCCGACGGATAGTATCCGTGTCTCCCTCCGACACAGCGCGGCGACCGTTTATTTTCATTCTCGCTCCTGTTCTTTGGCGATGCGAATTTTTTCCCTCCAAATTGTTCATTGTCCGCGGCCCCGGACGCCACGCGTTCAACGATATCGACGCGAAAGAACGGCGTAAATATTTCGTCTTCCACGCAAGCCGTTGTTGCACAGCAGTTATTACTTCGAGACGAACGTGCTCCAGTTATTAATAATATTTCCGTGCGACCGGAATTCTTTTCCCGCTGTCCACGATCGTTATTTAAGGCCAGTTGAAACCGAGTCAGTCGTGAAAGCAGATTTTATGCCGAAAATTTAGCATTAATTATTGGTATTATATTTAGTATTGTATTATCAATTGTTGTAGTATATTGTCGTCCGAAAATTGACGGACGAAACGCGACGCTGTTAATCTATTCCTCGTATCGTATTTATTATTTAGATTATCGAATAATAAAACACGTATATTTAGCTAATTACAGTTTCTCACGAGTAACTTAGAAATTTGTTACTTTTTACAAAAATGTACAGTTGCCGTCGAGAGAAACTCTATTCCGATGCCTCGCGACAGTTATAAAAGAGGAACATTTATTTGATGAATAAATCTTAGCTCGTGAATGCACGGTCAAATATTGGCATCTGTGCATAATGCATGTGCAAACATGCATTTTAAGAAGCACTCCTTTTATTTCACGTGTTTGCAACTTCGTTATCTATTTAGGAGCACTTATTTGCTGGTAATAATCTTCGGTATCATCGAGAAAACAACGATTAACGTGTGAAACATACTTCCCACAATGCAAACGCTGCAGCAGAAAAACAGTTAGGTTAGAAATGCCCCGATGACTCACCCCGTGCACTGCAACACATTTTGTACACGTACGTATGTACCTTGTTCCGCGCAACTTCGCTATTTGACATGTTTACGTGTCTTCTTCGCGTTAAAACGAGGCGATTAATATACCGAACCTAAACCGTGATGACACGCTAACACTTATCGCGATTAAGTATGCTTAAATTATAAATTAGAATTTAAGAGAACTTGATACTAAACATTCAATCGTTTGCACTCGAGCGGCGAGGCACCGAGGCACCGCTAAAATTGTTGATCACGCTTCAAGATCATTTTTCTATTAACAAAGTTCAGATTTTAAAAAATTGTTAAAAGTGTAACTGTTCCACGAGTCATAAGATTCGCTATAAAATGTATAAAATCTATAAAATGGAAACCCTACATGTCGGAAGTATTATTTTCGATTTACAGCTAAATTGGCTTCGACTGCAAAGGGTTAACAGCACGCGGCGCACATTTACAGAAGGAATTACGATTCTGCATCTTCTACGCCCGAAGTGATACATCCGTTTAACACTTTAATGGCCGCACCTCTACGCGGTCAAACATCGCCAGGGGCCGTAAATTCATGAAATAATTCACATTTAATACAAGAAATTTAACATTTTTCCTTTATATTATTATATTCCTTTATATAATATAATATTATTATATTATATTTCCTCTATATTATTCTGTATTATTATTATACTATATCTCCATTATATATTCCTTTATATGATATAATATTATATTATATTTCCTCTATATTATTCTGTATTATTATTATACTATATCTCCATTATATATTCCTTTATATGATATAATATTATTATATTATACTTCCTCTATATTATTTTATATTATTATTATTATACTATATCTCTATATTATATATTCCTTTATATGATATAATATTATTATATTATACTTCCTCTATATTATTTTATATTATTATTATTATACTATATCTCTATTATATATTCCTTTATATGATATAATATTATTATATTATACTTCCTCTATATTATTCTATATTATTATTATACCATATCTCTATTATATATTCCTTCATATAATATAATATTATTATATCATATTTCCTTGATATCATATTTTTCCTATTATCAAAGCAATCACCCACACAATTATTAAAGCATCGCGCACGTGTCGTGCCGTTAAAGCGTTAAGACAGAAAAGCCCGGAACCAGGTCGCTCTAACGATTGACAAAAGAAAACGTTAAACGAGCGAAACGAATATACATATAATACATCTGTATCAGAGAAGAGCTATCCCGACAAGTTTTATTACACCGTTGGAAAATAGCCGTTGTCTCGTTTTGCATTGATCATGAGGGCCGGTTCTGTTCGCCTGACCGACAAGAGGAAATCTAAATTCGCCGATACGTAAAAAGCCGATTCCCGCTCCTCTCTCTCTCGGGGCGGGCAGAGCGCGTTGCTCATTCAGGAGGCCAAGATTCGTGGCGCTTCCGCCGGACCGGATGGAAAACACATCTGCCCCGAAAATATTATTAGTCGAATCGATGAACCGCATCCGGCATACGGCACGGATAAGAACTCACGGCTCGTTTACGGTGTAATCGTCGCGCTCGCATTACTAATTAGTCGCTAATTACGAGCGTTCCCTGCGCCACCGCCGCCGTTCGGTCTGCCGGCGTTACAAAACACGCAGACACACAGACACACGAGGAGCTTAACGAACGAAACCTTCTGCTTCCAGACGTGGGCGTGCTTCCGCTTCGCTTTAAGAATATAATCCGCTATCCGGCGGCGGCGGCGGCAGCGGCGTTCGGTCGCGCGCGTTCCGGGGCAAAACGAATAATAATTGCACGGAATAAAATTACGAACGGTGACTCATCCACTCGCAAGTGGAAGAACGCGGGCATACTTATTTACGATCGAACGCGGTGCGTAGGATGACCGCGATATTATCTGCTTCGTGCACGGTTCTCTTTTTTACCGTCTCGTCGTCACGTTTCTTTGGCCCTCGCGCGTTTCGAGCTACGCGAACGAACCTGCGCACGCATTTCAGTCTTTTCTTTTTTTTTAACAATTTCGGTTCGATTCGATACGAAAAACGTCGTTGCGCAACGATCGTCGCGTAGATTCGACTGTTTTTTTAAGGCAAAAAGAACGAAGAAAACAACGAAATTCTATTTCCGCGATCATTATTTTTGCTCGATCGTAAAGCGAACTACGGACTTTGTGCGTTGACTAGAGAGAAAAAAGAAACGAACGGACGGTATAAAACATCGCGAGGAGACGTCGGAGATGTTTGAGAACGCTGTCGCGTGATTTTTCGATTTATTGAAATAACGAGGAAACGCTTTAATCGCCGTTCCTCTCACGGTTTATCGACGAGTCTCTCTCGCTTCTGCACGAAGATCCGCGATGGGTACAGCGATGAAATAATAGCAAAACACGCTGAGATATAGCAGAACAGAGAGAACTCGCTGCACCGATTCGAAAATTAAAAAATCCAGCGGCTAAAAAGTGTACAGTTGCCCGGTCGCAGCGGCAATTATTTAAGCTGCGAGCCCTCGATTATTTAAGCTGCGTGAAATGGAACGGTTTGGCAACGATCGACGGGCGACGACCACGATTTCGTGGGTGCAGATATTCGACGGTGTGAGAACTGCCGCGGGAACCCTACCGAAACGCATGCCGCGGATCCACGGCATAGGCGGCACAGGCGCGTAACTCTTTTTAGGAGGAACGTGAGAGACAGGAATCACGCGTCGGCGGGCCGCGTTAAAAGAAAAGACGAAACACGTGTTTCTGGAAGAAATGTTCCAACAGCGGCGCGGCCGGAATTCCTCGTAACGACCCTCCGTTTCCTCCCGTGCATAATTCATCGGTGACTCGAAATCCCTCTACGGTACGTACAGCACGTACCCACGTAATCTCGGGCACTCGCGAAACAATAACATTCCTTGTTCCGTTGCTCGCCAATAAGCCGCAACTTTCTGCGAGCTGCTCGGCCAGAGTCCGAACCGATGGAACGCGACGATTTTTATCGAAACACGAGCGCGATGCTCGTGCATTCGCTGTATTCTTTCCAAATGGTGCTTGTGATTTTAATAAATATTAATTTATTCATCGTATCATTATGATTATTGTATATTATATATTGTATTTGTGTGTTATAAAATTGTAATTGTATATTATATATTGTAATTGTATGTTATATATTGTAATTGTATATTATATATTATAATTATATATTATATATTATAATTGTATATTTTGTATTATAATTATATATTATATATAATATACTATAATTAGTAATATCATTACATATTCCATCAATATTATTATTAATACTGATAATATTAATTTATCGTAAAAATAGACGAGGAATTGTGTCAAATTTTACTGAAACCTTAACTTCACTGCTTCTCAATAATTTCCATAAAATAAGATCTTTGTGCAAAATGAGAATGATCTAAAACAATAGTAAAAAAAACCCAAATCGGATGTTAGAATAGAATGTTCGTTCTCTTTGAATAATTCCAATAAATTGAAAATAACCTAAGAATATCTTTTTTAAGTTCTTTCAACGTCATTTTAGTTTCACGATCGAGCCATAAATTGTTCTCACAAATGCTTGAAATCCGGCGGTATGGTTGTAACGACGGTGCATCGGGGTTCGAGAACAATCAAACTGGAAAGTGCACGCCGGCGGACAATGTGCGCAGCAATCTGATATATATATTTCTCAGTGATTTCATCGAGCGTTACAACAGTAATCCCAAACTGCGGCCATATTGCGCACTGTGTCACGTTTGCTCGAGAAAAAGATGACGACGCCGGTTCGCCTTGTTCACGATTGGGGATCGTGACAAACGATGCGTGGACGCCGAAGCGTCTGCAATTTCGTTCGTGATTCAACGCTATTTCCTACGTAGCCTCTTTACAATTTTTTAACGAATCAACGTTGCGACAAGGAACGAATTAAATGCGAACCGGGGAGACACGATTGAACGTGGAAGATAAATTCCGAATTGAAATTTTCGGAAACTGTTCTTTCCCTGTCCCTGGCTCTCTCTCTCTCTCTCTCTTCGGTAAAAATAATGTCGGATTCGAATTTTAGAACGCGCCGTTTCATCATTCGATTTGGCAAAAACACCGTTGAAATATGTATCATTTCTTAGTTATCGATTTATTTTATTTTCGCAGCCGTCGGCGCTTATTGTGCAGATTCGATGCGTTTGCGACGAGAATGTATAATTAACGAGACACATTCTCGTTTAATTTCTCGTTCAATTTCGCGTAAGTTCGGAAGAGTCTGCGTTTCCGTGACCACGGGACACGCGTTAATTTCGGTAATTGTAATTTCGAAAATTGTTCTTTCGTGATTTCGTTCCCCTCAAAATCGAATTTCTAACCAAAACTTATTCTCTCCCGTGACCACGAGACACGTGTTAACCCTTTGCAGTCGAGTGGTGACTCTGAGGCACCGTTAAAAAAAATTGTTGTAGCATATTCCAAGATAATTTTTATACGAACAAAGTTTACATTTAAGAAATTGTTAAAAGTGTAACTGTTGTACAAGTCACCGCGAGACTCAATTTCGTATGCATAAAATGCACTTTTGTCGTACAAAATGGAAATACTATAAGTCGAAAAAATTATTTTAAGTTTACGTTTAAAATAGCTTCGAGTGCAAAGGTTTACTTTCGGAAATTATAATTTCAAAAATTGTTCTTTCGTGATTTCGTTCCCCTCGAAATCGAATTTCCAACCAAAAATTATTCTCTCCCCATTATTCTCACCCTAAAATTATTCTCTATAAGCAGCGAACAGTACGCGTTAGGCTCCAAAGAATGTGTCGTCGCATTGTTACGCCTCGGGACGAAGAATCACACGACGCGAGCTTCCAAAGAAACGTCGATTCGGGTTTGGCAAGAGTTGGCTCGCGGAACCCGAAACATCTGAAATAATAGGGGCGTGTTCGGCGGGGCTCGCGTAGGACAGGGTAATTTTTTTTTAGCAGCGTTCGGAGGAGCGAGAGGAGCGAGAAGAGGTTGCTGCGGACAGGGATTGATTTTCTATTCAAGAGGAACACGGCGCGCGGAGCTAGAAGCAAACAAAAGGTACGAGGAGTCTGAAGGATAGGGAGAGGGGAACCGTGGAAGAACCGCGGGGTCCAGGGGACCCTGCTTCTCCGAATCGGTGTTTAGAGGTTCATCCGGCTTCCCTCTTAGGACCCCTAGGTCGTTACTTCCGCTACGGCGGCGTTCCCCGAGCATTGTTTCCTTATACGTTTTCGGACGGTCGGCGCCCGGTGGAAGGAAACATTTTCGCCACTTCCCGTCGTTAACCGGAAACTAATTTTACATTTCCCCCGATCCGAAAACCGTCGGCCGGCCGTTATTGGAGCCGCGGCACGTCCGTTAACGACCGTTATTCCCCACGGGTAATCGACGATCAGAACTGCAACCGAGATTCCGCGACCTCTGCTCTGCTTTTTATCGGGTTGTTAACCCTTCCGGCTATTTTAATTCGAAATCCAAAACATATCTTCCGACTGCAGTTAATGTCTCCCTTACTGACGCTCGGATTGTCCACTAAAATGGACGATTTGGGAAGAGGAGATACGGTTATTCGGCTCGTTCTTATAATTGTGGACAATTTATAACTATAAAAATAAACCGCAAGGCGCTCGAACAATCGTATCCTCCTCTTCCCAAATTGTCCACTTTTGTGCGCAATCTGGGCGTCAATTAGAGAGACATTACTGTATATGTTTCCATTTCTGCATGTTTCCATGTTACACGATTTCTTGAAATCGAAACTATCAGCGCGTGCGACAGCTGCATTTTTGCTAGCTTCTTTTTAACATGAACCTCGACACTGTGAAAATTATTCTTAAATTCTGAATATTATTTTTATAGCAATTTTTAGAGGTAGCTAGATTTTTAGCGGAGAGGCATCGAGCCTGAAACGTGTGTGATTAATATTATTAGGACATTTAAGGGTATAGTTTTCTTTAGGATTAAAATTGATATAACTTTATTATCAGTAAATCGATTACTTTATTTACGAATACATTTGTAGAAATCGTCATTATCGTGGTTGTCGCATAGCTCTCGTTATTTCGACCTAGCGATCGAACAGAGAACGATTCTGCAGCGATAAAGAAACGCGCGAACCACGTGCACGATTTTGCGAATAGAAATCATCATTGACCCGATGATCGAATGATAGTAAAAGACGTAGAACGCAAGGATTTCTGCTGTCAGAACGGTGTACGGTACCGTGCACAATCGTTCTCGAAGTGAAACGCAGGCAATCTCTTTTCTGCTCGTTTCGCAATTATGCATTCCGTGGCGCTCGCGCTCCGATTAATCATCGATTGTTCTTCGCTTACGCATGGATTTATAACAGTGTGTGAGAGAGAGGGAGGGAGAAGGAGAGCAAGAGAGAGAGAGAGAGAGAGAGAGAGAGAGAGAATGAGGGAGAGCGAGAGAGAAGGTGAGCTCGTAAGGCGTGCGTACGCTGAAGGATGCCGATTTTCCGGTGTGTCGCGACCGGAAACCGGACGTGACGTTTAATCATTCAGCGATGGCAAGGAAATATCTTTCTATCTTCGATACAAGGTTTTCTCTTTTATTAGAATTCGATATTTACCGTTTTCGGTTCGTTTCGTTCGACGCGTTAAGAATTCCAATCGGAAACCGAATACAGTCAATTCGCCCCAATTCTCGCTCAGCTTCGGAACGAAAATGTGCAATGTATGAAAATGTACAATCTGGGAAGAGGAGATGCGATTATTATATAGTTTTTATAATCACCGATTGTCAACACGACCATTGTCTCCGATTGTCAATACGACAAACATGGTCTCGCATTTAAAGGCATACGGTGGCGAGGTTGCGTGAAACTTAAAATCGAGGAACGGCGTTTTAAAGTAGAAGTTTCGAGCTTCATTTAAAAAAAAAATCATCGTCCCACGATGATTTTTCGCGGAGTTGTCGCCGGTCGAAGTTGACCGATATTTATCGAACATTTTTCTCTGCTGTAATTCTTTCGATCGCTTTATACTAAGACTACAAATATTTTTATCTCTCCTCATACGACACGGAATTTGGCAAATCGACTTTTTCCTTAAACAGTAGTTATATGTAACTAATATTTCGACAACAGGATTATTTGTTAAACAATACGATGGTAGAGCTGATAAATAATCTTGTCCGACGAACAGAATCGCACAGTTCCCGAGTCTCGAAGAGGCGTGCACATTGTTCGAAACTAATTATATAGTTTACCTATATTTTGTTCCATTTTCAGTTTCCACGATAATCTCCGAAATGATGCAAAAATATCGAAAGTTGTGTCTACAGTATTTGAATCTCGATACGCGAAGAGAATCTGTGATTCGCAGCAGCAGCAGCAGAGCGAGCTCGATTCGCAGCGGCGCGAATTTGATTTGCAAAAATGATTTTGCTGAAACGCCAAATATGTCTCGCTCTGATTTCATAACGAAAAATAATATGTTTACAAGTGGTTCGCGGAACGGAAGCAAAAAACGCTTCGGACTGCGAGTCCGCCGCGCGATTTCCAATGCTGACCGAGGCACGTCTGCAAAAAAGTTCCGCGTCGAGAGAAAAAAAGAGAAAAAAAGAGAAAAAATGAAACGAAAGAGAGAAAAACCGGCTAATATGCTCGCGTCTCGACTAACGTTCGCGGAATGTTACGTAACATTGCGTTCTCCGAAATAAAGTCGGCTCTCCGCCGGTTTTAAAATATCCAAATTCCTGGCCAAGGAGATTTTCGGAACAGGTCTGTCACGCCGGCGGCACACATCGAATACACACGGAACGCGTTCACGGAGGGCCGAGAGAGGAATCCCGCTCAATTTGTATATACACAATAACCGAAAAAGCAAACAATCCGGCGTGTACAGAAAGCAGCGGTTTCAAACTCCAAATTAATTCTACCCTTTAGCAAATCCAATTAACCCATTCGCAGATTTTATTCATTCGTGTTCGCAAATGAAATTCAAACGTTTCGCCGAAGCGAATTTTTACCACTCCGCGAAAGAATATTTTCGTCGGATTTGCGAAGCAAATTTTTTACCATTCTCGCAAAGAAAATCCGTGCCCTTTTGCAAATCAAATTTCACCTATCTGCAAATCAAATGCAGTTAAATGTACTATCGATCGGGAGAACGCCGAGCAAAGAAGTTACAAGGTTTTTGCAAATAAAATGCATCCTTCTCGCGGATCGAAATTTGCCTTATTCTGCTCTGGCAAATTTTTGAGAAAAAAAAGCCAGCGATTCGCCGCGTCGGTTATAAGTAGAATATTAAACGTCGTAAATATTTAAACACTTCGAGGATATTATTGTATTACAGTGGACCGATCGAAACGGATTCAGAATAGAAATCCACGTCGACGCGGTCTGCGCATCTTGCGACTAACGAAGAGACGAGTTTTACTTTTTTTTGCATACGCGTCCGTAGTCTGGTCGCTTATGAATCTGAATATGCATTTTCGCCGTATCTGTCGAACGATTTCGTAACGCGGATAATGATCGAACGAGAAGTATGTACGTGTAGAACCGCCTTGCAGGTATGTATATGTACGTCGTTGCGAATTCATTATGCGCCGATCGGCCGACGCCGACGACGGGACAAGTGTATCGCGTTACATTCAACCGAGCACTGAATGAAACTCGCCGGTGTAGCGGGATCGCGTTAAATGAACCTTGACCTTCGTGAAAGAACTCTTCTTTCGTGGAAACGAAGAAGAGCCCCGTGGCTAGTGTATCCGTCACGAGCGGCCGGAAGCGGATATGACGCGTTCACGGTTCGTTTAAAGTAGCCGCGGAAAAGAAAACAGGATTTCGTCGTTGATCCGAGAATAATGGGCGTTCATCAACACCTACGGCGGCCGGTGGGCGTGAAAATAAAACCGTCCGCGCGATTTGCGAATTTTCGAACGGTCAGGGTCCGTTGTGTACGCGAACGAGATCGGATAATGTACACTGTGTATACGCGGCCGCGAAGAGAACAGGGACTCGGCGGCCACTTTTGAAACAACAGTATTCGAAATATGTACTATGTATTATTTTAATTATTTTCATAATACATATTTATGCAATATGTATTATGGAGAATGAAACGAGGAACGCAAATTTACGGGGACCGTCGATCATATATTAATTAAATTTATATTATAAATATAGGTATAATATACTTAAATATTAATTAAATTTATATTATAAATATATGTATAAATATTAACTAAATTTACGTAATAAATATATGTATAATTATTAATTGAATTTACATTATAAATACATTTATAAATATTGATTACTATTTACAAATGTATTCATTAAATTAATATTAATCGAATAGCGCGTTACTTGATTTTAGAATGATCCCGAATAATCATTCGAGATAATTGCGACATTCTTCTCGGAGATCGTACGGCGATCTAATTATCGGCTTCGCGTTTCCACTGACATTTCTGCGAGATGAAAGGACCGATCTTACTGTGTCGAGCGATCATCCGATAATGAGTCACATTTTTCTGAAGAATCACATCCCTCTTTCATCTTCCGTACACCTTTGGAAACATCGCTTTCTTTCGCGACAATGTTAGATGGATCCGGATAAAGATCTCTGAACGATTCCTTCGAATCGCGAGAATCGTCGGAAATTGTATTTCGAGAATTATTTCTTCTGTGAAATAAATGTATCATTGAAATAAATTTGATTAAAAGTGAAATAAATTTATTATAGATATAGTATTCCTTGCGAAATAGTATTCGAAATCCGTTGGATACTAAAACGAATTCATATTTATGGATAGATCAGAGTTAGGCTTCCCCCTACCTGCGATATGTTTTTATCGATTCTATCTTATCTCGCGAACGCACGTCCTCGAAGCCGGATCGAAATCTCTCTCTCTCTCTCTCTCTCTCTCTCTCTCTCTCTCTCGTTCTCTTTCTCTCCGCGCGAAACTCTCGAGACCGGAACAGGAAGTGACGCGTCAGATCGGTTAACGGCTGGATAAAAACCGCGATATCACGAGCGAACCGGAAGTGTCCAGATCCCGGATGTTTTTTTTACCTATCGAATTGCAAAATAACTACCGGATGAATGGCAGCTTCCAGCTGTATCGAGCGAAAACGTTTCTCGCTGCCGCGTTATGTATATGGTCTGCACAACGCGTACGTACACATGCACACACACGCATACGAGTCGCGCGTGTGTTTGCGCGAATAGAACGCGCGTATTGTTTATACCGGCCGTAATGTAGTTTCCAAATGAAATTGCCGACCATACGGTCCCCGGCGTCGTAAACACCGTCGGAGTTTCTCGAAAATTTCGCGAACAATCTAAAACACGTGTTTCCGTTTCGTTTAAAATCGAGAGCTTTGTTGTTTACCCGTTCAACGGTTCGAAAGCATACACGTTTATTCGTAAACGGGTGGTGGGGCGGGATGTTTAATGAATTTATAATATGTCACGTCGGGTTCGAACGATTCTATTCGCTTGTTTACAAACGAAATTGCATCGCACCGGCAGATATCGTTCGCAGAAATTTTATAGGGGTTCGCATAAACGACTCCACGATAGAATTATCTAGCCGATTGTTTCTCCGATATTGACTCGTTCCGCGTACGATATGTAATTTGGCGAGTGTTTCTTGCTATGCTGAACTGTTTAGGATGCACGCGAAACAGACGTTTTTAAAGAAGATCGTAAGAAACAGAAGTAAAATAATGAAAGCGTAAATCGTGTTTCTTTCGGTAATTTTTACGAGTTCGAAGAGAGCAGCGTGATCAAATTTGTTAAATTTTTCTTACATCTTCGTTGAATCTTATGTTTCAGCCACCGATTTTTACCACGAATGCATAAAATTCGCAAATAGAGAAGCCAGCATTAATTAATATCTCGTCAAGTTCCGATTTCGATAAAATGTAACAAGAGAATCGTGAAATAATTGCATCCGCATCGATCCGAGCGCTACAAACACAATTTTCATTTGAACTAATACGAAATTGTTGGCGTCGATTTTTATTATACCTTGTAAAAAATAACACGAAATTATCGGCGTCGATTACTATTATTCATTTAAAAAACGATACGAACTTGTTAGCGTCGATTTTTATTATTCATTCGAAAACACGACACGAACTTGTTAGCATCGCGATTTATTATTATTCATTTAAAAGATAATACGAACTTGTTAGCATCGCGATTTATTATTATTCATTTAAAAGATAATACGAACTTGTCTCTCGGCATCGATTTATTATTATTCATTTAAATGATAATAACGAAGTTGTTAGCGTCGATTGTTATTATTCGTTTTCAAAGGAAGTTGTTAACGCCGATTCTAATTATTCGATTAAAATATAATACGGCGTTGTTAAGGTCGATCCTTATCATTCATTTAAAACACGTATAATTAATAACGGTCGGGGAATTAATGGAATTCCACTTCGGATCGCCTAAATGTATAATAGCGAACCAATGAAATTACAACGATTTTGTTGATATTAAGTGCGCGTGAATGGTTCCTGTATCCGGCGGTGATATTACGAGATTCGGAAGCGCGCGCGTTAACGTGTCACGACGAATTAAAACCAATTAATTATTCCCGTATCGTTTGCGCTTTGTAATGAAATTTCCCTGGGAAACGTCGGATCCTGGGACGAAGACCGTCGTCGACTTCGCCGTTTCGAAACGATCCGCCGACGACGCGACGGCTGTTCGCAAATTCATCGCGGCGGCAGACGGCGACAACAGAATGTCGCCTTTGACGTTACGTCCTTTTTTTCTTCTCTCTCTCTCTCTCTCTCCGACATCTCGGATGACATCTCGGATCCCACACGTGCGGAGGCACTTTGTCAATCACCTGTCGTCGACAGGCGACGAGTGGGGCCCGAGCCCGACCCGAGCCAGCCGCCGCGACTCCATCAATGGAAGTCTTATTAATTTATGACGCGCGCGCTCGCTCGGCCGAGGAAAACTGCTCGAGGGAAATCGGAACACGAATTTAGCCCCGCTCGATCGGCGAACCAACGTCGCCAAGAGACAAATCGAATTAATTCCAGTTTGGCTCGCTCGCTCTGAAAGCGATCGCGGCGGGGGCGTTCGCTCTGTGCGTGCCGATCTGGAGACCTAATAGGCTTTTGATGTTCAACGTTTTATGCTCCGCAGGAAATGCGACACGCATGCCGAAGGTATAATAGCAACTCGTTCGTGTCGTGTGACTACTGCTGTAACCACAAAGTTCCGACGACAAGCACTCGCTCGCGAAGTCGACGCTCGTTTGACACTGCGACCAGGCGTACGAACCCGATAAAAAAATAGGAGAAATTAAGATTTTGATGTATTTTTGACGGATTGGAAACGTTTTATTGCGACAGACTTTTAACAGAAATTTTAGTATATTTTTGAGAGAAATTTAGCTAGACATTTTATATTGTAATAGAATTTCAACAGAAAATTCAATTTTGGTATATTTTAGTCTGTTTTAGCATGTATTTAATAGCAATTTAACTAGAAATTTTGTATTATAATAGACATTCGACAGAAATTTCAATTTTAGTATATTTTAATTTATTTTAGTATATATTTAATAGAAATGTAACTAGAAATTTTATAGTATAATAGACTTTCGACAGAAATTTCAATTTTAGTATATTTTAGTTTATTTCAGCATATATTTAATAGAAATTTAACTAGAAATTTTGTATTATAATAGACTTTAAACAGAAATTTCAATTACAATAGATTTTTCGCAGAAGTTTAGATCAATTGATTTTAAATAGGGAATGATATAATTCTACCGATACAACCCTGCATGGATACTCGTAGAATCTTTTCTCAATCAACGATGGATATCTTATTACAGTAAATTAACGAACCAGAAATCATTCCGTTCGAGCGATTAATTGAAATAGTACAAATACAACGAGTTTGCGTGGCGAATTGCGCCGATACACGCAGATGAAGGTAAATTAATTGTGCTAAAAGTAATATTGTACGCGTTCGAACAATTCATTTGTTTCGCACTTAATTAAACGTTGGAAGGACCCCTCGAACGTAATAAATGCGAGTAATAATGAAATTGTCCCGGTTAAATATTGTTTTCCGTGGCCTGCGCGCGTTGCTGCTCCATAGGTAGGAAATGACTCACGGTAATTTAATTCCCGCAAGATCTCATTTTGCAGGCGCTGAAGAACCGGGGCCAATGACAACAGAGAAACTCTTTCGTTAAATTGATTCCGTGAGGCATCGCCGAGACGTCGTCGCTTAGTACAAGCCGACGTACCTCGGCAAAATAAAATTAACTCGGATTCCTACGTGTCCCGAGCCGTGGCTCTCTCACACTTGCCCGATAGAAAGCGTCCTCGTACGTACGTGTACTCGCGGGAATGCTCTGCGAAAGAGAGGGTTAATAGGTGTATGTACCGTTCTCGAATGGAAAGATTGCCCTTAATGAAAACGCCGGTGTCGTTCCGGAAAATTCTTCATCGCGATCGACAAACGATAAAAACACGCGAATAAAAAACCAAGCGAAAGTTCGTCGACGAATTTTGCAAATCTTAGTGCACGAGCTGGCTGTTGCACCCTTATATATTTTCTTAGAAATTTTATTTACATGTTATTATAATATTATATATTATTTTTACATTGTATTTTATATTGTTAATATTTTATATCATTTACATTTCGGTGAATGAGATACATTTGTCGAGGACAATATTTTAATTTTAATATTTTTTACCAAGAAAAATATAATGAATTTCTTTATTGTAACCATTTAAATAAATTAAATTAAAAAGGAAACGCTAGAAAGGTAAATGCAGCGACAAACTTCGTCGAATGCAAAGAATTAACCCTTTGCACTCGAATGGCGGCTCTGGGGCACCATAAACTTTGCTACATCATTTCTTAAAGTAATTTTTACTCAATCAAATTGTTTTATATTTGAAGAGTTAGTAAAATTGCAAGTACTGTGCTATGGCAAATAAATTTCATTTCATATGCACGCCATACAAAAATAATAGAAAATCAAAGTACCGTACATTAGAAAGAATTCATTCTACCCCATATAGAGTCTTCGCCTTCCCTATTAAAGCGTTCGATGCGTAATCTAGCGGTCTAAGAAAAGTCCCGAATACTTCAAAAAAATATCTTCGAAGGGTTAATATCCAAATAACCCTCGGAACACGTCCGCGTTCTTTGAACGCTTCCTGCCAGGCGTGTTACAAAAAAACCGTCCAATCCCATCCGAGTAAAATCCGGCCAGTTTTCGGTAAAAATTTCATGATCGCGCCGTAAAACATCGAAATCCATTAGCACGTGTCCGTCGCGAAAAAGATTCGCAGCGCGCCGAGATCCGAATAAATATCTCGCCGGTGCTGATTAAAGTATTCATGGGACAATTAAGAGCGCCTACGTGGAAGGCGGCGGTAGAGGTTCATCGTACCCGCGGCGGCGCGGTCGGTTTAATCGGTGCCAGGCTAAACCCGAAGAAATTGCGATCCGGATCGCTATCTTGCCGGCTAGATTAGAAATTTCACGGGCGACCGAGTTCATCGGCGGAATCGATAAAAGCCCGGGCCAATTCGATTGCGAGATCGTAACGAAATCAAAGGTTGCCACCGGAGGGTGGGGCGGGGTGGAAAAGTGGTTTGCTGCGTGTGTATCGATTGGGGACGCGGTTCGCCCACGAGACTAGCCTACATTCTAGCCCCTTGCTTCACCCTTCTCGGCCGGCTTGTTTTCCCCCGTCCGACCCCTCTGCAACCACCCGGACCGCGCCACGCCGCGGCGCTCTGCCGCCCCTCTCGCGAGCCTCGAGTCCTCATTCAACATTCCCTCTTCTCAGCATTCTGCTTCCCCAACATCCCCTACTACCGGCGCCGTTCAATCGCTGCTCGGACCGCAGATGAACGAAAAGAGGGGAAGAGCCTGCGACGTTCAAGAACCAGGATCGGCTGGCGGGGTCGTCGGAGCTGCTGGAGGGGTGGCTAAAACCAAAGAATCGGATGAGCCCCGAGGTACGAATAGAATATCCGAAGGGAAACGTAAATTCTCCCTCTCTCTCTCTCCTCTATCTTCCTCTCTTTCTATCTCGCAGCCTTTCAGTATCCGGCTGAATGGACTCGGCGAAATACGAATTGGCCGAGGAACAACAATGTAGGTCGATACACGCCGATAGATACCGCGACACCGACACACTGGGACAGTCGGAGCGGGCTCTGCTTTTCATCCACTTTGGCTGCGCCCCGGAGGCTTTCCACTCTTTCCTTTGCATTAGTATAATGACTCGTTCCGAGGGGAGAGACCGTCCGAAGAATGCGCCGCTACGGAGAGAAAGAGAGCCGTGTTTCGCGGAACGGAGCGAGCCAGCTCTCGGAAGAGACGTTCTCGAGAGCACGGCCGAGGTTCGAAGAGGACGAGGACGGGACAGCAGTTGTTCGACGATGATCAATGATCCGATGGATCGCGAGGCGATCCACTCGGGCATGTACCCGGGCCGGTGATCGAGTCGACGATGTCGACAGGACACGCCGGCGAACATCGGTTGTCCCACAAATGCCGTTCGAGCCGCGGCGCTGGTCCAGGGTCTACCCTCGATTAGGGGCGGATTTATTTAAAAAGTCGGCGACGTTCATCGATCCGCTCTCACCTTTCCGCCCAGTGATTCGATAAACGCTCTCGAAACCGAATTATCCTCTGACGAGCGCCTGAAATAGGTCAGCTCCGGCGACCCGGGCTCGTCGAATCGAGCCAGACGGCCGGATTAAAGTTGTCCTTGAACTATCACCGTCCCGAAAGAATAGCCGCGCGAGAAGCGGCCACGGTTACAGGTGGAGCCGAAAGGCGCATTAGCGACGATGTCGAGGGACGCGTGAAAATCGGCAGGGACGACGGGCGGATCGTGTGCTGCAGGTACCGATGCACGGAGGTCGGAGAGAGATGACGCGGTGGAGAAACAGGGAAAGCCGCGGAGAGACAGAGAGAGAGAAAGATGAGGAGAGAGAGAGGAAGAATGGAAAGAGGGAAAGATGGATAGAGAGTGGAAGAACGGAACGAGGGAAAGAGAGAGAGCGGCTGCACTCGGAGCGAAGAAAGGAACGACATCACCATCAGTAGCTGCGGCACCCCGTTGGGTGGTGTTCAGGGGATGAAGCGAGGCCGCGTACTGCGAAAGAGGGGAAGGTGGGTCGCCTCGTATCCGTGTCACGAATGCGCGCGTCTGCACACCTCGCCACCCTCCACGGCCACCGAAAGAGGTGAATGCAGTTGGCCGTCATTTTGCAACCCGTTCAGACGCCATTCAGATGCGTCCGATGCAAGTAGCCGGCGTCGCGCGAATCACACACCAACGCCTCGTCGTCGCTGACATCGCTACGGCAGCGAGGAACGGACCGTCGAGACCGATCCGGATCGCACGGCCGAGCTTGTTCGCCGTCTTTTGATGCGGGGAACCGGAAACGCCGATCGTCGAACGAAGCCGGAGGAGATCGGTGGGCGGGACGCGGCCGATTCGTCGTCGATACGCCGTGAGGACACGCGCGCTGTCCATGGACAGGATCGGTTAGCAGGAACGATCGGGAACGTCGCCGCTTTAGATCATCTTTGTTCGGCGGTGCTCGAATGGCTCGTCCCGGCAGTGGCCGCCGTTCCGCTCACGCCACGAGACGCGAGAAACGATGCATTTTTTAAAGGTCGCGTGCAGTGAATGCGGACGCGCAATGGACACCATGTTCGCCGTGAAAAGGACTGGCTAAAGTGGTCGTCGGTTATCGTGCGGATATATCGTGGAGCCGATTCGAGGGGGTAAGTGCCGTCGACCGGGGACCGCGAATGCCACAGGCATGTTCGCTAGTTGTTACATCATTTTATGTATGTACATGCATAATCCGATCGGCGGATAAACGCCGCGGGGCTGTTCGTCGTTCGGTATCGTCCCGTATTTATCGTGGCCGCGAACGCTGACGTTTCAGCCCGCGATGTTTCACTCGGAGCGAACGTCGCCCAGTTCGGTGCAACGGTGGGATCGAAGGGGGCAGAGTCACGTTGGGTTCCCATGATGAGTCATTCTCTTGTCATGAGACAAGCTAGAGCCGAGAAATCGATTCGGCATGGTCTAATCCACTTCGCTCGGGATAACGCGTATCGCATCTCGCGGTTTAAAACGCAATCTCGTGATCAACCGACGATACTTTTCTCGATAAACAAACGGAGTTTTCGAACGTTGTTCACGCGTATTTGCGACTCGATACGGACAAATTCAACGACCTGCTACAGCCCTAAAGGCTCGAAACGTCGACTAAAAATTATTTCAGTCGCAGGATCGCGAATTCGCGGACCGATTTGCACTCCGCCGGTTAATTTCGAGCTACACGCTTGTCCACTCTGAACTTTTGTTCGCGGAGTCGCGAGATCGAGGCTGAGTTCTCTGCGTTTCCCTTCCTCTTCTGCATACTGACGCACGTCAAACTTTTCAGGTGCGTGAGAAGAAGAATCGGAGACGAAGCGAAAGGGACCTGCGGTGAGGGACGGCGACCGCACGTGCTCGGCGTGCAAGCATCGAGAAAAACGCCGTAGGATCATCCTCTTTTCTCTCGCCTTCGAACAAGTCGGACGGCCACTTTTCTAGACGAGCGACTTGTTCCGACTGTCTGGCGGCTCGGCCCGAAAGGAAATATCAAGGTACCGCATACATATATATATATCAGTAGTTACGTTTATTGCCCTTAGAAACCGCCTTTACGTAACGCGATTCCCTTTCCCGCCCACGCGACGAATAACCGTCCCGAAGAACTTCGGTGATTTCCCGTTTTTTTCTCCCCTCGGAATCGTCGGGTCCCGTATTATCCTGGTTATTATAATACATAATATATTATAGTACATAATACTCCGAGTTTCGAGAGAACGCGGCCGAAAATGGCTGCGAGTTGAACCGCCGATCCGCGGTTCCCACGGCCGGATGACGTTTCAATTAAAATGTTCAACGTCGTATGTTTTCAATCGGCACGTAGGAATTATCGTTTAGAACGAACAATGGAGCGCCCCCCGGGCGATTTTCAACAGCGCTTTTACCATCGACGGTCCCCGGGATCGTTCTCGGCCAATGACTCGCGATGAATAACGAAGGCTTTATAGTAAACGCTAAACGAGATTTCATTGAGCGCTCGCTGAACTTCGTAGACGCGGCTGTCCGGTCATGCGAATCGTAAAATCCTTTGACTTCGTCGCTTATCCGTGACTCTCGTTGCACGTATCGCGATAATTACAGGCCGGCCGGTGATCAATGATCGCTTAAAAATCCCGCCGGATCGTTATTGTAAATCGCTGTTCTTTTGCTTTATTCGTTTTTTTGTTTTTTTTCGTCACGTTCATTCTTTGTCCCCCTCCGCGTTCCGCCTTCGTGACACTCGTTCGACTCATTTGTTCCGGTTACATTTTGTTTTTTTCACCCTTCGCGCGGCGCTCCAATTTCACGCGTTCCCGTCGTTCCGAAAACGATGCGCACACTGCACCGCGGTGCAGCGCCCGGTGTCTGCTTCATCCGCGAACGAAGCGATTTTTATCAGGCGCGGTTCTTCTCCACGTTAACCGAGAAATTATTGTTGCAAGTGTACGAACACTTTCGCGTTTCCAAAGTCGCCTTTGCAAAGGTGCGCGCGGACGAGTTATCCGACGAAATAATAATTTATCTCCGCGTGACGTAGCGTGACGTGGCGCGATTTAATCGGCGCTTTCCGTTTCTTTTTATCGTCGGTCGATGACCGATCGGCCTGTGCCGCACTCTCGAAAACGAGAATTATTAAATAATATTTGTTTGTGTTTGCTCGTCGCGCGAACGATCGACTCGTTCTCGCCGCCGAAACACGAGAGAGCGACAATTTGCAATATCTCCGAGAGAAAGCTACCGGCGGAAAACATGTTTGTACAATTCTTATCGACGGGATGGTGAAATTTCACCGAGCGTTTTAACGACCGTTCGCATGATTTCTGGACGTGCACAATTGTTGCCGCGAAATAAACAAAAACGCGGGAGTTGTTAAACGAAAGTAGCGATCCATGAACAGAAAAGCTTTTTCAACTTACGAAATAGACTCTCTCTGTTCTGGAGAAAAGAAAGCGCAAGAATAACCGTTTCGTGGGATAAACTAAATATTTGAGAAGAAGTAAGTACAAAAATTCCAAGCGGTGCGATGCATTTTTAAACGCTTGGAAGTTCAAGCTGCACTTCCTTGAAAGAAAAAGTACATGTAGCTCGTGTTGTTCTGACTTATGAGTAGATTTGTGTGCTTGGCATGTTAACTAACCGCATTTATAGTACTAGGAAACTGACGTAATACTAGGAAATGAGCAGATAGTATGTCTTTGTAAGAGAACGATAATAGTAATAATAATAGTAATAAGAATAAAAGTAATGGGGACAGCTATATGATATATTTAATGGCAGTATAACTTTGATATTCACAATCTAATATCTTTATTAAACGTACCGAACGCTAAAAGCGACTTTGTACAATTTTTATTGCAACATATGCTTGCGTAGATAGTCAATCATTTTCCAGAAAAGCGTCTTCGTAATTTCACTAACTTCAAATTCGAAGATTCATTCGAAAATTAAACGTGCTCTTCGGCAGAGCTAATTATTATCATAACGTAAAACAGTAATTTCCTGCATCGATTACAATTTAGTCCGCCAACGTTGCGAGTTTCCTCAAATCTTCTCACCTCTCCGCCACAACCAAATAACACTGACTTCTGCTCTTTCGCACGCCCACGGTGAACACATTCTCGAAACGTGCCGAATCGCCCAATGAATTCCAGTTTAGCGATTTCTGAAGTAAAATGACTTTCCCGACGGTGGTGTCGTCCCTCTCTGATAATCCCGTCGGCGGCGCGGCGGGGAGGAATCCTTGTAAAACAGCGGGACGCCACCCACGCGAGCCCCGTTCGAAGACCAATCGGCGTCTTGCAATTTTACGCAAGTGCGTGTGTCCGGCTGCGTGCGCCCTGCGAAAGCTCGCAAGCTCCCTCCGAAGGGTGAATGGAGGCTCTAATTTAGTCAGTGGCACGGCCGCCCTACGATTCGCGCAGATCGGCGCGCTCCTCGGACTTTCCCCGGCTGCTTTCTCTGTCGCCCGGTGCGTCCGAATCCGGGGCTTTTCGTTCCTTCTTTATCGTGATCGATAGCAGCCGGCAATCGTGGCGCGACCTCGATATCTCGGACAACAATCCATTGTCTCTTCTATAAACGGAGGAATCGGTCGTGAATGGCGTCAGTGAATACTGTTCGTTTCGTATCGTGACGCTTCGAGTAACCTCGTCACCGTTCTCGACGAACGATTTGAACGCCGTTTCTGCGTCGACGGAAGCCGACGACGATCCCGTACAAGACGAGACGCGAGGACCGACGAAGTCGAACGTTTCTACCCGGAAAACGCGGTCAGCGTTTTTTTTACGAACTCGAAAGTCGCCCTCGGATCGCAACACCTGCCGGTGACCCGTCCTCTCTCACACACACGCACCCACGCACAGAGGAGCGAACAACACGGCGGCGCTTCCCGCATCGCGAGAATGCCCTTTGTTCGATCGTGACCGGACTCGAACAAACGTATTTACGAATTTAAAGAAACGGGAGGAAGCGCACGGTTGTGTTTCGGTTATGGCACGCCAGCTATTGATTTTTCCGGCGCTGCCACGACAATGATAGCCGGTTACCATTGTCGAGCGACAGGCATCAGTGAGGCAGCGTGTAGAGTGCAGCTTCGGAGAAGCGGGAGTTCATTGAACGACGGCTGCGAGAAACACAGTACAAGTATTGTATAACAGGAGGGAACGGCTGGCCGGCGATCAAGAACGCGGGCGACGCCGCGTCGAAACGTTGTACGTACAACGCGTCCGAAGACGATCGACGCGGCCGCGGAATAATCGACCGCGAAATCGAGAAGAAAACGATTCGACGGAGCGTCGAGTCTCGAGATGCGCGATCTCGCTCGAGGAAGACGGTCGAAGGAGTCCGAGATGGTGAGACGCAGGAGTCGGGAAGGATTTCGATGATCGCGAGGAAGCGCGGCGACGCTCGTCTTGAAGCCGGAGCTTCCGGTCGCGAGACCGATTAGAGATAGACAAAATATAAACAGAAGAGGAGAATGATTCGACGGACCGAATATTGGATGTCGGGCGTGTGGCAGGGATGAATGGGCAACATCCGGCTATCTGAATCACCGGGATATTCTTGAGAAACGCGTAAGACGGCGCGCGTAAACGCCAAAAGCTTTTTCGTCCGGCCGCGAGCCATTGTCTGGCCAATGAGAGGTCGATAAAGGGTGAACTAATTGCTCAACACGGTCAAGATCGCGTGAGCACGGTGTTTGCGCGTCACGCGGCCGGCTGCTAGATAAGAGAAGGATTGTTTCGTCAGCGGCGAACGTATTAATCGCTTACCCGAGTCTCTCTTCCATGTGCCTGAGAAGCGGCGAGGATCGTCGCCGATCGTTCCGCAGCGTCTGGATGGAAAAACACGCGAGCCTGTACACTTGCGCAAACATGAGGCGGTGCAGCGACGATATTTTAGTGCACGGTAAATTCGTGCCCGATCAAACGTCGCACGCCGACGGTTACACCTTCGACTTCGGCTTCTTGTCGTTTTTATTTATATTGTTGCGCCGTTTCGTTTTGTTCCGCCGCGCACGGGAAAACTTGAATTTTCGTACCGCGTGAAACTACAGGATGATTCATTGCCGAGATGCGTCAGCGCGGCGTGAAAATGTTTCTTTTAATGTTAACCACCGTGACGGATATCCGTGACCCATAAACGTCCCTGCGATTAGACAATGCTGAAACCGCTCGCGCCTCTTTTCCTTCGTGGCTTTGGCGAATCGAGTGATCGTGATCGCTCTCGGCCGAGAATTACCCTTTCCCCGAGATCGCTGGCATTAATACGCATAGAAAGATCGTTGAGTTACGTTTTTGTTATTGTCAATGCTCGAAAGACGGACCATCTTCACCGTAAATATAACCGGATATCCTTTCAGAATCATTTATAATTTGAGCTGGCAATATTTTTTAATACAACGTATTTTCTTATCGTAGATCTTCTAGACATGTTAGATCGCGGTAGATCTTCTAGAAACGACGAATTTCAATCACTGGTCACAAGTTGAACGATCAAGTAACGATATTCGTGATCTGGTCCCAAACAGCCTCGCCCTCCGAGTGTTAAAACTCCCTATTAACAGACTTCCGGCAGGCCGAGCGTAAACAATTCCGACTGGTCATTCCCCGAATGTTCCGAGCCGACGGTGCTAGCATAAAGAATAGCTCTATCACGGGCTAACTAACTAACTAATTTCTATTCTCGGAATGAGCGTCCTCGAATATGTACCGATCGACGCGATAGAGACAAAACGTAAACCGAAATTCTTTCACGCGCCGTTTAAGGTAAAAAGTTTCTCGGTAATCGCGCCCGTGAAAAATGGTACTTCCGTTCGAGAGAGCTTAAGCTTAAGCGGCGGCGGCGGTGGCGGCGGTTGCGACGGGACGCGAAGCGACGGCTGCGTGCGAGAACGCGTGTGCAAATATACGCGGCGGCGTCCGCGATAGGTACACACGCGTCCCGGCTAAATGACTCGAAACGGACATATGCATTCGTCGCCCGAAACGGAATAACCTTCCCGGGCTGGTCTCAATGGGCAAACGTAAAACTTGATTCCGAATGCGTTTTACTATCATTAGTTGCACGTGCTTCGCTTTCATTCACCTTGAATCCCTCCCGCCGAATTCTCGGTGCTGCTGGTAAACTGGCGCGGCGATTGGCCGCCGGTTGCGTGCCGCTCGCCGCTGGTTGGCCGTTATTTCCTCCCGTACCTAACCGGAGTGCAAGGCCGAGCCGTACCGAAGCCCAGGTCAGGGTACACGAACGTCGTCTTCGGCAGTTCGAACGTGAGGCTTGCGCAGTCGAGACCGGCTGGTTCTCTGCCCGACGGTGTGGTCTCGCAACATGGCTGTTTACACGTCCACGCAGCCGCTACTTTCAAACCGTGAGATCCGCTTCGCTAACGACAACACGGTCCTCCTCGTGGTCCTCGCGTACGTGCTACTCGCTAAAGGTATCATCGGCTCGTTCACTAAGGGCCTTCTCTATCGCGAACTCTTCGACCACCTCTATCGTCTACGCACGGGCACAGTCGCACGCGCCGTCGGAAAACAGGATGCGGTTCACGTGTGTGTGCGCCTGTCCGTGTGCCCGTTGTTTTCGTGTTTGTGTGCGTAAAACGGGAGCCGCGTGTGTATTGGGATACGTCGTACGAAGGCTCGTGGTGTTGGTCACTGGAACGACGCCGTGTGTTCCTCGTTCACTTGTCGTATGCACCTCGTATCCGTGCGTGTAACGTCTGTTCGTCGTGTCGCCCTTATCGCCGCGCCGCGTCGTTTCGTCGGAATTTTCAATTTTTGCTCCGTCGGGGAAATTAATGCGCGATGTTTGTTTCCTGTGCGACCGCACGTAACCCGTTCCCTCCGGCCCGCGAGGATCCGCTTCCGACGGATCCGCTTCCGACGGCTGGAACTGGTCACCCTTGCCTCGCCGACTATCGTTTCATCGATACTTAATTAATTGTGCTGACGAGTGTAGTTCGCCCATCGTCGACGAGACGATGTCTCTGCGTCGCCAAATTTCTATTACGTACGATGATTATTGGTTCTTTTCTTAGTTATGTTAAAATGTAGAAATGTTGTTTAGAGCACTGAGCGACTGCCCGCCACGTGTCACAGTGATATTATTCATAGTATGCTCGCCCGACAGATACAGTCGACAGCAGATAATGCTTTGTGCGCTCGTGCTTCTTAAAATATAAAAACACGCATGTGGGACAAAACAATTATAGTCCGAGGCTCGAACCAGCGTTCTTGTTTCGCTTGCCGCGCGAAGCGTTGTTCAATTTTTGGCGATCGTCGGGCGACGGCTGGAATTTTTTTGAAGATCGCGTGACATATTCAAAGATCAAGGTCATTGGAGATGGGTCCGAGAACGTTGTTTTGACCGTATTAGTACAGTAAGATTGTTTACCAACTTGTAACGGTAACTGTGTATTCTTTACATGCGTGCACATGTTGTCCGTGGTTGGAGAAAAAGATTATTGTGCACCCGCTAGAAGTCATTGTTGTAAAGTGAATATTGTCGAAGAAATGATTGTCGGTAATCTAAACGCGTGGGCGAGTAAATATATTGTCTGCGAAATTCGGTGTCGATGGAATTGTGTCGGTGAAGTGATTGCCGATGAAGGGTGACCCGGTTGGAAACGCGACCGTCGGCATTGTTTGCTGGGATGTTTGTATGTTTTTTCAAAGGGGACAGAGGAATTATGTATGTTTCTCTGTGTCGCGGTAAAAGACCGTGTAACGGTGTTGAAACTCGTTTAATTGGTCCCTCTCCCGCACGTGTAACGTTCCTCGAACGGTCTTTTTATGTTCTGTTACATTTGAAACATTGTTTCTGCGATCTTTTGGGGGGTGGATGGTGTTCGAATGCGATGATTGTATGTTTGTAAGTGAATAACGTGTGCGCCGAGTCGTGTATTCGGGATTTTATGTTTCATTATTCGTTGTTATTGCATTGTTTTTGTAGCATCAGGTGGAATTGTGATGTGCTAACGATAAGCTTTTGGAGTTGTAATGTGCTGAAATCTCATATATAATCTGTATTTTATTTCTGTTGCAGGAGGTACCAGCACTCCACTGACTAATCACTATGTAAATGATGTAAATTATTATGACATTACAAGCAATGTTGACAATTCAGATCCTTTGGAAAAATTTTACTTAATTACTGAACAAAGGTGGCACACGGATACAGTGCTACCTATCCCTTTACTGCCATCTACCGAGGGAATGTCTGTTCGATCTCCTCACAGGTACATAAGAAATTTATATGTAATATAAAATTGCGTTTAGTTGAATGTCAGATTAAATATCTGTTTTTTTTTTATATATAGGATTCCACAGTCCATAACAGGACTGGACGATGCTGGAATGGATTTGCAAGCAGCTCAACTTAGCACTCGAGCAGGACAGGAGGTTCGCTCCACCACAACTTTATCATGGCTAGACTGGCAGCTATCACTCTTTGTAGCACTCTGCGCCATCGCTGGCGCTATTCTCTTCACATTCTTGGTGAGATTTTATTCTAGAGAAATTTTGTATCTGCAGCTGTATACGACAAACTTGACTAAACATTTTTGTTATTCAGATTTTGTTATGGCTACGAAAACAAATGTCGCGTGAAAAGGATACAGAGGATGGTGATAGGAGAGGCTTGGTTGAGGAAGGTACCGTGGGTCACCCTGAGAAGCCTGCTAAATCTACAAAGGTATCGGTCGAAGGTCAATGGGTTCATCAACCTACAGTAAAGCCATCTGTGTCTGTTCAATCTGTCCGACCAGTTACTCAAACCAGTGGTTTGCCAGAGGTATATGTCTAAAATAAAATGAGAAAGAGAAAATGTTGAAACAATGATATCAGTATTCATAAACTCTGTCTTAAATAGGTAATGTCAGTGGCAACACCAGAACGTAGACCGGAACCTATACGTATAAAAGCTAAAGGACTACTCGAACGGCGCGGTTCAAGTGCAAGCTTGACTATAGAATTGGCACCTCCTCCTGAAAATCAACCGTACGTAGTAACACCTACCCGGGAATGTACCGCGGAAGAATTTTTGCTGAGCGCCGGGAATGTCTTGTCTAAAACACAGCTGAAAAAGGCTGTCAGCGACCCGGCATTGTTGCACAAAGAATTCTGGGAAGTTCCGTTAAATTTGCCGAAAGAACTAGATATCTGCGGATACTGGGTGAAAAATAGATATTGTTCTATATTACCGAATCCACAATCCAGAGTGGTTCTACCAAGTACTTCCTCCGATGATCCTCTTTCTAGCTACATCAATGCCAACTACATTCGGGTACGTTTAAAATGGCATGGCTAATCGTGGTAAATCGAATTCTCGTATTATAGAGCAAAATTTCACTTACGATATGCCGATCTTAACAGGGATATGACGCAGAGGATTCGCGTTATATCGCAACACAGGGACCATTGCCTCATACAGTAGCCGACTTCTGGAAAATGATTTGGGCAGAGAAAGCTCCCGCAGTCGTTATGATGACGAAACTACACGAAGCCGCGAAGACGAAATGCGAGGCATATTTTCCACTGGACGTAAATAGTCGCATAACAGCCGGACCTTACACTATCATCGTTACCTCTATCGATGCAAGGGACGGCTACACAATCAGAGACTTGGAGCTTAGATTCGAAGGTGAAAGGAGACACGTGCAGCATTATTGGTGTGTGAAACTGAATTTCCTATAACCGTTCATTTGTCCGAAATTTCGGAATCAATGTCTCATTGATTGGTAGTAGGTAGAAGAAGTAAACACGACCGATTGTTCGCAGGTATGATTCATGGCCGGACCATGCCGTACCTGAAAATGCAGATACCTTGGTTAGCCTAGCTGCAGAAGTGAACTCCCTACCGGGACCTATAGTCGTTCACTGCAGTGCTGGAATTGGAAGGACTGGATGTTTCATAGCTATAGCAACCGGAATGACACAACTGACGCGGGACGGAAACGTGGATGTTTTAGGCATTTTATGTCAAATGAGGTAAAACAAATAGCGTCTGAATTAAATTCGAGTTCTTTTTTTTTTGTAGTTCAAGCAACGCTGTCTAAGAAAATTTTAAATCACTCTCGTGGACGAGGACGATGTTTCTTTTTATTTTCAAAAATTATCGAGATTTAATATCTAATTAAAGATGTCCCGTTTGTAGGTACGACAGAGGGGGCATGATTCAAACGGCGGAGCAGTACGAATTCGTACACCGTGCACTTTGTCTGTACGATCAAACGCTTGACGGCGGTAAATCATCGAGTGCCGGCGATTGATGCGACTAATAATATGACATTATGGGAATTGATCAGAATTCGTTAGGAGAAAATTTTCGTGGGAGTTATACGAAGATTCACAGAATGATTGTGAGGTATTGTCTGCAACGTTGATACTTCGTCCAGGCGTGACTATCTCTGCCACGAAAGATACACTACGATGAAAAGAATCACAGTCGTTTAAGACCTAAAGGATGTCTTGACTGTCTTCAACTTGTTTAAGGAAGGGAGCCTGATGTAAAGTGTTGAAAATTACCAAATTTTTGGGGGGATTTTTCTTTTAAAAAATCTACTGAACCAATATGTTTTAAATTATAAGTATATTTTATTACGCTATTGAAGTAACTGAGACGATGTTTTCGGTTAAAAAAAGGAGCTATAAATATTATTGCTGTAGTGGCTTTTATCCAACTTGTTGTTAAAAAAAAGAAAAAAAAAGAAGAAAAGTTGTTCCGCGTGCAATGTAGCGCTTTGTATTTCGCAAACGACTTCCCATAATTTTCTCGATACGAACAACGTGTTCAGTTTTTACTACGTGAGAAATCATTGTTGTTTACGGTTCATTGCGGTAAACTGCATTGAACAAGAGCCGTGTACCACCTATCTACGTCTGCTGCTCGGTAGCAAAATGGGCCAAATCCGCCTTAATTTTTCGTATTTCATTGAACGCCACAAAAAGGTGTATCGATTTTTTCGACCTGCTACATCAAGCTCCCCTTTAACCCTTTCGCTACGACGGACGGCTATAGTCGCTCTCTATGATGCCATTTACATGTATACGACGGACGACTGTAGTCGCGCCGTGTATCTTTGCTGTGTCGACGCTCGGATGTTTATTGAAAGTTTGTTAAGGAGCTATACAATGTCCTCTTTTAAGGAATGTCCTCTCTCTTCCGAAAGCAACTTTTGTAGGAGTTAGACGTTAAACCGATCGCTGACGACTGTCAGGTGTTCGACGCGGCGATTCGTTCAGTTGGAGCGAGAGGGGTAGCGAGAGGGTTAAGGATGAGTTTCGTCTCACTTAATAAGCTGCCATTTCTATACTGCCATGACAAACCGTTGACAATTAATATCAGTCATTTGGCGGCTCTAGAAATGATGTGGGAACGGTGAAAAGAAACGGGAAGTTCTTCCTGGGCCTTGTCTTAGGGCCCGGGGTAGTTTTGGGAAATGTGTCGACGAATTGGCCGTTTGCTGGCGAGCGTGGGAGATAGAGCCGCCACAGTCACAAAGCTCAAGGGAGATGATTAAAAAATGAAATACGCTACTATTCTTAAACGGAATTAAAACTGTTCGACATATAAAACAAAAAAAAAAGAATTATATACTATAATTTAACTTGCAAAAACGTGAGATCAGGGTTTAGTCTGGACCATTGGGTTCAGGTTTTTATGCATTCTCTGTGTATCAGAAGTTAGATTCGATAGTTGTTAACACTTGCAACTATAATAGTATTCTGAGGAAACTTGTACTTTCTGTAATTCGGTGAACTTTTCCTTGGCTTCTTGGTGCAGCGATGTATCGCAAAGTTAACACAGCCATGCGAACGCTAATGCTGACGGCGAAATAAGTAAATTTGATTCGAATCGAAGAAATCCACGAACACAGAAACGGCATATTATTATATTAAAAGCTCTATAAAATTGGGACCCAGATCAATTTAAATATTTGTATCCTATTTGTAGTTCCTAGTTAATTTTACAGTATGCACAATAATTTCCATGACCTTTAATTAATTTATCAACAAAGACTGAACGCAGGTAGTACAATACGTTTATTATATAAGTTATAAATCTAACTAGACATATAATGTGCTTCTGTAACGCAAGATAAAATTCATGACGTATTGATGCAGTTCGAAAACCAAGTAGTTTCGTTTGAAGGAAAGGAAGAAAAAAAAGGACTTGTTGAAAATGCGTTCAAAACGACCCGAATCTCGTCGATAACGTAAAACTTTCATCGATGCGTGATATATCGAATCAAGAATAACGTCTCACTTAAATAACCTACTCTTCAAGTATTATGTACAAATTGAATTATTTATTCTATTCACTACTTCGAGTTAATGTATAAAAAAAAGAAGAAAAAAAACGAATCTGGTGAAATGTCATGAATTTGCATTTGAAAGAAATTGCTGCTTTCATTAAGGGATTAGCAATTGGTTCATTCTGTTGGAAGATTAGACCGTAGTTGACAATAAGTGTTATTTAAGCCTTTACGAGTGTTGTAAACGAGAATTATACTTTGTTAGCGTGAAAGGCGATAGCCGAACGGTTACATTTTCTCTGCAAAAAGAAAAAAAAGTTTCTTGTTTATGCAAGTGGATTCTATCAAGCTATAGACTTCAAGCATTGTAACAATACCAAAGTTGTTATTAGTATTTACTAACTATGGTGTAACGTGAACAGAGATGCATCGCAGACTCTGCAGGATCTACGACGACTAGATATTATTATTTTGGACATCGATTCGTTCCATGCAATTGACTTCTCAACAAATTCCAGTGTAATCCAGTGTAATTCTATTAAACTAAGCGTTTCGATAAACAAGCTACCGCGAATGGTCTCAGCATTTGTATTAAAAGTGGATGTGCCGTAGTCAAGTTGCTCGTTATTTCGAACATAATCAGTCCTATTCACTGGAACTATCAAGTTGTAACAACAATTTTCTTTTTTTTTTCCATTCAAATTGTGGACATGGGATGCCTCGAAGTTTTACCTTGAATGCAGTGTGAACGTGTGAATTTTGAGCGGAAGATTGTGATATGTATACAAATATATATTATATATACTTGTACATATATTGTACAGAGAGTAAAATATATTTAAGAGAGTATGTATTTGTGTAAGCAAATCAAGAGTAAATTATTTATGAATATGTAAAGCCTTAAGCTACTTTAATGTAAACGTATTAATAACGTAACAACAACAACAACAACAATAATAATAATAATAATAATAATAATAATAATTTAGAAGCCCTTTGGTGTTCAATTGTACTTATGTGACGTAATAAATGTTTATAGTACCCATGCAATATTTTTCTCGCTCTTCCGACTTAACAACATTATTCGCGTTGGTTATGATCGCGTCGAAACTCCAAAACGTTTCAGAAAACGATCATCTATCAAACAAATACTTTCTGCTGCGACCGATCTTGAACGTTCGCTCGTTCGAATTCGGAAATCTCGCGAATCGTAGTAATTATTCTTCGACTCACCCGTTCGCCCACTTCGACTTGCCGCCACGATTTGACTCAGTGCCGCCATCTTGAGTCCGCTCGTCCTCCTTCAAAATACCGTCGACGACTTTACGTGAAAGTTCCCGGAACTTGTCGAACGATTCGTCGGATCCGTTGACGGACGAACACACGCGGACAACAATAACGAGATCGATCCACGCGAATAATACAAAATTCGACGACATTTTCTCGCGTACACGTCGAATAACTCGCGAGCGACGCGCGTCGCGCGCGGCTTTCAAACTCGGCACGGCGGAGACTGGATCGCGCGTCACGTGACCCGACTCGTTCTCCGAGCGACATGTACGGGGCGCGTTTGCATGTATTACGTCCCGTGCGCGTGTGGTGTCGGCACGGAACTCAAGTTTAGTCCGCGCCTCGGGATTCTACACGGCTCCTGGTGTGGCGAGCCAGCGGCAGACAATACACGGAGAGATCGTTCGCGCGGAAAAAAGGGTAAAACACCGCGTAAAAGTCGTCGAGTTCCCCCCGCGGAGTGTGGATGTTTCTTTCGTTCACGTTTATACGTTCGCGCTATCTACCGCGATGGTTGTTCGGTAATCGTCGCGCTGTTCGCCGTGCCGATTCTCGCGGAGGACCCGTCCGTAGATCGAGAGTGTCGCTACGCTCGAAGGTATGGGAACATAGTGGCCACACGGAAGTAGAGCCGTGATCGCGTTACTCGTTCGTCGTGAATTTTCGTGGGAGCGACAGAAAAGCGAAGACAGAGGTACATAAATACGTACGTCGGCTGTAACTAAAGGTAGAAAGAAAGAAAAGGGAACTACAACAGTAATCGGATGAGAGCCGCGTGAAATGTTGTGTACTATGTGGGACGTCGCGTCGAGTGACATCGTAGCCTGGAGACAAAATGGGGCCCGCTGATCGGGCCCGGAAGAACTCAGGGGTCCGATTAACAACGGAGGTATGGATGTCATCGGGGACGGGGACGAGCAGACCCTCCAGGCGATTCTCGGTGAGTAGAGCCGCGATATCTGTTGCTCGGTCGAAAAGTAGAAGCGGAATCGTAACGTTACCCGACGGGACGATTGACAAGCGTGACAGCCGCAGAGTGTCGCGAGTCCGTCGCGGTTCGCCATGTACCTTCACGGCGCCGTAAACGCGTCCGTACGATCGTGTTGGTTCGGTTGCTCCCGTGCATTGACCTTAAACGCACCGGACACGGCTCATCGTGCGTTTTCGTGCTGCGGTCTTCTTCGCCGATGACACCAGACGGGACGAAACCGGCGTGTTATCCTGCTCCACTTTGACCTTCCCGTTTCGCAACGGTGCCTGTGCTCGTACACCGACGGAATATTCTCGACCGGTGATCGCCGCGTTCGTATATAGAAGCGATGATATATCAGCATAGCATAGTGGTCGAGAACACTGCTAACGGAACCCGGCAAAAAACCACCGGGTTCTCTGCGTTTTCGATTCTGCTCGATCCTCGATCGTTACGTGTCGCCGCCGCGACGCGCCGCGCCGCGCCGCGTTCTATGCATCGGCTCGGCGCACTCGTGACGCAGTGAATCAACGGATCAAGTAGTAATATCCTGGGAATGAGACGCGGCGTAAATTGTAGTACTCGAAATAATTAGCGGGACGTTTGTACAGGCGAATCGCGGGGCGGCGGGTGGGGGGCGGGGGGGAGTAAATCAAACATCAAGGATAAACTGTCACTTGAGCGCAGCAGTGCATACTCGGAACGGAACCTGCACGTAAATAATTTCATTGATGTATCGCCGTGTTCCACACGACCTGACTCCGTCTCGAATTTTATTTTCTACACCGTTTGCTAATTAGAAACAACTTCTACCTCTACGCTTTTCTGGTCGGACATTTCGGTCTGTAGATATTTATTGTACTGTCTCCTCTGTAGATATTTATGTCTACAATTACTTTGGAGCCCTAAGCAATATGGTTGTTCGGGTAGCGAAGGGGGGTGAATCTGCCGCAAATCATTTTATCGCATTTGCCGCCATTTTCTGGTCGGACATTTCAGTCTGTAGATATTTATTGTATCGTCTCTTCTGTAGATATTTATGTCTACACAATTACTTTGGAGCCCTAAGCAATATGGTTGTTCGGGTAGCGAAGGGGGGTGAATCTGCCGCAAATCATTTTATCGCATTTGCCGTGTATCGGATGCAAGAGACATTTTTTATTAATTATCGAATTGTATCGTTAGTCCATCTGTTTAGGATTGTTCAGTCGAATAACGCAAAATGTTCCGATATTTTCTTGACAGCCCGAAAATGGTACTATGGTTTCGAATACGTCTTGGACGCGGCGGACGAGGCCCATTTTACCCGGCGAATTTCATTCAGAGATTTTTCTTGAATCGTGGCGAACGACTGCAGCGTTCTTAGCTCGCTCTGATTGATCTCCAAAGGAGAGTGCTTACGTGGATACATTTACCCTACTTTTGCCTTGACTGTGCTCCTCCCCTCCACGCTCGCGGAAAAACCGCCTTCGCATACCTGTTACACCTTTGGTTCAATGCATCGTGCTGCATCATTTCGTACCATTATTCGGTTGCAGCTATGCAGATCGCTGCTCTACCTTATACTTATACGGAGAACGTCGGGATAATGATCGGGTTTGTGGGAACGTTACGCTGATCTTCGGACTGAGATAAAATTAAGAGGACTATCGCGATATATATCGTCTTGTTAGCCATTGTTAATTCAGAGTTAGGATTGTTTAATCCTGGGAGAAGAGTGGACATTCAAAAATGCAGCGATGCAGAGTGGACGTTCGCGTGGTAAATTGATTCGAGTATCCGGAAAACAAAAATCTGTTTACCCTCGTTCGTTCACCGCGACGTCGTTTTCTCTGTAGCCTTCGATTTTTCTTCATTTTGTACCGAAAAGATGCAGGAAAGATTGTTCAATTTAATCGGAGACCACCGAACACTCTGTCAAAAATAAAGAATAGTAAAACCGCAACATTTGCAAGCGGAAAATTCGAACGCAATTTTTGGAGCACACGATCAGCTGTTTGCGAGCGATGATGCGCAAATGCTGACACTGGCCGGGCTGTATAGATTAACTAATTTCGTGCAAACGACGGAACTTCTTTTCGATAAATTTTCGTGCAATTTATGTCGAATTATCGAACTCAATTAATAATTATCCGCGATCCAGTTTCGCAGAGTTGCAACGATGCACGGAATTCGCGCAAATATTGACTCGCAAACGGTGCACACGTGTGCAAACTGGAGGAAAAATCGTTTCCATGTTAACATTAAACGTTCCGAGCGTTAAAAGCGACTGATTTCTCTCAACTTGTAAAAAACTTACCGAGAATTCTATTTATCTAGACCACGTGCAATCTTGACTGTCACCAATGCTCTAATAAATAAACCATAATTATTCGATAATCCTGAGACAGAAAATTGAAAACCGGCGATTCGTCACGGCGATGATGCGTTTAGCGTCAACGACGCTCCGAACATTCGGCGCTCCGATCCGCATTTGCATCTTTTTCCGAATACATCGCGGCCGAAGCTGGCCTTCCGCGCCGAGTGCATTCACCTGCAACGAGTGCACCGAGGCATTCTTCATCTGGGTCGGAGGTTGCAGTGCAGTGCCGGGTTCTCTCTGTTTCACTTGATCCTCCGGCGTGTTTATCCGATTACTGCGAGTCGTTTCATCGCTGACAAATACGATTAAACGCGTCGGTACGCGCTTAATAGTTTCTATGTTTCGCTGTGATCTTTATTACGAGACTCGCTGGTAATTGGAGAACCTAGATTTTTACAGCATGATTCACGATTAGCGCAGATGTTTTATGCGCTTCTGTCTCGCGCGAACGCTGGGAAACCAGAGAAAAAAAAGATCGGCCTCTGTTCAACGATCTTCGCGAACTTACGGCGAAGAGGCACACTTTGTTCCGTAAATCTATCCCCCTCCCCCCACCCCAGTCCAATTAGATCGTATCGTTATCTGAATTTTAGCGAACCTTATTAAATTCCGTTCATTATGAATGCACGTGGGGAGATCGTCCGACATGTTAACGCCGTTCCGTGCGAACGTGTTTTTTCATCGACGTGTTTTTTCGGTCGAATTTTCTACTTTCGTTTCGACGGACGTCCATCCAACGAAGATGTTATACATTTTTATAGGAGTTTTATGGATCACTTAAAAAACCCGCATCATCGTAAAAATAAAATGGTACTTGTTAAGCTCCATTCGTTTCTTTGATTTTTACGGCGACGAATAAATGAATTTATGTGCAGAGATGGAAGGCACGGATCAGAATTTATATCCTTTATTCGATTCGACGAAAGTTAACGAGTTATTGATTTAACAATATTCACGGCCGTGAAATGCAACGGCCGGCGAATTCAAGCATCACGGCGAACGATTCGGAAATATGCTGCATAAATTGCGGTCGCAATTAAAGACAATTAAGTACGTACGACTACTTCAAAATCTTTACGGTTTTGGATTTCACCCGTTCGTACTTGCCGTAAACGCAACGAGGCCCGCGTCATACGATTAAAAAACATTCGAATCGAAACGATAATCGTTATGCAACGACGTTGTCTTTTTCTTTCGTCGCGTCGTTTAATAACGGTCACGGTCTCCGATAGGGAGATCGAAAAAATTGCAGAAACGATGGACATTTGTGAACCCGAAAACCGTAAAAACGCCCACGAAAGCCGCGAACGAGGATAACAAACCTCTGTTTAGTATTTACTTCTGAGAACGGCCTATGAAAGTCTAAATTTACATAAGAATGTGCGCAGCCAAGTCATGACCGATTAAAATACTAGTCGCGATTTCTGGAGCGCGCGCGGGCGCGCACTCGCGCGCGTTGATCCGCGCCGCGCGCAAATCCAACGGGCAACCTGTCCCCGTTTAATAATATCCGACCGATGCAATTAGCCAAAGTTTTGAAAGGAAATTACGGCTTCTCTCTCGCCGGAATGATTATCATCCCGGAGGCGAGCAGAGTTTCTCGGGGCACAGATAGTATTACCGCAATTCGTCGGTCTTTGCCAACAATTCCAGTGTTCTCTCTTCGCTAGCGGGCCGACAGTGAAAGTCGCGGCGGTGAACGTGCTTTTCCGTTTATTTGAAATTAACGGCTCGATACTCCGGCATAACCTACTGGCTGTGTGCGCGCCGCGAACATTTCCATTCACTTTTGATCATCGTCCGTCATTAACGTCTCATTCGGCTCGCGAGTCCGTGTTTTATTCGCGAAACGTCGTCGCCGGTCCTCGCCGATCCGCGTTGCCACCGATCGCGACCCGAACTGGCCAAAAGACGGGAACAATGCTCGCAACGACTGCTTACTTTGACCCGAATCCATGATTTTTTACTTTCAAAGAACGTTGTACCGATTGCGCTGCAAATATGTCATATTTGTATGCTTCGTTTGTTTAATTATGCATCGATTCACTGTGAAATATTCGATAATTTCATTCTCAGTTTTTATTGTTACCGGACTGCGGATCTTTTGCTATTGAAAATGAGGGGATGAAAAGTGCAGAAGGGTGAAAACGTTCGAAGAATTCGAAGACGTTTACGTATCGTTTCCAAGCGGCTACAATTATTAATATAAGACATTTCAGTAGCTCCTGCATGGTACAATTAATCCAGACGATTTTTATTTTGCACAATAATCCGTGAACGACCATGACGAATGACGAAAAGTCATTGTCAAAAGTCCCGATACGTTCGGTCCGTTTAGGGGTGCTTGATTAACCCTTCAGTGGTGGAATTATTTGTTCAAACTGATTATTGTTTATCCACCGATCGCGGCGATTGCAATGGATGCCACATTGAAATTAATTCACGTCTGAGTGACCAACTAGGGCATGCACGGTCTATTGGTAACGAGAGGGTTAAGGCGCATGAAAAGAAACGTGCGAACAGATTCATTTTAATTATCGTTCGGACGCTGTTCTCTATTCGGTTTAGTTTAAATTCCACTTCGAGTAATTTATTCGAACAAAGAACTGTTAATTGCAGGGAATTAATTCGAATAAATTATTCAACAATTATTTAATCGCTCGATAATTATTTCCCTCCCGCGAATTTCTCTACGAATAAATCCTTGTTCGACTAAAATCCTATTCGGATGAATTGTTGTCTGGATAAATTGCGATTAAATTCGGATCGAATCGGATCGAGTCGGATCAAATTTGATTGGTCAGCCTTTTTTTCTCTTATAGAATAGGATTGCGTCCAGCTTTGGTTTCTGTGCGAGACTCCATCTTACGATTTTCATAGCGCACATCTACCTTGACGCACCAGCATATCACCGCGTTGGAAGCGAAGGGTTGCTCGCGCGTGCTCGATCGCAGAATAACGCCGCGAATCGCGCGGCGATCGACGGATTAACGATTGTATTCCGCGTCACCGGTATCCACGAAAGTCGCGAGAGGAGAGCCGCCGCGGTGCGTCGGTTAATCAAATTAGTACGGCAACGGTAAATATAGCAGCCAGTACTTTCCTCGCCGCTAATTAATTCTCCGCGCTAAATTATGCAAGCTCGGCCCGCTCTTGCGTGATCGCGGGCTCGCATAAACGGCGCTGCGGTCGCGAGTCCGCAGTTTTCGGTGTCGAACGACGCACGATGGCACCTTCTCCCCAAAAAGTGCACCGTAAAATGCATAACCTCGTACGAGCTTTCTGAAATGGACTGCGAATTTGATGCGTTCGCGAGAAGAATCACCAAATGCGAAGCTGTAAAAACAGAGTACTCGAAAGAATATAGAATATTCTGAATATTCAGAATATTCGTGTATTCCGTACAACTTATCAGAATTATTAGTGTTGAATTATAATTTTCAAGTCTGATATGTTCTATGCGTATGAGTCGGTCATTTTATTCCACGGTATTTCGACGAATAGGATTCGAAGATGCAAGTAGTAATTGGTCGCAGTAATAGAACGGAGTTTATAGTTAAATCACGATGGTAATTTAAACGAAATCACATATCACTTAATTTATAATAATAGTTGAAGCGCTGATGACGGCGCTAGATTCACCCTTATTTCATTTAATCATGTAAATCAAACCTTCGTTAAATGATTAAACTCAATGTCCATGATTTAAAAATTAAATCTTCTAAATTTCGAAATAACTATAGACATTATTTATGAAGAAAATTTTACAACTGATCTTATACTTACAATCGAATCATTTCACTATTAAGGGGGATGATGCGAGGGGACGGGATCGCGCGCGATCCCCGAGGAAAGCAACGAAGCTGTTGTTATCGAAACGGTTCGAAGAGAAAAGACATTTTCACGCGGCTCGTGTCTCTCTCGCAATTAACGATGATCCTCGCCGGAAAAATCACGTTGTCTGCCGCGGTCTTCACCCTGTACGCGCGGAGTCAAAAGAGCGGCTTTCCTGATTCGGACGCTGCCGCTTATCGGTAGTCCGCGCCGCGTAACGACGCAAAACGAGCGCTAATGGCAACGTGCTTGTACACGTGCACACGTACATGCACGCGCGACGCATCTATGCAGCTCCCGGGGCCGCCGCGTGCATGTGCCGACCGTTCGCTCTGTGGAAACGATAGAGGCGGCACAGCCAGCTTGTGACGCGATCCCGTTCGCGCGTTTCAAAAACATCCGATTTTTCAAGTGGACTCGGCCCGAGAGCGTTGTGAAACCTTGTCTCCGTTTCTGCTGAATAAATAATCGGAACCGTTCCGCTTTGGCTGGAAGCGAGCGAGATCCGCGCGGACGATTATCGGGCTGCGCGCGGATTCGACGATTATTCTTCTTCGGTCCTCTTATCAGACGCGATTCGGAAACGAGTCGGAAAATCTGTCGCGTCCGCTCAGATCCGTCTTACGCGTTATGTCTTGTTTTCGCGATTGTAGAAACTGTGTTTCAACATTCTGGAAAACTGGGTTCTGCTTTCTCAGTGGTACACCCTTTGCACTCCTAATTAGTGCAGGGTGACAGGCTTTGCAGTGAATATAATTTCAATATTATTATCTTTATATATTTATGTAGTATAATATTCGTATATAATAGTTTGTATAATATAATATTTTTATATAATAATTTATATAATATTCGATATTGCTGCATACAGTTGCATTCAAAATTAATGCTTCTGTAGAATGACAGGTTTTGTCAGTGAATGTAATTCAATATTATTATTTTTATACAATATATTTACGTAATATAATATTTGTATACGTTAATTCATATAATATTTTCATATAATAATTTATACAATAATCGATATTGTATACAGTTGCACTCGAAATTAATGCTTCTGTAGGGTGACAAGTTCTGACAGCGAGTATAATGATCTTAATAATGAAAAATATTATTATTTTTTAATCAGCTTAACTGTACAAATCTATATAAAGTTTAAATAATACTATTTAAAATGAAAACGACAATATATGATGTCGATATGGAAAGTATTGATAAAATAATTATAATAAAATCACAGAAAAAGATTGAATCATTATCAATATTTAATTACCTGCTTCCTGATAATTAAGTGAAATTTTTTACACGTTTTATTAATCTCTTGCACTGCGATTTTTCTCACAGCCACGTTGATTAACACTTCTTCGTCTAAAACTCAAGATCATTCGTCTGATTCGCCGCGAAAAGGATATCGATAGTATCGGCCAAAAAGAACCGATAAAAATCTCATTCGCGCGTTCCGATTTTTCCGAGCTTCGTTCATCTTTTTTCCACGGTGTGTTTCTACAGCCGCGTGATTTAAGCGTCGATCGCTGATTTATCACGGCCGTGGCGGCAAAAAAAACCTGCGGCTGACTTTCAAGCTATCGAGCTGCATAGGTTGTATTCCGCGAGAATAAAAAGAAAAAAAAAGGAAGGAACGAGCAGCGAAGTCTAGCTCTGCCGGCTCCGATGGTCGATGTATTGAAAACGTTTTACCAGAAGCGATAACTGTAAACTGGTCGCTAAACGCGCGAATAAACACCGGCCCGTCTCTTCCGATTTTGTGTAACGCTCCTTGAACAGCCGAGTCATCGGCGCGCGGCTTCTTTGCTTTGGAACGGAAGTCCTTGGCGTTCTGGAAGGGAAACAACATCTCTTCGAAGATGTTACCTGGGACGAACTCTCGTCTCCGGACGAGAACGGACGAGATGTATTAGTAGCCGCAAGAACGTTCCTCGAATGCCAATTCATTTTTGCACCGCTTCTTCTGCAATTCCGACATAGAGCGCTCGAACACTATCCGCGAATTTCTTGCCCGGTTGGCCGTATTCGGCCAGTTATTTAAGTGTTATCGGCTCGATACCTTTAAGGAGACCCGCAGAACGTAACGAGAATCGAAACAATAATTCGTAGAATAAATCTGAGCTTCGCAGCTCTTTTGTTGTCCCATCGAATAAATCGCTTCGACGTTATACAGGGTTTCCCAAAAATGTTTCGCAATCCGGAAATGGCGGGTTCCTCGGATCATTTGAAGCAACTTCTTCCTTTACAAAAATGTTCTCCGAGGCACCGTTAACGAGTTATTAACGAAATACAGTGACCAATAAGAATCGAGTACGGCTGACGCGAGGCGGCCCAGCCAACCAGCGCACGAAGCCCAGTTCCGCTCATTGGCTCGGTCGCCTCGCGTCAGCCGAGCTCGCCTCTCATTGGTCACCGTTTTTCGTTAATAACTCGTTAACGGTGCGTCGGAGAAAATTTTTGTAAAGGAAAAAGTTGCTTCAAATGTCCTGAGGAACCTGCCGCTTTCGGATTGCGAGGCATTTTCGGGACACCCTGTGTATTCCGCGGTCGCCGCGAAGGCGACGAACGTGTTAATAAAGCGAATCGGTCGGTCAACTTGCCGAACAAATGCGAGAAATTGCTCGTCCGACTGTAATCGAATTAATTGCAGACGGCGAGCGCTCTTCGGTCGAACACCTCTTTTTTTCCGCCCGCGGACGCTCACGCTGTTCCGGCATTTTGTTTCCTTTCTAGCCGTCGGTTTCAGTCGACGAGCAGAAATGTAGGAAACGGTTTCTCTCCCTCGTGATCTTTCTCTCTAGAGGCATTCCTAAAAGTTAAAAACAGGATTCCCTCGGTCGCTTTTGCTTTGTACGGCAACGATTGCGAGAGTGTAACCGCCACAATAAGATCGGGTTAGCAGAACGTTTCGAAACGGTGGAATCGGCGGCTGATTGATTTCCGGGATGAATTTGCATTTCTGCCGATGATTTTAATGACACTGTGAAACACGATGTAAAAAGAGCGAGTCATTTCGGACGTGCTGCTCGGACGGCTCTGCGGCTCCGCGACGGTGGAAAGAAATGTTTTCGAACTGTAATTATTTGGTTCTGGCGTTCAGGCGATCAGGATGAGAAACGTCGTTGCGCAACGATTATTATCTCTGAATTCGATTGCTTTTAGTTAGAAGTAACGCTTACCATGTCGGCGAACGTGTCAACGAAACCGAGAACATGCTGTTCGTTCCAGAAGCATTCACAATGAACGGTGATTAGTTAGTTAGTCAGTTCTTTTCACATTTCTTATCACGGCTGACCTTAAACAACCAACTCGATCAAGCACAATCTACGATTTACGATCGTGCTTCGGCCAATTTCGAAACATCATAGCCGACGGCAAGCAAGAGTTCTTTCCGTCGTCTAACGACCGTGCCGAAAATCGAATAACCATCGTTTCGCACGGTTCTTTATCTTCGCGGCAATTATTTAAATGGCTCCTTTCGAGTGACTCATGCCGAATGCAAAAAGGCTATATGTATAAACAAAAAGAAAACGATATCGAACCGTGAGTCATACGCGGTTTCCGTGACGCCTAACCTAATTCTGTGATTAGGGTGCACAAACTGGAAGTCACTTTGTTCGTAATTTCTTGCACGATTTTGGAAGAGGAGACGCGATTATTATCTCTCGGAAAATATGATTCTGATAAATATTCTAACTTCGTAATTATTTAATCGTATTTTTGACTGCTTTATTACGGATTAATTAGCATTCAGATTAACTTTGAATGCGAAACAATGGATGTAATACGTAAACTGCTGATTTTACGGATTCCTGATAAAACTGAGTGCAATAATTACTCTGTAATTGGCGATCAGATTGCGCACAAAAATTGGAGGAGAAACGATTGTTCTTGCGGCTCGTTTCTATAATTGCCGACAATTATTCCGCTTCCCCGAATTGTCCATTTTGTGCGCGATCCGAGAGCGCGAATTAGGGAGAAAATCTCCCGTGTTCCGCGAAGTTCCATCGATCAAGAATATTTCCCGATCGGAAGTCGATATATCTCCATATAGAAACAAAGGCTTTATCTTATCGCAAATTAACGCAATTATTTGTGGTTACGTGGGTTTGTTGGCTCAACAAGTATGCATGCGTACCTCTGTTTCCACTGATTGCGCAATCCACGTTCGACCGCGAACAAAATCTGCTGCTCGTACCCAATATTGATCCGATGCTCGAGTGCCTTTTCTTCCCGGACAACAGCTTTTAGGTTTCGTTCGCGACAGCTCGAAACGATACATTTGAAGATTATTAACCCTGGAACGGTTGCGCGGAGTGTCCGACACCCCAGCCGTTCGTTTTACAATCGACGTTTTTTTATTTTTTAGCGAAATGTTAAGTGGTGTCATCTAGCTGTCGATAACTGCATTAGCTCTCTATGATCGAGAGTCGCAATAACGTGATTTTGTTCTCGGTTATTATTGTTTTCACGGGTCTCTCGGGGTGTCGCGCACCCTACGCGCCGCTTTAACTTCAACCCCCTAACCGTAAATCTGAAATAATTCGCCTGACTTACAGTATTTTCGTTTCGTTAGACAAAGTGCATTTTATGCGGATGACTCGTAAAACTATCACGCTTCCAACCATTTCTTAAATCTAAACTTCGTTAATATAAAAATTATCTTGGAACGCGATGTAACAATTCTAGCGGTGCCTCGGGGTCGCCACTCGAGTGCAAAGGGTTAACTGACGCGCTCGATCCAGGGTTAACCCTTTGCACTCGGACGTCATCGATACGGCGACGCTGAATTGTATCTTTTAAGGTAATCACGTAAAATACATAAATCAACCCCCGAAAAAGGTCTTTGATTTATTAATTCCTATAAAATGCTCGCAGCAGCGTGAATGATTTTAATTTTAATTCGACTTCGTACAACACGTACAATCACAATTCTGGCAAAATTTGCTCCGAGTTGCTGGTACGTATTTAGATAAAAAAATAATAATATTAGAGTAGTAGTATAGTAATACCACTCTATACCACTCCATGAAAGTCGCGAGAGCACATAATTTGCGCGTAATATATATATTTAACCGTTAAATGTTCCATTTACAACATTGTAACGATCTTTTCCAAAAACTAACAGATTAAACCTCTTATGATTATAGCGGCAGCACGTCGCTCTAAATACTAATGATAATTAATGGTTATTAAGATAATATTGAATAATAATGAGCACGGAGGAGCATTCGATGCGTTTTCCTATCCGCGAGAATACGACGAAGATTAAACGAATCGCGTTCTAATCGCTGAATAATTTCAATTAATCTGCGATTAACAGAAAAGTCACGGGCAAATCGATTACGCGTTTTTTTGAAATCGAATCGAGTCTTGCCGGTTCGCCTGCGCAGCTTGCCCTCGAAGTTCGATCGAATGGGATCGTTTCACGTGTCCGGTACAATCGTCTTCTAATCCGGACAGTAATCTGTTCTAGAAAGCAGCGGTTGCCGTACGCTTTCCGACTGAAAAATCTCGGGGAACTTGTTCGCGCGCCGCCGATGCACACGTGGAACACGTTCGACGATGATAACTGGATCCGTTTATCGATCGCCGCGAATATCATTCTGCATATACATACGTACACGTATACGTGTACACGTTTCCGTTCTTCCGCGGATGAGCGCATCTGTCGTTCTAGTTTCACCTTCGTCGAATTTGTCTATAAATAGGAACGAATGGTAGGTAAGCTGTACCGGTAGCACTAGTTTATTATACTCCATATAGTAATGGCGGCCATAAATTGTAACAAACGGTGTCGTCACGAGAGCCAATTTACTACTTGCTACTTGCGCCCTTGCGTCTCTGCGAACGCGCCTCGACTTTCGTTCTTTTCTAAGTTCTGTCGTCGGGGCGAGAAGAAAACACTTATTTATTTATTTATTTATTTATTCGCTTAATCATTTATTTACTTACTTATTTATTCACTTGATCATTTATTTACTTACTTATTTATTTACCTATTCATTTATTTACTTACTTATTTATTCACTTGATCATTTATTTACCTATTCATTTATTTACTTACTTATTTATTCACTTGATCATTTATTTACCTATTCATTTATTTACTTACTTATTTATTCACTTAATCATTTATTTATTTACCTACTTATTTACTTACTTATTCATTTACCTATTTATTTATTTATTTATCTATCTACTGTTTATCTTAATGTGGTCGCACGAACTACGAAGACATCAGCGACTACGTATTCAATAGAATTAACATGCGCCATGACCAAATAAAATTCACCAGTGCATACTTCGAAGAAGATCGTGCCAGAACGTCTGCGACAATTTCTGCTGTCGTCTGATGTTTTGCCATCTAAGAGAAAGAAAGAGAGACGTTATCGAGTGCGAAGTGTTATCACTTGTACGTAGTAGGATGACGATGTTGCATTTATCGATTCCGACCTATGCAAAAGAAACTGACGTAAGCTCTATATTTAAGTATTTGGTAAATACTCCGACGTGATAGCGCGGCAGCGAATCATTATTTCGATGCGTTAACGTCGAAATCAAGTATGATCCTGACCGAGCTGTATACAGTAATGTCTCCCTAATTGACGCTCAGATTGTCCACAAAATTGGACAATTTGGTGGCCATTGTTCGAGCCTTGCAGCTCGTTTTTATAGTTGCTGACGATTCGTGACTGTAAAAATGAACCGCAAGGATTGAATAATCGTCTCTCTTCTCCCTAAATTGCCCATTTTTGTGGACAATCTGAGCGTCAATTAGAGAGACTTTACTGTACAATGGAAATGGCAGACGATTTGGAAACATTGCCGAATTAAAGCTAACGCATTCAAAAAGAGTAGCAGCAGATCAAAAAGCTATTTAAAAACTACTATAAATCTTTGCCGAAGAAAATCATGGCTAATTATCAAACGCAAAGGAGGAGCCGCAAAATATGGAGCATCAAACATCGCGATCCCTTGATTCGTCGATTTATCGCTAAACATATTATCGCGCATAATTTCTAGCTAAATCTGCCATGATTTTGCCGCACTGTATTTCCATAAAAGTCCCGTTTTATTCGAATAAAATCGTTCAGACCGGCGAAATTCGGTTCCACTTCATCCGCGTGCATTTATTTTATTATCCGCGTACTTTGCAAGTTCGTACAAAAAGAGAATCTCGGTTCAGCAACGTTAAGCAAATAAAGATCAGTGTAAATAAGAATCTGGAAGCGTCTATCTGTTTGTCCCGGATAAAATCCGGCGTGAAAGCAAGCAAAAGTGCGCCCCGGGGCGCAAAACCGGGGCGCACGAAAGCTGGCCGCGTATACCGAACTTGGTTCCACCGTTGCTATCTACCCTGTAGATCCCGAATCCCTTTTTTAGCTCTCCATGTGTCTGCTCGACCTTCCGTGATGATCCGCCGTTGCTCCCGGCGCTTTATTTTCCCAGGAAAACGTATCGATCCTGGGACGGAGTTTATTCGGGACGACGGACATGCCCGGCAACAATAAAACCGTTCGATCGCGGGTTTTATCGGGCCCGGGTATCGGCGATTGCCGGACATCAGGGATGAGTTACGAGGAGTCGGCCGCACGAGACATGGCCGTCGACGAGGAAACACGGCTTCGGCGCGCGAGCTGGAAGACCACGCGCCACCCACAAAAGCACATTGGTCGATGAAAAGCTCGACGGGTCCGCCTTTCGGTGAAAAGCTCCGGGCATGCGCCCCGTTTCCGCGCGCTACCACCGTCGACAACTATTGGCCGCCACGTTATTGGCTCCGCTTTCGTTTTCTTCCCCTTGTTCCGGGCTACGCTTCCCTGCCATCACATGCCCGGCATGGACAACCCCGCAGCCGCGGACATAAATAACGATGCGACACGAACGAAGATTTTCGTCAGGCAGCGAGCGAGAGCCGTCCGTCTCGTCGCCGCGCGGCGGGCCGAATCGACGTGCCCGTGTCAAAATCGAAGAACTTTCGACGGAAACGAGACAAGGGGGATGATCTGTTTTCTACTGCGAGGACGGAACGTTGCGGGACAAGGGAGAATCGTTGGACAAACGTCGGTCAACGCTGCACGACGAAAATGCGGGGGTTACTTCAGGGTGCTGCAACTTCGCGGGAAAAAATCGCAGCCACGTTTCGTTTTTTTTAAATCGAAGGGGAAGAATGGAACTTCGCTCGACCGCAAACGGCATCCCCGAGAAAAATTTTACGGAGTCCGTGGATTTCCTGAAACTTCGCTATTTTCGGCGTGGCAAGCATGGCCTCGCGTTTAAGGGGTGGCGAGGGTGCATCGAACTAAAATCCAGGAAAATCCAGAAAAATGCAGGATCGAAGGGTGCATCACAGCTGTCTCAAAGTAGAGGTTTCAAGCTTCAATCTAAAACAAGAGTCGCGATTCTACGACGATTTTCCGCGGAGTTATCGTCGGCCAAAGTCGGCCAATTTTCATACAACATTTTTCTGTTTTTTTTTTTCGAGCAGCGTTTTTGAGCACTGCGAACGTTCGTAGGTCACTCAGACGATCGCCCTTGTAATTCCGCGCGAATAATCGGGTCCCTCGATTTAAAATTCGCATTGCGGCGCGAGTCGGCCGCCGAAGAGTGTCCGGCACGTAAAAATGACGCGTCGCGGGCAGGTATTCGTTAGCGAAACTTCGATTCATTCCAGGCCTCCGACCTAAATCGCCGCGAGTAGGAGACTTCAGTTATTTGGCCGACGGAAGTCGATGTGGAACGCCGGCGTTGATGACATCCTTGTATATTTGCAACAGCGTCGCGCGCTCGCGCTCTTCCGACACGTGCACTTTTATTCGCGCACGTATGCAAACATAGAAGGAGGAACAACGTCCATCGGCGATTACAGAGATTTTGGCACGCGGGCTTTCTGTTTACGCGTGTAGGGTCGTTGAACACGCACGAATGCGTGCACGCGAGCATTGCGACGGTGCACGGTCTCGTTGCGACAAGTGTCATTGTTGCTGGCCGGTGACCACATGTGGGACACAGCCGATGCCACTATGCCGGTGGGGTTGCACTCGAGAACATAGTCTTTTAGTCGGGGACCAGGAATAACAGCTCTAGGGTAAGTGTGTCAATTACCGTGGCCATTAAAGCGGCGTCCGAAGTTGCCGGCAAATTGAATAGGCAGCTTTTTACGTTGATGTGATTTATGTCGACGATAGCTGTTTACGCAGACGCCTTTTACGCGGATACGAATTTTATCGCAATCGAAATGTAAGAAAGAACGCGAAACATTTCACGAAACGCACGAAACTGTTTCCCAGCGAGTTTCTGCGCCCTCGGAACGGTGTACAGATAATTACCGCGTGTCGAGGTTTATATTAGCATATTAGCAAATAATCGGTACGTTTAAAGGTATTAAAAACACCTTCGAAAGACGGTGATACGCGTCAGCTGACACGGATGCGAAGAAAGGAAACAGATATTAGACGTGTCTCCGATGGAACTTCCGTTTTCCGCGTGTAAACGCGGCACCTCCGAGCGTCGGCGTCGTTTCACAACGTCCGAGAATACTTTCTAAAAGAAACAGTAATTATGAGTCCTTTATTTACTCGATAAGTAACGTAGAGATTTATATTTGCATAAACATCCGCGGAGGAGACACGACTTTCTAGATTAAATCGTGAAAAGTGTGACTTGAACTCCGTTCGATCCGATCTCGCGAAGCGACCGTCGTCTTCGACGATTCCGTATCATTTTCTGCTGCTTCGTCCGATCGATCATTCGATCGAAATAATTCTTTCATTTGTCGCGCCGATGCGTGTACAATTTTCACGTTTCGATAAAGTCGATATTGCGATTATTTAAGGATCGGCATCAAAAAATTGTTCTCTCAGTTCGCGTTTAATTAGTAAAGAATGAGGAACGGTTGCGAAAGTATCGTTGCTCTGGCATTAATCTGAACGAAAATGGCTGCCGATTTGCGATAGCTAACGATCTTCGTGTTACTGTTAAAACGCGCACCGAAGTAGGCTCCCGATACTTTCTTTATTATCAGCGCGAATTCTTCTCTCGAAACGCGTATCATTGCGAATGTTATTCGGTGAAACGCGTATGTGCAGAGTATGCAGATTTCCCGCGGCCGCCGTAAAAATTTCATGAAACTTGGAATTGTTGCTTAAAGTATTCGCTGAACGGCCGGGACTTCTGCAACAACCTCAAAATTTATTGGAGCAGTAAGGCTTGAAACGATAATGAAAGCCTGAACATCACGATTTCGTAAATTCGATCGAAGTTATTAATGAGTGGCTTTAAAAATTAGCCGAGGCAGCAGTATTTAGTCCGTGTGGCAATTTCGACGATCGCGGACACTGTGTTTCTCGCGATTATGCTGTATTCAAATTGTACATTTTGTACTCCGTCTAAATTTCTATATTTCTTATTGTCTTCAAAAATTCGTATATTTTATGCCGCATCTAAATTGTATAATATGCGTCGTGCGTTTAAATTGTATATTTTATACTTTATTTAAATTGTATATTTTTAATTTGTATATTTTTAAAATTGTATATTTTTAATTTGTATATTTTTTAAATTGTATATTTTAAATCGTATACTTTTATACTTCATTTAAATCGTATATTCTATACTTTATTTAAATTGCATATTTTGAACTGTATTTAAATCGTATATTCTATACTTTATTTAAATTGCATATTTTATACTTCATTTAAATCGTATATTCTATACTTTATTTAAATTACATTCTAATTGCACATGTATTTAAATTGTACATTTTCAATTGCATATTTTATACAGTACTGCACGCTGGATGCACTTTAAATCTGCATTACAACGCGTTATAATTCTGCGACACGTTTGTAACAGATTCTATGCGCGCGGACATCTTCTCGAACGTGCACCTGTAGGCGAACCTGTTCGAACGCAGGTTCGAAAGACTGTTTACAGCCATAAAGTTCCTCCCCTTTGGTGTTGCGCGCGGTGCCATCATGGGGTCCCGGGGCCTGCCCAGGTGGTAAATACATCCACGTGCGAAGAACGGAGAGAACGGTTCGCGAGGGTCCTCCTCTGGACGGAAGAAAGGGGACGAACTACTATGGGGTGGTTTGTTTAATCGATGCCTCTAGTCTTTGATCCCGTTGTGTCCACAATGCTCCGCTTCCCTTTCACAATTCGCGGATCACCCACAACGCGGCCTTTGTTTCCTTTGCACGCCACCGGGACCGTGCGAGTAAACAGCAGCCTATTCCTGAGCAGACTCTTTCGAAAATTCGCTTCTCTTCGGACTCTCAGATGCGCTATCGTCGTTTTTGCTATCGTTCGCCATCGACATTTTCGAAAATGCTGCGCTTTGCCGTTTTTTAGAGTTAGTTTTATTATTATGTTATTATATTATGTTATATTATATTATATTATATTGTATTATATTGTATTGTATTGTATTGTATTGTATTATATTATATTATATTATATTATATTATATTATATTATATTATATTATATTATATTATATTATATTATATTATATTATATTATATTATATTATATTATATTATATTATATTATATTATATTATATTATATTATATTATATTATATTATATTATATTATATTATATTATATTATATTATATTATATTATATTATATTATATTATATTATATTATATTATATTATATTATATTATATTATATTATATTATATTATATTATATTATATTATATTATATTATATTATATTATATTATATTATATTATATCGTATTGTATTATATTATATCATATTATATCATATTGTATTATATTATATTATATTGTATTATATTGTATTATATTGTATTGTATTGTATTGTATTATATTATATTATATTGTTATTGTCATTATTATATTATTAATGTATCACTCGACTCTAAACTACTTCAATATGATTTAGTATGATTTATATTAAATTAATGATAGAAAACATTAACAACCAATTTAATATGATTTATAACTTGCTCATCTGCGGTGACAATATAAAAGGATAATAAATAATGCACCTGCGCGTTTATTCTGTCCAAGCGTCCACATCGAATCCATCCGTTATTCACGCGCGAAGTAAGAACAATTTGATTTTTTACATACCGCATCTATGTCAATGATAACGCAATAAACATTGGCGGTCTGCGAGACCGCCGACAGTGGTTACGTAAGTTTTAATAGGTGTAGTAGTTAAGGGTTAACAGTAAACCTAGCGAGCAGCAATAGTGACTGATGTTATTGCCTCATAGACACGAGACGATCGGAGTCATTATTATCGAACTTGCTGCAACAATGCAAAGTTATATTTATATTACAAATATATATACTTCGACCGGTTCGCTGACTAAAATAATAATTTATACAGTTCGATATGGGCGATAAAGTAAACTGAAAAAAAAAATGACAGATAACTATAAAAATTAATCTAATAATTTAAAGAGATCGTTCTGAAACGAAAAGCTTCGAGTACGCAAAATGTTCGAGGAAAGCCGTCTTTGTACTTCCACCCGCTTCCTAATGTTTAAAATCGTTCCATTGTAAAAAAAGCGACCGGGATAGGTGAAAGTAGAAGAGCTTCATCGTTTAAAACGTGTCCAAGTAGATCGTTCTCCGACGCTTTTTTTTTCCTTAGCGCGCGCTTACGACAGGTTTAACTGGTTTAATATCAACAGCTGTTTATCTGTGCAATCCTTTGATTTTAGAAACTCGGTTTATGGACACTCTTTAAGAAACTTCGCGCCGCGTTGCGCGGTCCTTTCTACGAGACCCGTATATCGGTGCGCGATTTTTCAATCGAACATTTGTTTATTTGCTTCCCGCGACGTCGGTCAGCCGCGCCGGAAAGGTTTTCCAAACGTTTCAGAAAACTTCGGTTTCTTAACACTGAACCTACCGCGGTCGAAGTAACCGCTTTCTTATTTTGCAATTCTGCAAAGTTCCGAGACTCTGTCGTGGAAAACGCTTGAATAAGTTATTATATTAGGTCTACCGGAAAGTTCTGTCCGTTTTCGAATTGAGATATAACACAATTTTCATACATTTAATAATATTTATTGTAGAATATACTTTCCATCGTTACTTATGACTTCTTGCCAGCGTGATGGCAACTCGTAAATGCCATTTTTAAAAAATGATTTATATTCAGAGCCGAAGAACTCAACTAGTGCTTGGTTGACATCAGCTTCAGTTCCGAATTTCTTTTCCTGTAAAAAGTTTTGCAAAGAGAGAAACAAGTGATAATCGAAGGGTGCTAGGTCTGGGGAGTATGGTGGATGCGACAGAATTTCCCAGCCTAGCTCTGCGATTTTCTGACGAGTCGCCAAAGCAGCATGTGGTCCGGCATTATCATCGGTAGCCAAGTTTTCACGATCGCGTCTCACTTAATAACGACACGAGACATCTTTGTTTCAGTTTATTTAGGAGAGTACATGCGTGTAAATGCAATGATAAAGAGAGGTAGTCATACATGTCTCGAATCAACATGTGCATATGGATTGAAACTTGAAGTGACACTATCGGACAGAACTTTCCGGTAGACCTAATATTATCGGAGCAAGTTTTATAATAGAAACTTTACAAATTCTAAATAAATTCGGTCTTCTCACTTTTGCGAAGCAGTACATGCCACAGCTAGTATTACTACTTGGTAGGTTTAGTGTTAATCGAATGAACCGTGAAACGAACCAAATGTCTACGTAAGCAGCCCCGCAGAGGTCTTGCGATCAACGCGGACAATTTTGCATCCCAGAAGACGAAAGAAACCCTGCTCGCTAGATCCGCTGCGCGGATCGGAGAATATCAAGTTTGCGCGATTATTGAGATCGTCGTCTGCCCACGTACACAGCGTGGCGATGCATGAATTAGAAAGAATGAGCTGATCGCGGATCAACGGGGATCCTGAAATGGCGAACCGAGAGATTTCAAGGATACGCTCTCGCCGGCGGAACGCGCGCGCGCGGGGTTCTATCGTCTTGAAAGTCGCTTCGGACTCTCGACGGGTTTTCTCAGATCCTTTGACACGATTACATTCTTGTCCGCCTCGCGGATTAATCGATCGCAGCGAACAACAAAGACCCGACTTCGACGACGCCGATGATGCAATTCGATAAACTTTCGATATTCACCGTTCGCGGACAGTTGCTGTCCGAGGCCGGCACGGAGACGACGGGATCCAGGAAAGCAATTTTCGTACCGACGAGCATCGATTTTTTTATCGTTGCCCCGCGTTGAATATTGCGCCGGCCGGGGCTCTCGTCGTTAATCACACGCCGTCCCATTTAGCGCGGGCAATAACTGTCTCCCGTTGTTTCCGCCTTTTCTTCCCGACCAGTTTACGATCCTGTTGCCGCTATCAGATACCTCGCCGATTAAGCCCGCGCGTTTTTATTCGGCCGGGGCGCAACGCGCACGTGAATTATCCGTTTAACCTTTTGTGTTCGACACACGCGAGTCGACCGGAGCGACCGGACGAGGATCAAATTGTATCGGGTTCGGCGGAAAACATCCGACGCGCGGATTCTGTAATAGATTCTGTCGTTGATCGATAGATAAAGTATCGTTTCGTGGAAACGACAGACAATCGTTGTGCTCGGCGGCTGGATGGACGCTCCGGCGAGCCCGCGTGGGAGGAGAATAATGCTTCATGGATGAACAAGTACTCGAATTATTACAGGAAAACGTTCCCGATCGCGGGACGATCGTGACCGGATCGAAAATGATCTTCGCGTTTGAGATCGTTGGAGACGCTGTTCTCGCGTTCTTGATACAATGATGCGATGCGATACAATGATACTACGTGTTCCAGTGTATCGTTGTATTGTATTGCGTTGTATCGTTTTGTTAAGGACGTGGAAATAAGTAGGTTTCTTTTAGTGGCACGTTTTAATACAATGGTTACGTTCTTTTTTATATTTATGTTCATATTCATATTTATGTTCGTTTCATATTCATTTCATATTCATTTCATATTCATTTCATATTCATTTCATATTCATTTCATATTCATATTCATTTCATATTTATTTCATATTCATATTCATTTCATATTCATATTCATATTCATATTCATATTCATTTCATATTTATATCCATTTCATATTCATATTCATTTCATACTTATTTTATTCATTCTATACATTCATTTTCGTTTCGTTCACTATTAATTGAGCAAAAAGAAAAATTTAGTTGTATACATTGTATTATTCTTGTATTCTTGTATTGTATTATTAATAGATACTCAATTAACATAAAGTACCGCAGATCTCAGATTGTTTTAAAAGATAAACGCAAAAATTTTTACGTTTCAACTCGATCAAGTTCGTCATATTTTAAAGAAATACCTCAAACTGTAGCATCGTAGAGAAACAAAAGATTCGACATTATATCTGAAACGAATGGTTTCACATTTGTCGTATTAAAATACTCGGAATTACACGTCAGTTGCTCTTTTAGGTTTGGTAATACGAGTGTTAAATGTCCGAGATGTTGGCAAGAAAACACGTTTCTGGCGGTCACCGAGGTCCCAGCAATTTTAAATCACCTCTATTACCCTTTCACAGCTTTTCATTTCGGGTTTCCTTGCGGTCCAAGACGTCTTTCTCTCTCTCTCTCTCTCTCTCTCTCTCTCTCTCTCTCTCTCTCTATCTTGGGATACGAACGCGAACGAGGGACTTGTGTACCGTTCCATAGACAGCCGGTGTCGTTGTTTGTAAATGTCCCAGAGAGCGCTGTAGCCCCGCTCGCATTAAACAAATTGTCATTGCACAACCCGGAGGCGGTGCGAGCGAGTAACGAGACACGAAAATCGTCATTAGCCATTATGTCGGATAATGTTCTCGTTGCCTCATACGTCAATTGGTGTAATAGCGTCGGAGTGTTATTTGCCGAATCGATTTACGAAAGCATTTCTCGAATTCGGCTTGAAAGCGCATTGTCGCGCAAGCGTTTGTAACACCGCCAGGAAAAAAAACAACACGAATTACAATTCGATTTGGCAACGATCTCGGTCGAACGAATAACAATAACTTGCTCGTCGGTTCCTCTCATTTTTTTCTCTCCACTTTGCGTTTTCTCTTCACATGCGTTTCTCCGACGATTTACTATTACGAACGCGATCGCGAGGGATCGAGTTCGAAATATTTCGTTGTCATTGAAGAAATCTCTGCACGCAATTAAAATTATAAAATTCATCGATTCGCGTCGATTTCATTTTGGACATCGCGCGACGATGTTCGTCGGTTTCATTTCTTCGCCAATGGAAATAAAAAAATTTTAGGACTCGCTGACGCAAGCGTAATTAAAGATTACGGCGTGAATTTATACGTTGATTCGGTGTGACGTAAATTGCGATTAATCGCGGCTATACAATATCACTGACGCTGCGAATGACGCTTTAAACTGACAGTGTATCGAGGCTCGATTTTCGTGAACTGGAAAGTCGATCGACGAAAATCGATCGTGGAAATCGGACACGGTCGACGAACACGTTTTTTTCATTTTTTTTAACGCGGAAACGATAGCGCCGCCGTGACGTGCTAATTATCGTTTTAACAAGTTAGTTGTAATGACGAGAGGAAAAAAGTCGACAGGGGTCCGTCCGCCGGGCGAAAGTCCGATATCAATCGACGAAAGTTTTATCGACCGTTAAATTGTGCCGCGGGCTTGATAAAAAACAGAATGGGGATAATAAATTCCGGGAACGGAACGGCGATCCGTCGATACGCCCTTAAATCAATCGGACATCCGCGGGGAAAAGTCGTCAGCTGTTTCGATGACGGATCATTACCGTTCTAATTATTGTTCTCTCGTCGAGGACTGCGCGTGAAAGAGGTCATTTCAATTTCCTAATTATTTGTTATCGTTATTTATACTTAGTTTATATATTATTTATTTATATTACTATTTATCTATATTTATTGTAGTTATTGTCGTTTGCGATATTTTATTGATAGTATTTTGGTCACTTATGGAATACTGGAGATTCTGTGGATTAACAGGAAATAATATTTTTTGCAGTTTAACACGAGAAAGTTCCTTTAATTGTTTATTCGTTATTATCGTTTGCGAAATTTTATTGATAGCGTTTTGGTCACTAATAGAATACTAGAGATTCTCTGGATTAACAGGAAATAATATTTTTTGCAGTTTAACACGAGAAAGTTCCTTTAATTATTTATTCGTTATTATCGTTCGCGATATTTTATTGATATAGTATTTTGATCACTTATGGAATACTGGAGATTCTGTGGATTAACAGGAAATAATATTTTTTGCAGTTTAACACGAGAAAGTTCCTTTAATTATTTACTCGTTATTATCGTTTGCGAAATTTTATTGACAGCGTTTTGGTAATTTATGGAATTCTGAAAATTTCGTGGATTAATCATGCGGTTTATCGAATGATTTCTTGCAGATTTCACGATCGATACCTTCAACTTCAACGATGAACACATTTTTCTTACCGACTTTCTCATTCCAAAAATTGTCGAATAATTTTCTACCCAGGACAATAAATTTTTTCTTCGATCGGCTAGGAAAACTCGCGCAATTCGGAAAACGTGCATGTGGGTCAATGTTATTGTCGGCCAAGGTTGGCGTCGGTGGATCCCCGTCGGCCAAAACAGTGCCGGTGAAACCAGCGCCGGTGATTTCGATGTAACCCCATTTTGCACGAAAGGATTGATGCCATGTGGTAGCCACTTTGATTAGGCATCTCGCACTCTTCACGGCGAGAACTCTTAACTTCATTAACACTAGCCTGCCCGGAGCCCGTCGAAACGTTTCTAAATTTCTAAATTTTGTAATTCACGATCGTAACATGATTTTCCGAAGAATCGATTCGGTAATTTGATAATTGATAATACCATGGTAGAAAAACAATTGGAATCTGAATGCAATTATTT